>NC_143449.1:8550735-8866764 GCF_987193195.1 Phasianus colchicus
GAAAAGCCCAGTTCTGCCAGGCAAGGAGAACATGCTCAGAAGTCAACCAAAGCAGATGATCTTTTCAGAGAACCCAGAAAAGCGTCAGGCAGATCCCAGAGTGGGAATGTAACGGTTTGGAAAACAGCTGCCAGTGATCTTAGAATGTGAGCAGCGTCAGGTTCCTTCATGCTCCTTCATGCCCAAACCCCATCACAGACCTACGTGGCACAACGAAAGAAGTTTAAACCCAGCATTTGCATTACTAATACTGCCCGTGAAGAGGAACAAGCAGCAGCGGGACCAAGCGATGGGTGGGCACAGGAGGTGCAGCTGCTCCTCTGCTCTTCAGCCTCATCTGCTGGCGCTTACCAGCTGCTGCCTACTGCATCCAGCACTGAGGTGGGGCCCGAGCTCTCAGCTCTATTAGAGATTATTAAAGGACCGCCACAGTCATTATTTTTTTCTAAATCTAGTCAGGAATTAAGTTTAGAGTTTCAAAGATTAAGTGAGATTATGATTTGCTAAACTTCCAAAAAAAAGGAGGCTTTTCTTAAACTGGAAGCTGCCTCTTTTTCCTCTCTTCACTGCAAGCAGCAGGCAAAGCCCTCTTCTCCATCCTTCAGTCAGAGGGAGGAGAGGGCTACACCAAAGGGAAACATTCCTGAAGAGACCCCATAATTTTGTATTTTTATGGACTGACCTCACTGGAAATCCTCAAGCACTTAACGTTCCTTACCCAAAGTGAGTTGCACACAAAATGGATGAATAACAGTAAAGTCAGGGCACAGGTTTTGGCAGTCAAATTTACCTTTTTCCACTCACTCATAGTTCTGTGCCTTTCCACTCCGTCTTGCAAATGCCAGGATTCCCCACTGTCCACATGAACTTGGGACTTCCTTCCAGTAACTTCCCCTACTTCTTTCTTTTGCCATTCTTTCTTTTCCTTGCTTTCCACATCTCCCTTAAAAGTTTCCACTTCACCTTGTCCTCTGATCCAGTCCTCCCTCCCTCAGCAGCCTGTGTCCTCAACCAGAGAGAAACAACAAAGCAAAGCAGCAGGTGACAGTGACAAGCTCAACCTCCTCCAGCATCTTTCCCTGCTAACTGCATAACATGCTTTAGCAAATTCATAGCATAGCTAGACAAGCAAATGATTCATGTACAGAACCAATATGAAATACAATTACAGAAAGACAAAGGAGAAAGGAGCAGAGGTGGGCAAGGATAAGTTGATGATCCCAAAAGCTGCAAGGCATAAAACAGACTTCAGAAGAATTTCTGAAGAGGAGAAGGCTGAGATGAGAGCCTGCAAAGCAGAGAAAGGGAAGAGAAGGCAGATTAGGAACATGGCAGAGCACAACCCATGAAACAAGCGGCTCTCACAGCACAGCTAAGAGTGCTGGAAAAGAGAGTAAGTTAAGTTTTTAAGCCCACTTTTGCAGTGTTTAGAGAATGCAGTGCAGTGCTGGAGGCTGAGCTGGCTGTGCTGCATAACCTGTTTGACCAACTGGCCAAGACCATTACACAAAGCTCAGAGGCTACAGTGATAGACTTGAGCATCTCTGGGTCACTGCTCTAAGCATTCCATGAAAACAAAACCCAAGAATTTCACCAAAGGATGGGAAGCACCACGCTGACCTTCAGTGCTTGATCCTTGGTAGATGTATTACATACACAAACATACAGAGCTCGGGCAAGCTGCACTAAACAAACTCTTTCCCATTCTTCACTGGTTCTAAGTCCATCACAGAAAGCAAGAAATGCTATACAACATAATTATGTCCCCAGTGTAGAGGTCAATATATTTTCAGCCATTTCAATTAATACTAATAGACAGACAACAATCAAAGGTACGCCAGGGTGGGCGTGAAGTACTTGTGCACCAGCCCTGGCTAACTGTTCTCTTGAAAGCTGTGTTCCAGATGAACAAGATTTAATTCTGTGAGCAAAGGGCAGAAGTGACATGTCAGATACCAACCAAGTTTGGCTTTGGACCACCCCTGGAAACATCAGTTGATGATGGCTCTTTCTGCAAACTGATCCAGCATCTCAGCAGATTGTGCTCCTTTCTCTGCTGAAGACTTAAAGCACTTCCATCATGTTAGGAGGGAGAGAGAGAGCCAAAGCCATGTATGTCACCGTGGTCTTGTAAGGGACCCAGAGATGCACACGTACAACTGCAAGGCTCTACCCAGCAGTGGCTGTGCCACCACAGGGGGCGATGTGCTGATATCATCAGGTTTCAGAGCTTTTGTAATGCCATGCAAATCAAAGCTCAGATGGCACTGGAAGAGAGCCTGTCAGGGAAGTTGATCCCATTGGGCTTGTCTGGATTCCAGTGAGAAAGAGAAAACTTTTTAAGATTATTTGAAGTTAAAGCATTAAGGACTGAAATCTCATGCCTCTGGCAATCATATGGCAAGTGCTTTCACTTCTACATACATCTGCTCCATATCCCAGGCTGTACTCTACAAGCATCTTCAGACTCACCATTTTAGAAAAAGAAAAAAAGAAAAAAACTTTAAATCCAACAGAAATCAGGCAAGGTAATATCTGTTACCCTGGTCACAGAAATAGACTTCAGGGACTGAGAAAGCTCAGTTTAGAAGATGACCTGTCACATTCAGACATTTGCTTTAATCTTATGTAAGCTCTCTTTTGTCTAAGAAACTGACCCAGAAAAATGCATACACATTTACTGCTACAGTTTACATCTCAGGCTTATGCTCTTGCACTTGAGCTCAGAAATGAAGACTAACAGGACCAAACTACAGACAAACCCAGGACAAGCTCCCTCCTTCCACTGCTTCCTGCAGTCACTCTTACAGGAACTCTAGTCTGAACGCTCTCATTTCTGAAATTAAATTGCAGAGGTCTTCACATCCACACATCCCTGGACAAAGTGGTAAGTGGAAAAAAAGTCATCGCCCTCTAGCAACATCTACACTAATTCCAGGGTCAGCATCTTCAGTGCAATCCCCAAGAAGCACAGAAATAGAAAAAAGAAATCTCTTGCCCATGAAAATCAAAGGGTGCATTTCAGCTTTGACGCAACACAGGAAGATCCTTTGAAACCCAACACACCACATGTCTCTTGCAGGTACAAAGCAACTCCAATGGAGTACTCTCAGCTGCCCAAGTCTGCAGAGATTCAGCAATTAGCAGTGCAAGAGCGAGAAACCGGGCAGCATGGAAACAGCATGATCCACGATGCACATACCAAAGAGCCACATCAGAAACTACACAGAGTACAGGGTAGAAAAGTTTTCAGTTCTGCTTTGTGCCTTTATTGACTAGCCTTAACAAAAGAACAGGTTTAACAAGGACTCTCTTGTAAGAGGACTCCCCATTTTCTACCAATCATACCATAATCAGCACTACTTATGGGCATGGCCAAGTCAGATCTGCCCCAGTGCACCATAAGGAATACAAGGCTCATGAACTTGAGAGTCCTGACACAGTACACTCCTTAGGACTTACTGTTCAGCTTTTTACTGCTGCAAGCTATTCACAAGATATGTATTAGGAAAGCAGAGCCCAGACTCGTGACTTTCTGCTCAATGTGGCAGCTGGGAGCAGAAGCCATGGCCCTTTTTCATGCAAGAAGGATGGGAACAGAAAGGAGACACACTTCCAGCTCCTGGCAGCCCTCCTCATCTCCATTCTGCAGCACTGCTTTAGATGTCTCAGATAGCTCCTTGTCAAGATATTGAGGAAAGAAAAAAACACATCTGATTAAGAGGCTGACCCATGGGTCTCATGTTCTTCACACAAATTAACCTAGAGCTTTAAAGGTATTGCATATAAAACATTTTCTCCCCCTCACTCCGCCTCCCAGACAGAAGAGAGGGAACAGCCTACTGAATCTGGCACTCGTGATGAAAAAAACAACACAGAACAGCCAAATGAAGTCAGAATTCCAGCTGGGTATCAGTAGATGTACAAATGGAATATAAAACACTCATTTTTATCTGCCATAGTATTAGCATTAAATTAAAAAAAAAAAAAAAAGTTTACAGCATTTTTTTTTAAATTTATTTTTAATTTTTCCAAGTCAGACAGATGAATGGCAATGGGCTTTCAGTTCTTCCTCCAGCCCAGCTCAGCAGGATCGCTTGCAGTGAGAGCATGCAGGCTGCAGCCCTGTGGTGCTGCACAAAGCCCTCCAGGAGCAACCAGCCCTGCCTGGCTGCCCACTGCTCCTGACAACACATGACTGCAGCGAGCCAAAGGGATGCTTGCTGGGCAGGATCACACGGACAAACCTGCCTGCAGAGGACATGGGGTTAGCACAACAGGCACAGAAAGGAACCTGACGTTGCTTTGGCTTCTTCAACAAGCACAAATTGCACTCCTGACTCACAGTGCCAACATCGAGGAAAGTGATGAGGTTCCCTGTGCTACTCTAACTGTTTCAGTGCTTAAGACTACAACCTGAAAATAGTTACAGCAGAGAAGGTGCAGTTGAATTGTTGGAACGACGTGACCTTGGGTTAAATCCAAGGAATCCCGTAGCATGGCAGATCTGAGAGAAAGAGAAGGTGAGATCCCATCTGAACAAATTTGCCTACAAAAATAATGCTCTGGGTGCAGTGAGAGCTAACTGGCACTGCAGAATAACAACTGGACTTCTCACCCACTTACTGGAACAGACATCAGGGACTTCGCAGCCTGAAACTGGCTCCTGGACACAGCACTCCTGCAGTTGTCTTAACAACTCCTTCCCACATTACATAATAGGAAGAGTTATTTATTTTTTGATAAGATGCCTTTTCATAACAATAGAAACTATTGGAGACTGAGATAACTTGATGAATTTTCCCTATTATCTAAGAGCTTAGTCACTCAGGGAATTAGTCATGTTCAAAATAACAGCCAGGCTCAAAGAGATTCAGAGCAACCGTTCTGGAGCAGAAGCAGCTAATGTCATAAATACATTAAGATGTTAGCTTGAAGCATTTCAGAGATTTTTCAAGAAGTCTTTAAAAAAGAAAAAAAAGGAAAACTCTGGTTGTATATGAGAAAATCAGGTTCTCAGCAGTTCAAAACTCACCACAGCTTACAAAGCCTGCTGTGCTCAAACACTGCAGTCCACAGGAGGGACAGATGGACACGGTGCCCGCATGGCGTGTGTGGCTTTGCAGCCAGCACATCCTGTTTGGCGCTCTGTGAAATACTGCTTCGTACTTCCATGACACTTCCAAGCAATGGCCTCACAGCATTTTCCAGACATCCCTCGCCTTGGGACTGACAAAAAGGCCAGCACGCACAGGGTTTTCTACAAATGGTTTTATTTAGTGAAGCATCCACTCCTTCCTAACTAGGATGTTCATTGTGTGCTCTTGTGGTAGTGCCAGTGGAGGGCTACAACTGGAAGATTAAAGAAGCCCCAAACTGGAAGTGAAATGGAAAACAGAAACTGTGTAGGTGAGAAAAGATCACCCAGAGAGATGCATTTGCTAGTACTCACTTAAGCCTTTGGGAACAAAATGATATTGCAGTGCATTCAAACTTCTACAGTGTGTGTGGAGCTCTTTCAACCCAAATATCGACCTTCAATGACAAAAGATACCAGGAAGAACAGAAACCAGGTTTGTTTTTTGCAAGAAACAAACTTGCAAAGAAACATTTTGTGGAAGAAGGTCCTCCACACTTAGGCTGCAAAGCACCAACCTCTGCACAACACCCAACCTGCCTGGCACGCCTTGCAGTTTCCCTGGGTGCACCTCTGCAAGGAGCATGGCAGCTGCAGGCCGTGTGCTCACCATTCTCTCCCATCTCTGTGGGAGTGCAGGGTTCCTCTGCAGCCCTGTTCTTCCTGAATGCCTGCAGACCATAAGACCCCTTTTCCATCTTACTCCTGCCTTCCACAGCTGCAGCTGTTTATCCTCGGCTTAGACTGCTTTCTCCTCCTTTTTTCCTGACTTCACACCGAGCTTTCCAGGATTAAGCAGAAAGACTCTTTGCTCTACATAAAATATCCCTTGATCTGCAGACTGACAAGCAGAGAAGAATTGGTGAGGAGAAACATAAGGAACTTTCCTGGCTGCTGGACTGCCCCATTCACAGACATCTTCACAGCTTCCAGTATTTGGCACTTTTATGCACGGAATTCCTTCCCAAAGTATTTCAAGTTGTGGGGATTTACAATAGCTTACATTTTGTTTATGACAGCAATGTAAAATGTCAACAACAGATGGATTTTAAATGTTTGAATGACAATTTACTGTAAAAATACAGCTGTAAAAGAAATAAAAGACCCTCTAACTATTGAAGCTGATGGCTGCACTCACCTTGGCATTCCCAGGCACAACGTTTAGGTACAGACTGAGGCCCTATGTGAAGAAATAAGGATGAAGAAGCAAGTTCACATTTCCTTTTAAAAATAAATACAAAGGCTTGAGGAAAAAACTCTGCCCTTCTCACGTAAAAATCCATTCCAGAGAAGACTTACGGCGTGACTTAAACCAACTCATTTGATTACCACGCCGAATCAATACCCTCTGTGAAGAAGGCCCAACCAGAAAGAGAATCGTTGTACCAACAACACTGATCAGATATGTAGATTTATTCTCCTCACTACCAATGACAATTAGTTTCATCTTTCAGGGTTAAAAACAGATACTAGCAGAGTTTAGCAACTTAGTACCAATGAAGCATGTAAAATACCCTCATGGGACGCTAGCATAATTGGCAAAAGATTAATTGTTTAAAAAATGGAAAGCAGCAAACGCAAAGGAGAAGAAAACAGCTCCAACAGAGCAACATTATGGAATAATAGCTAGGTTTCAGGCTAATTTAGAAATAAAGAACCACCTGCCATGAGAACAAAAGGTACTATCACTCATAAAATATAGTGACACACTTCTTAGAGATGACTAACTCTGAAAGGAGAGGAACTGTTTCTTTAACACCATCCAGCAATGAGAATGATAGAAAACAGCACTTCCATAAATCAGTGCAGAGCAGAACTTCTGATAAACCAGTCTAAAATCTATCTTTAGACCAATGAGCCTGAGCAGATAGCAGGGGTGCTATCCAAAAGACATTTCCATTGGTGCTCTTTAATAGATATACATAAAATAATAAAGGGGAAAAAAAAACAGTCCAGAAAACAACGGGAGGCTCGGTGCTCATGGAAATTGGCCCAGTGTTGCTCTCGATGGAAGGGCAAAGTCCTCCTCCAGATGGCAGGCAGCCTAGTGTGCGAACGGACCAGCCAGCCGTCGCCTAGGAGTAACTGCCATAAACCACATTCCATTTCTATGGCCAATTTTAGCCACTAGACTGAGATGATAATAACCACGCTGACTCGGTGAACGCAGCTACTTCTAGTGTGGAGTAACTCCTTTGTTTAGCAGGGCGCACCAATACGATCCAACAAAAAATTACTCTTCAGCTCTGAGTAACTTAACACTGGGAAAATCGAGTAGAATCACAATTTGATGAACTATAACTATCTGCACTGGCATCCGGCCAGGACATCTGGACCAACAATCCTTGCCTTGCAAAAAGAGAGCAGAATTTGTACATAACAGCACAGCCGCAGGAGCGCTCCTAGCAGCCCGGATGGGCTCTTTGCCCATCACAGCCCTCAGACCACAGCAACCCATGCACAGGCTCCTCACCACAAGCCACTGCAGTGACGGCTGTCAGATTAATCTTATCAGGCTTGATTCTCTTTTTCTGTTTTGTGATCATTTTTTACCTTATTCTCAGATGAAAGTATGCAGAGATACACAAAGAACCTTCAAATACTGCTGAGATGGTTAAACTCATGCTGAAAACACAGACATCACAATTGTTCCTTTTATTTCTCTGTTATTAGATTGAGCAATATTGGGAAATACCTGGGTAGAATCTGCTTCAAAATCAATCATCAGCATTTTACTTCTCTCTCTCAAAAAAAAAAATATATATATATATTTTAATTGTAGACTATTCATAATTTCTGTCTATGCGAAGGCAAAGATTAATCTAATCAGAACAAAATAACAAAGCCTTCCTCATTGCCAACAGCAAGAAAGGGAGCTGGAAAGAGAAGAGGGCAAGGAAGTGTCAAGCCTTGTGCTGCGTCAATTAGAAACAGTTTGCCCTGCACCATGTCCCCCCCGTTCCTCTGGAGCTCAGCAGTCATCCAGGAGGAAAAGGAAAGGGTTGAAAGATCCCCATCCCGCTTTCTTCACATCACCACTTTTATTTCAGCCTGGTAATCTCTGAAAATGTAAATCAGCGAGTGGGTGAAAGGCGATTTGTGTTGCTTAGACACCAGAGAAGAGGGGAAAAGTGCTACGCTAGCATGCATGTGGGGAGGTGCAGAGAGAGAGAGTGGCAGCATGGAACAAAAAGCCTGAAAGCTTGGAGGGAGCAGCAAAGCCCCCAGACTACTGCTAGGTGGTAGACGAGCCTTAAATAGGACCCTAACAAATTTGCTGTCTGCTGCAGGCTGCTGTCAACACACCCACATCACACTTCCAGACTAGCATCAGTCTTTGGGAAGCACAAGCCATTAAGCTCCTGTTTGTGCAAGCACCTCGGTGGGGACGGAGGGCAGGCTGAGTCGCATAGGGGCACGGAGCTGGCGGCCAGGTGGCAGCAGTCTGTGGGCTGCCTCCACCACCGTCCCTGATGCCAGAACATGTGCCGGGTGCTCCTGGCATTGCTGAAGTGCAGGAGGGGCTGAGCCGGGTGACGCCAGCCGCCCGCACGGCTGATGCCATGGCACAGCATGCACAGCACTGAATGCCCAGGGAAGGGTGAAACAACAGCAAAAAAAACAGCAAACCCAGCCCGGTGCGGAGAGGGGAAAGCAGTGGGAAAATGCCATTGCAAAACTGGGTTGTATGAGCAGGGAGAGCTGGCGGAGAGGAGGAAGATCTCAATAACAACTGCATCTCTGCGCGGGGAAGTTTCTCAATGAGAAACGGAGACCCTTGCCAAGACGAAGGAATCTCCCCGCATTCCCTCCTGGCAGAGCCAGCCCCTCAGAGCTGCACTCAAGGCACAGTGAGGACATCTGCAAATCGGCAACAAATAGATATATATTTTTAATAATCAAATCCGCCACTGCTTAAACTGCTTTCCTAAAGCTGCTGCTCTCCGGCGGAGCGCTGTGCAGCCCGATGAAGCGGAGGCAGGGATGCTCCCGCTCGGCACACAGCCCGCCCCGCCGCAGCTCCCCATCCCCAGCAGGGCAGCCCTGATAGATCCCGGCGGCCGCCGGCAGCCCCCTGCCCTTCTCTCCCCAGCCAACACAGCGGCACCTGCAGAGCCCTCTGTGCCCCCCCAGCCACAGCTCTCATCCTGCCGAACCCACCCCCGGCCCCTGCCAAGCGCCTCTCCCCCCACCACGCCCCGACGCGGGCACCCCCTCCTCCCTTCCCTTCTCTTCCATTCCTCCTTCTGCTCGGCACTTTAATAACGCGGGTCCATAAAATGGCTACAGAGTGATCAATGGTTTCAAGGACAGGGAGTAAAGGAGGAGTCGGAAGATAGGACGGAGGCTTATTTCCCCTTCAAAGTACTGCAATAAGAGGAAAAGAGAAAGACATAGCTACCTGAACTCACCATTCCTGATCCATCCCTTAGCCACTGCATCTTGCTTCTGATGATGTCCTTATTATCAGGGAGGGGAAAAAAATCCCTACTGCCTGGCGAGAGCTGACAGAGAAAAAAGAAGCCCCCCGCCCCCACCCTGAAGCTCTCAGTCAGGCATCCTCAGCCTGGCAATCCCGTGCCTGTCAGGAGCACGCTGCGAGCAGCCTCCTCGCTACCTGGGCTCCCCGTTCTTTACTTCAGCCACAGACCGAGGGATTTGAGGGGAGGGGGCCGTCCTTCTCCTGCCTCTCAGTGCTTTGGGAGCTCCGCGGGAGGGGAAGGAGGGGAGAGCAGGGAAGGGCACCTATGGGACTTCGGGAGGGTTCCCGCAGCCCTGCCTGCCCCCGGGGCTCCCGACTTCAGAGCTGGGGTTGGGGTTTGGTGGTACCCAGGGGGCAGCAGCTCTCAGCCCGCTCTCCATGTGCAGGGTGAGTCCCCTTCCCACCGAAGCACCTTGCAGCCTGGAGAAGTGCTGCACCTGCCCACAGCTGTCCTCTCTCAGCACCTGTGCTCAGATCCCCTTTAGTCTTAGCCCTCTTTGCTCTTTCCCGACCCTCGGTCAGCCCCCTGCCCTGTTAGCAGGATGCTCATTAAGCACTCATCCCCAGTATAGTTGTGATTGGTGAGATCAGCTTGGCACTGGCTGGAAGAGGTGGCAGTAGCACACTGGACCAAATCCTCCCAACACTGCAGCCAGGACACACACACTGACACTGTTCTCCCCATTTTGCTGGGTATGCACGGAGATGGACACAGCCCTGTGCCCACCACCCCAAGGACTATCATGCATCTGAGTGCCACAAAAACCACCTCAGCAATATTCCCAAAATCTCTCCAGCAGCTGACAAAATCTGCCCCAGAGGCAAGAGAGGGCAAATATAAACCATGGAGATAGTTTGGAGATGGCTGGCTTCCTGCTCTGGGTTCCAGAGCCAGGACACACACATACTGGGCACACTGTGTGCCAATGGATCCACACACAACACATACAGCAAAACCTGTGAGAAGCTGCAGTTTCCTCTGTTGCATTTGCAGAGGATTTAAGATTGTTTGGAGGCTTTTCTTCCACATCCTCCTGCATCAAGGGCAGAAGGGCATTTGAATCTCCTGTTCCTGACCTCTAGAGGAGTCAATGTTTTTCCTGCAGCTGAAGGTTGAGTCAGGGAGCACCAGGTATCTCCTCGTGACTGCCGCTTTCTGCTGGTTCTGCACCACACAGTGGGAGGTACGAGAGACCTGAGCGTAGGTGTCTTAATTTGTTTATTTAAATAAAACAGAATACAAGCATCAGGTAGAGCAAAAGGATGCTGCCCAGCATCTCTGCATCACTTGGGACCCACGCAGCCTGTTCCACTTACATCAAGCCATATTCCATCACCTTTTATGCAGACACTGACAGCCGTCATTATTCCCAGAGACGGCCAACAAAAGAAAGAGTTGGGAGACAAACATTCAAATAAGCCCAAGCTCCAGAACTGTGCCTAAGCTTCCTATGTTAAGTGACAGGAAATCCACTTAAGTTATTTACATAAAGGAGGTCTCCAGTCTGAAAAATCCCACCTCTGAAACCCTCCTAAGTAAAACGTGCTGTCAGCCTTGGTCCCTTCCCACTGGAGAGCCACCAGTTCCCAGCTGCCCAGCACAGCAATGCCCACATAGCTGGTTTTTACAGAACTCAGGGGGCATCTTCTACCTGCAGTGTCAGCCAGGTCTGTTTTAGCTTCACCAGCTAGTACAAAAGCTGTAGGGGGTTGGGAAGAGCTGGGATGGAAGAACAGACAGGCACCCTCTGTGCATGGGCGTTGCTTCCTTCCAAAATAAAAGCAATGATTGGGTTGTTTTTCCTACAAGGAAGCACCAGATGAGATGCAGTACTGTCAACACATAACACAAGAAAGACCTCCTAAACACCAGACCACTTAAAAACACATTGAATTGTAGCAGTAACTGCACATACTTCAGTCAAAGATACACCCATCTTAACCCTGACAGTGCAAATGGAGGGAGGTGTTGTCTGGCACATATCATGTTGCTCTAATTGGTGGTGGATCTGGAGGAGGACAATTTTTGTTAAGGCTTGTTATGCACAAGCAGAAATTACACCGATTTCTCTTCTCCCACTGTCGGCTGTTGATTAGGCTCATCAATAAGGCTAATATTCTGCTGTTTCGCTTTCTATCCCTCATTTATGCTAAGCGGATTTGATAAGTAAATCAAAGATTGCCAGGTTAAGTCTCAGTCCCTACAAAGGTGACAAGGGGAACAAGAACCAGAGCTCAGCTAAACCCCGAGTCGCCACCAGCCTGCTCCCAAATCCAGCCCTGCCCAGATCAGCAGGGATCCTCTCTGCCACACAAACATCTCACAAGAACACAGCTGCATTTTTTCCACCAAGAAAGCACACCTGTTGCCTTGTGCTCTACAAAACACACTCTGCAACCAAACAGCAGCAGGAGACCAAAGCAAGTTTGCCGGAGCAGAGGGTGCAACAGGAAGAGCCACCTGCAAGCTCCTCTGCTGCAGCAAGCTCTCAGGGGAAGGTCTTTGGGGACAGGGCATCACATCTTGGTTCCTCCAGGACTGTGAGCAGGGATGTTGCAACCAAGCACACATGAATGCACTGTGGGCAGCCCTACGAGCACGCACTGGAGATTCAGGATTTCAAATGGGGCTCTGGAACTGCAAGCTATTATGGGGCAGTGCTACAGACACTGCACTGGTAGTAGAAGCCAGATTGCCTAAGGGGAAGCAGAGGCAACCTTCAGCAAGTAGAGTTTGGGCACTGAAAGGCAGCGCACACCATAGCTTCCTTCTCTAGGATTTAGCTTACAAAAACATGATTTCTGCTATGAATGACAATGCCTAGAAAGGCACAGAAGACACAGGCAACATCAGCAGACCCAGTTAGCTACCCCTCACCACCACTCCGTGAGAGGCAGGGATGTCACAGCCACACATCAGCTCTTCCAGGGGTAAGACCAGGTGGAGATGTGCCAGTAATACCTGTGTGCACCTGAGACCACCAGCAGCCCATGTGCTGTGTCTTTGGGCTGACACAGGGCCTGTGTTTGCAGCAGCTGGCTACGGGAAAGGGCAGGGCACAGGTACCTCTTCCCTCTAACAGCCCAGGCCAGCACGGGGTCTGCTGCTGACTGCCATAATCAGTGTGTAGGTCTCAGGTGAGTAGGGATGTGAAGGTAGGGACAAGTTTTACCTGGAAACTGCTCTGTAGTAGCAGTCGTGGCTGATATACATACTGTAATAGAAGTACTGTATTTGATTAATGCCACTTTTCCATTTGTTTCTCTTAATTAACTGCTACTGGAGAGATGGATCCAAAAGCAAAGCAAACAAGTACAAGCAGGAAGATGCTCACTGATCACATCACAGCGCTGAAAAAGCAAAAAGAAATTTCTATCCTCGTACCTCAGCTAGCATAGCCAGAGCTATGGAGCTGACACACACAAACATGAACACCGTTGCACTGCACTCTACTCTCCACTCCCCCTCTCTCCCACAGCTGTGCTGCATCATCACAGGGCAGCCTGTGGGTAGAGACTCCTGGTTTGAGACAGATCCAAAAGACCACCGTTGGGGATCCTGAACTGCCCAACCATTTCCTTGCAGCCTGCAAGAGCAGTGAAGGGAGGACAGCAGTGTTAAAGGATTTCATCTGCCTCTAATCTTGTTTCTTCACTATATTGTACCATGCATCACCTGAAATCTCCAGTAGATTGTTCAAGGCTGAGTCTTTAATCACACCACAAGAGTATTGCTAAGACACTTCTTCCCTATTTCTGCCACTCTTGCCCTCACAGGGGCATTTTCCTGCTGGCCTTTCCCTCCCCAGCTGCAGCTCTCACTGCCAGGGATGGAGCAAATCCCCACAAACACCTCCCATGGAGATTCCAGCCCTGAATCACCTCAATCAAGTGAAGTCCCAACAGAGCTCTTTGGAGAGCCCTTCCACACAGCACTTATTTCATTGCTGCAGCTGGCAGATGTTCTTCATCGCAAATATGTTCTTGTAGCCATCGTCTCTATTGAACTGCAAAAAAAAGGCACCAAATCCTACAGGTTAATTAACGAGTAGGGAGGGGGAATTTGTTTAACCTCTACTAGAAATTAGCCAGTGTTGCTTTATAAACCAATCAGCCATGCTATGCTATGAAGTATCTTCCTTCAGGAAAAAAAACCAAACACACGGACCCTGTGGAATACTTTCAGAATGGACCAGTGCCTCTCAGATTAGCACAGCAATAACGCAGTGCTTCAGGCTCTTGCTAAGTATTATCATTTATGGTACATTACAAGGTAGATTGTTTGTTCTTTAGTAAGAGATGACATATTCAGAAGCTCCTGAAAAGCGTCCTTCTGAACCAACTCTGACACAAAGACACTTTTAGTCATAAATTAAAGGATATGACCAAGCGCAAAAATAATTTGCTCTGATGTAATTGTTCAGGATCTTGCCGTTTACCAAGAAAAAGGAAAAAGGTTATTATCTGCCCATTGCAGCTGCAAATGAGGAGCATGAGATGCTCCCCTGCCTTGCCAAGGCCACTCACCAAGGCAGTGGTAGAGAGGGACAGGGGATCCCAAACTTGTGCTTCTGTGCTCTGAAGCTACTCCTCCAGTTCAGACCAGCTACACACATGTACCCTTTACATGTACCCTCTACAAACAGGCACAATCTAAAGTTATTTCTAATTTAATTATGTGTATTTGGTGTTATATTACATATGCTTGATGCACTTATATTTAGCAGTCACAATGCAAATGAACAGTGATGAAGTCTCAGATAGAGAGATGTATCACACATAGGTAGCTCCTATGGTAATGGAGGTAAATGACCACTATCTGGACACTCTCCTCCCAGTATTTGTTTCATTTCAGCAACGAAAAGATAGCTTCAATTTTTGCAAGGATGGCCAGGGTGTGCCAGGAGCCCTGGCACAGCCCCAAAAGCAGCAGGTCCTGATGCTGCCCCTTCCCTCAGCTCCCAGCCTGCACCCTGCTTACTCTGCCTTTTGCAGAGTCACTGACAAGAGGACTCATGCCTCAGCCCATTTGATTTGCTAATGTCTTTCAGCTTTCTCCAACAGTGGCATTTTTAAAACTCCCACACCTGCTTTAATTAAGGCATGGCAGTCTGTTTCCAAGGAACGCACTCTGTTGCTAAGGCCTCTGCTTTGGAGGTGAAAATTAATAACCTGCACTCAAATTAAAATCAGAGAGTGATGAGGAAAGCACCCCGGTGCAGATCCCCGAGCCCGTTAAAAGTCTCTCCAGCATCCAAGTCTTCTTTATGGCCATCTGCTTCTAGCACTGCCCTAGTTCTGCTTATTCAGGGAAAATCCTATGGAGATTAAAAAAAGGAATAAAACTAAATTTGAAAAAGAAAGGGCTTTACAAGTAGCACAATACACATATATAAATTCATTTAGCTTGTGTACTTAGAGAAAGATCTGCAGCCCAAAACAATTTTTTTAATTTTTTTTAAAGCAAACAAGAGCTTAACATTACCACTCACAAGAAGATCTACAGGGAACCACTGCCTCAGCTCCCTTCAGCAAATGTTTTAAGGTGAGAAGAGCCAGGCAAAGCCACATACCCTGCTCTGTGTTCCTCCCTTGTGCCAGGGCCCAGGGACAGAGCATCCTGCACCCACAGCACAGCCATGCCTCGCAACCCTGGGGGTCCTACAGCCCTCCTTGGTCTCAACACAAAAGCTAGATTCACACTGAGCTCCTGTCCGTCCCTCTTTCCCTCACCCAAACCCAGAGGGGATCCCGCTGGAGCCTTCAGGCAACACATCCCAACCTGGTTCTACACCTACAAGTACATACTGACCCCCAGAACAGAAATGCCTTCCTCCCACTGCACTGGCAGAACACGCAGTGGTGAGATGGCACAGTGAGACCCAGCCGAGGGACAGAGCTCTTGTTGATGTCCAGGGAAGTACCACTTGAATATTAATTTTGCAGCATGACTTTCTGTAAACAAAGCCACTGCAGAAGGCAAGTAGTTTGGTCTTTCAAGTCCTCACATCTACATCAGGCAGGTGAAGGCTTAATGAGCAGGTCATATTTGTAGTTATGGCCATAGTTCATCAAAATGCAAGAGTAATACAGAGAATCCTTTTGTATGCACTTGCTGCTTGTTAGCTCAATTATTTAACGCAGGCTGTGACCTGTGGCCCTGGATGCTGGCTTTGAGTAGCTCAGTTCACGACAGTGGTTTCATGGCTTCAGTCAGTCTGAGCATCAATTGCTTGGTGAGAGACCCTTACCTAAGGGAGGTGCACAGAGAGAGCAGCTGAACCTCAGCCCTACAAGTATGGGACATCCAGCAGCAGCCAGCCAGGACAATAAGGAGCATTTTGAGCTTTAGATTTATGTATTCAGTCCTTAGATACATCTGTTTCCATGCACCTAGGTCAGGTCAATCTCAAAGTTTCCAGTGCCTTCCCACACACTTCCCTCTCCATTGTCTCGTGCCTGCCATCAGCTGCATCAGCTAGGGAGCAGCTGGGCAAAGAAAACACACAGCAAAAGGAGCAGCTGGGACCAGCCCCAACATCACCAATAGAACTTCTTGTGCTAGAGCATCATCTGCAGCTCCAATCAGCATAAGGAAGCCTTGCTCAATTTATTAACTGTTGACTTTCAGAGTCTGGAAAATAACATGGACAGATGCTCTCCTTCAGTACTTCATGTTGCACCATGAAAGTTCTCTTCTGCGAGAACATTTTCTTGAATCACTCACAGGACTTAAATAAAAGGATGGCAGAGAGATCAGCTTCCCCACCTGCCATCTGCAGAGGGATTTAAATTCACCTGATGGATGGTACTGCAGACTGAAGGCTGCAGCTCTTCAAACTCCCTGAGCAAGCTGCTGTTATGTCAGGCTACTTTCCAAGGCTCCTCCAAATCTCAGGCCCCTCATCAGCCTTTCAACGGTGAAGCCATCCACAGGTCTTCCCCACCAAGCTCAAGTCACAAAGGAGCATTTTAATCTTGTTCCATTTTTGAAAGTATTCAGATTTCACTTTCTGGCACTCCCTTTCTTAAAGCTTCCGTCTCTGTTCCCCTCCCTAAGCCTCCCTGCTGGCATCCTTTGAAATTGTTAAAACTCATCTGCCTACAACAATTACTAACGTGCTGGTTTAATTCTAAATGAGATGAGATCCCTCTCGGGCTTGTTTTTATTATTGCAGAGGAAACAGGCCATAGGCTCAGAGAATCTCTGGCTTGCCAGGGAGAAAGCAGCAGGAAGGGGTATTGCTCTCCCGCTGTTCCCATGTCTTTCATTTCTGCATTGCCACGCTGTACATTATGCAGTATCAGTGCAGCGGGGTGTGCAGTAACACGAGGAGACAGGCACATCCAGGAGGAGCCAAAGGTTTCCCCATGGAAGTTATTTCACAGCAGGGATGCTCAACAGCAAATACAGGGTGTAAAACATGGACAAGGATCATCTAACATCTTACAGAGCATTTACAATTCTAGGTCACATACCAACAGAAGTCTACAGAGGTCAAATCTCAGGAGCAGTTATAAGACTGTGGTCAAATAAATAAAGGGGTGAAAACCAGCTACAGTACTGCCTGGAAATCCTTTCTGTAGAAAAGCAATTCCTTTATTAAATGTACATCCCCATAAATACGTAACATTCTCTCCCTCTAGTGGCTGGAGGCTTGGAAATAAAGAGAATGGAAAATGACCTTGCAATCCCAGGAAAAAAAAAATGGAGTTGTCCCATTGTGTCTGTCCCCTGAGCCCCAGGGAGCCAGGCACATCACCCCAGCAGGCACAAAGCCTGAGACCAAGTCAAGGCACCCCATCCTCTGCAGCAGTCATTCCCCATCAGCACTATGCAGAACAGGATGCATGGAACCGGTACTGAAATTTCAGTTTGACTTCACTAGGAACCTACAGGTTATTGTGCTGAAGTCACTTACCTATGTACACTGCCTGCCTGTGTTTGTTTTTCTTCTCCTCAGCATTCCACTTTGAGATGAGTACTTGTTAATGCACTGCAGCCAAGAGCATGTAAGATCTGCTCTGTGCTTATTCTCACCACATCAACCAGTTGGTCTGCCAGGTCTACTCACACCTAACAATGTCACTGTGCTTGTAGGAAAGCACGAGGCAGATAACAGGTCACCCTGAGATGCTCTGACAGCACGAAGAGCAGGAGTGAGGCAAACCAAGTCGAGATAATATAATGCAATACATAAAGCTCTACCATAATCTGTCTCTGAATGCTTTCATCTCAGTATTGCTCCATGGTTTCAAAGATAACCAAGTACTTCATCCCACACTTTTGGTCCCAAGATTTGGGCACCGAGCTTTGCTATTTTTGTGAGTGCTGGAATTTATTTTCACATAAGCCTTTTACCCATCCTATAAGGAAAACTAGTGTGGTACAACCTCAATTTTAAATGAACATAGCATTGTTTAGGAGGAGAGAATTCTTGGAAGACAGCATTGCAATACTGGTTCAAGACAGCTCCTTTCCTCCAGCTACAATAAAATTCTATCATTTCATTTATTTCGGCTAAAAGAAGTCACACAACAACAGACATTGTTACATCAGCACCAAATATGTAAGTGTGGGTATGAATGCTGGATGAATATTCTTGACAACAACAGCAAAAATGTTCTTTTAAAAGGCTGGGAAAAAAAACGGAAGAAAGAGGTGAGGGATGCTATCCAAAAGAGTTGGTGGTTTTGATTCAAAGATAACACTTGCAAATATTCTTTGCAGTTTTTCCAGCACTGCATGCCAATCAGAAGCAGATCTGAGCCTTTTCAACATCCCTGGGAAAGCAGGGTGCATTTGCAGTGGGAATGTCTCAAGCTCTGCGCAGATTTGCACAGTCAGGAGAAAATATTCAGAAGGAAATCCTGTTTTGAACTGGCTTGGGTAAGGTTAAGAGTGGTCCCCCAACCTCTCAGTAACTTCTCTCCCACTCTTGCTAAGGAGACATACTGTGATACTCCCAGCAGGGGCTTTTGCAAGATGAGTCTCATTGCATGACCATAACCATCTACGTGTTGTTATCTTTAAAGAACTGGAGGCAAAGTGGGTTATGTACACCCTAGCAGATGCAAGATGTAACAACCAATGAGGCAGGCAGATGTTAAAAACATTGTTATGCCAAAATCCCATTCAACCACTCTGCGCTTTTCCTGCACTTCTGCCTCAGTTACTCCTGATTCAACAGCCAGGTCTTCCCCTTTCTGGACCTGTCCATTGCCACTCGGTGCTCAGACTGGGCTCCAAATGCTCCATGGCATCACTGCTGAGCACACGGGATTGCACAGAGGTAAAGATTTTAGGAGCAGATGTGATGTGAAATCAGAACACCATCTACTGCCTTCAGGAGCACTAAATAAACCAACTTTTTTACTATGTACTTTCCTACTTAGCTATCTTGAGAGCAGTCTGCATCAGTCCCTAAAGGCAGCAGTTTGCTATTTATATCTAACGTGCTTTGCAATTTTTGTCGCTAAAGCTCCATAGATACATTATGCACGGGGCTTTTTATCCTTATAAACTTCAATATGGGAAAAATCTACGCTATAAACTGATCTTCACAAGTTCTTAGAAAGGAATGCTGTCAGGTGGGATGAGTGTCCTAACACCTCCCAGAGCGTCATTCTTGTGAACCAGGGATTTCAGCAGTGTTTAGGACATGGCACAAGAAATAAGTTAGACAGGCAGCCATTGAAAATGTTCATATATTCCATCTACAAGAATGGCAAAATTTTTGTGTTTTACCCTAGATTTGCGCAAAATAAAGATATGTATCCCTCAAGATAGAATTATACACGATTACTTGCATGAGCCAAGTAAGATTACAGGATGATCTTTTCAAATTTCTCCCCACATCTAATGCACCTGGAAACACATCCAGCAATACATCGACTCAAGCAGCAAAAGCCAATCACTGAGACTCTTCAAAATCTCAGCCGTGAAAAATGAGATAGAATCAAAAGGTGCAGTGCTAAAATAAATACTGGACACACATCCCTTACTTGCTTAAACTCTCTGCCACACAGAACCTATGATGGCATTTGAAATACTTGAAATGTGCAGGACAATTCAATCACAAGGGAATGGAGGTTATAAATGAAGCTAGAGAACACCTTGTAAGCATGCTGAGTCAAGCCTTTGTGATTTACCACTTGGATCTTGGTGGGGTTTTGTTGTTTATTTGTTTTCATTTTGTTGTTCTTTTTCCTTTTTTGAAAGAGGTAGATTTGAAATATACAGCATTGTTCATAAAATACTTTTTCTTAATCAGGCCATGTTGTGAAAACAAAAATAACCTTTAGGAGAATGCACACTTAGTGCAGAGGCATCCCAAAAATATTCCTGAGTGAAAAGATATGAAATGCACATTCTTGAAAAGAAATGTGTGCCTTATGTTTAACTCTGCTTCCTCTGCACAGCCATATGTTGGCTGCTGTGTTCTATTAATAAACTCAGAGCTCTGCCATTATCCCACTTAGCATCTGGATAAGCATGACCCATGCGCAATTTAGGGTACATAAATACTTAATGCAGATACTGTCAGTGGATGGTAATGCTTGGATACCAGCTTTGCCTCCTGCATTTTGATTAAACCTCCTGCAAAGCATGTACATGGATCCCCTGTCATTCACAAACAGGATAAATAAGGAGGGCCTTCCTCTGCATCTCCAAATGACTTCCTAAGATTCATATCTCAGCCTTTTCATTGCAAGAACACAAAAAACCATAGAGAATCTCCTTCAGCTTTGAAATGTAGCCACAGCTCGGGTGGAACATGCCAACTGCAGACCAGCACGCAGCAAAACAAGTGAAGGAAGTTAACGGCGTGCCTGAGAGATGCTTAACGCTGGCAAACAGACACAGATGGTTCTCATGTTAGGGACCACATAACTGCTCAGCAGATTTCTTTTTTCAAAGTACCATGCCTGCGCTATACAGCAGCTCATTTTCTGTTTTTCAAGGCAGCTGGGAAAGCCTGGTTACACTGGTGGTACATCACAAACATCAGCCAGAGGAGCAATACTACACACGAAGTCAGAGCAGGCAAATAGGTTTTCCTACCTTCTTTGGGACTAACTGTATTTAAATGTTATCTGTGACAGAGACAGCTCAAACTCACCAGCTGGGAAGCGGAGGTGCACCAGTGAGAAGCTGACATGCAGAAATGCCCATCACACACCTGGCTTAAACATAGTTCACGTGCATGCTGCAGTCCCAGGAAAGGCATTCTCCAAAAGCCTGTGTTGCTGGAGGTACTGTTAGCTAGGGGATACGAGAGATGTTCTATCTTTTCTTGGACTAAATACACAGAATGACTGATTTTTATTTCTCTCAGTTCCCTTCAAAACAACAACACATTTGTTCTCATAAGGACCAGCAAAGGCAAAACGCCGACATAAAATCTGTTAACCATTCCCTATGACCAAGTGACGTGACTTCGTGCTAGACAAAAAGAAGTTATCTTCTGCAAGATGTGTACACACACACACACACTTAAATCCAAAGAGGAGAGAGTGAGTTAAGCCTTCCCAATGCAAAATAGGCAGTTCTTCAGCCATGTTCAGAATACACCAGCAACTGTAACCAATATCCAAATTCATTTGGTTTCATTTCTTCCAAACCATTTTCCAAGTTCTTCGAGCTGGTATAACTTCACGAGAAAACAAATAAAAATTGCTTTTTAGCAAGGATTCCCCAAGCTGCTGCTCATTAGAGAATCTCCTTGTTAATTATTTTATGTTGATATCTTCAGTTCTGCATGGAAACCACAGAAGTGTTCTGCTGGGAATTTTGTCAACAGGAAAGCCACATTTCCAGGAGGGGCTGCTCATCCATCAGAAGTCTGATCTTTTTTCCAAAGTCCCCAGTAAAAATCTAGATTTGTCCCCTCCAACTTTAAGGTTATAAACAATGGGAAATCTCTTTCAAAAACAAAGTAATTTCATAAGAACAAAAAAAGAAATAAGCACTTCTTGCCCCACATGTATCACACCCAGAATAGCAAGCCTGGATGTGACACATTCAGGCACTGCAGTGTATCTGCTCCATTTTTCTGCTTCCATTCATAGCTTGCATTCTTTCATTTTTCACTTGATACTCAGGCTCTATTTTCTGATGCTGCATAAGCCTGCCTGTACCATTTTGGCCGTGGTAGATACAAAAACTACATGGAAAGGAAAAATGGATTATTACGTTTTTTTCTACAAGAGTTTTTATGTTTTCTTTTTCTTCTCTAAGTTTCTGGTATTTCAGTGCTATTTTTAAGACCTAATAACAGCTCTGGTCCCTATCCTGGATGGGGCCAACTTCAGTAATACACCAAGTGCTCCCAGCTCCCACTGACTTCAAGCCTACATAAAACAGATCAAGTGAGCTCTAGTGGCTCTTAAATGTTCACTCTTATTGTAGCACTCTTAATGCCATATCTTATAAGACCTCAAATCATTTTACACTCATTTGCAAGAATTATATACCATATTTGCTTTCCCTTTCACTGGAACAGAGCTCGTTGTTGGAGGCAGCCATTACTTGGCAGCCCACAGAAACGCCATACAATAGATTAAGCCCCAAAGCAAAGAACACTCTGGTGCACAGTGTACCATAGCCATCATGGAGCTGATCAGAAAATTGTGGCTTCTGACAAAACGCTCACAGATATTAAAACAGGCTTTGTAGTGCAGGGGTTTGGGGTTCTTTGTTTGTTTGGTTTTTTTTTTACAAGCCTTCTGAAGAAACTTTTCAGTTTTAGCTAAAACCTGAAAGTTCTGAATCGACAAAGATTAGAGTTCTGAGTATTAAATCTTTGATTTCTTATTGGAGTCTACATCCTTAGAAAGGAAGAAAAAACTTCCAGACAGAAAATGAAACAAAAATTGGTTGCAAATTTAGTTTTCTAATCAAAAATCACAAATTTGATGGAAAATATTCAGGTAGCCCTGAGCCATTCAGCACAGCCCTGGGAGTACGTTGGCCCATCACTGCTGTGTTGCAATGACAGCAACAGGAGCAGAACATAACATGAAAACATCATGTTGGACTACTTGCTGTAAACACCTTAATTCAAGACCTTTTCCCCATCAGGAGGATGTCAGCACATCAGACTGAGAACAACAAAGTACAGAAAACTTTACCAGCCCTGCAGTTTTCCTCACCAGGAGGCAGCTCCTTGTGTGAGCTTTGCCTGGATAGCATACAGGTTTTGGCAATACCTTCAAAACTCTCCAGAACACAACAACAAGGAGCTAGCTCCGAGGATCCAGCAGGGCTGTGGGTATCATCTGCCTGGGGAACACAAGCTATGATGAAGGCTTCTACAAGGACAGGGCAAGCTGTGTGAGCATGCTGGAAGGAATGACAGAACAATTCATCCTTGAGGAAATGTAAGCATTTTGTCCACTTGTTTTACTTGTTCCCTCAAGGAGCTTAGTGTTGTCTCAAGCTTAGGAAGAACTACTGAACCCTGAAAAGTCAACATACACAAAGCTGCAAAGCCTTTGCTGATATGTTTGTACAATCCACTACGTTGATTACGTTGCATACAAAGTCTTTCAGTACATTACAGTGCTTCTCACTGAAAGCTCTTCTGTTGGGTCTGCTAATTTTTTCCACTTTCAAAAGTCATTGGTGAAGTCAGACACTAGGTTAATGACCCACAGGACTTCAAAACAGGCAACAAAAGCCTCACTGTACCACTCATTAAGTGTGACTCGGAGTGATCACCTTCCTAAAAGGAAGGCATTGGTCTGTTCCTCACCCCCTGACATCACCATAGAGTCAGGTCAACTTCTGTCCCAAGGTAGGAGCTCACCCAGCTCCTCACTGACATGAGTACATTGTTCTTGGCCACGAAGATGGAAACATCTGAGTCCCCACAGCTCTTTTAGTAATATCTGCTCACAGGTGTCCATACCGGTGCACCTGGACAGGGGACACAAACACTCCCCATCAAGGAAGAGTTGCCAAAAAGGTGCAGTTCCCTGCTGGGAAAGGTTTTCCCCTTACCAGCAAGCTGGGCAGAGCAGACAGCAATGAAGATCAAACCTGTTTCTCAGTGTGAGCCTCCTGAACCATCTGTCCTGCCCCCAACATCCTTCACTGAACTTTCCCAGAAATAAATTGCTGTTTTTTTACTCTTTCAGAAACATGTTTTTCTTTAGCAGAACATGATCAACATACCTCATTCCCACTCTGTCCAAGCTGCAGCAGTCGTGCTGCACCAAGCTGGAAGATGCTGTTTTGCTTTGCTTTAGAAGACACACTGGAAACACCCGGCTCCAATTCCTCAACCAGATCCCTTGCTCTCTCTACATAACCTTTCTGCAAAGCCTGAACATTTAGTGTCAAGCTTCATTCTTTACAGAAGCACTTTCAGAGTGAAAGTGCATCCCACCACATCACTTCCAGACTCTGAGCCAAGCTTTGGGAATCCCAAATCATCCCTGCGCTTTCACTGCTTCTCCCACTCTCATCTGTCTTCTCGAGCTGCTCCTTCAGAAAGAAGAGACACTGTTCCCTTTAGCAAGGCACATTCTACCAAGCCAACATATACTCCTTCAGCGAGGCTCTCACTCTTATTCCCAGATGTGCATTCATGTGCATCCCACCTGCATTGGAAACCTCATTTGGAACCATACACCAGAACATTTTTATGAACTGATACTGTGGGAGGAAAAGAAGAACAAAATGAGCTGCCTCTGAGATGATGAAATAGCAGGACACATGCCCCCAAATGCCAAAATCTCTCCAGTTCAAATGGTAACTGAAAAACATTAAGTGTTAATGAGAGGAGTCCCTTCACACCTGGTGTAACATAGGAATTGTCCCAGGATGGCATTTTTAAAATGCCTTTAAAATCACCTTCCACTTTTTATAGAAGTAATTCCATTTAATAGCAGCCACAATATCCTTCTATTCCAGAAAGCCAAATGTAGGCCAAGCTCAGCCTGAAATGCCATGTCAATATGATGAACACCTATGAAATTTTGAAGCAAAGTAGCCCATGATTTAGTTATCAGGTGAGCACAAGGAGGACAAGAAAGGCTATCTGGCATTTTTCTGTGTGCGTCAGACATCCCCTGAAGGAGAATCCCACACTGTAAAACCACCATGTTAACATCAAATCAAAGGGGCTCTAGGAGGTATCACATCTTTCTCTTCCTCAAATCATTTTTTCCAGACATTGTCACTTGTCTCTAAAGACCTGCACTGCTGAAGGGTGAAGCCTGAGCACCCAGAGCAGTGGCAGCAAACAGCAGCTCTCTCAGTAAGACACGTACGCCTGAGGAAGTGGTCTCCAACCAACCAACATCAGCAAATCTCCTACAGCATGCAAAAGGAAGCAAAGAGTGGTTCTCTAAAGTTTGCAGATTCCCCCTCCTTCAATGGTTACGCGTGTGTAGAACAACACACTGTTCAGGGTGAAGAAGTAAGGGATGAAGGTTTACTGAGTCAGGCCCTGGGAGGTAGCAGATGCACATTTCCTCCATGCATAATAGCCATCTTCTAAAAAATCAAGGCACCAACATATTCTTGCTCAGAAAATAGAAGCAGGTAAATGAAGAAACACCTGCAGGCATTTTCCTCTGCTGCTCACTGCTCAGTGTTCTTTTTTTTTTCCCAAATCAAATAATGAATTCAACTGAATTGACCAGAAGTTAAACAGACACACAAAACACAAAAATCACAAAATGCTTTCCACGTACACTTGCATGCTCTCATTTTGCTTTTTCTTTAATCTCTCGTGTATTGGTTAGGCCAATCTCCCTGTGTCTGCTATTTAAATTACACTGGCAGACCCCTGGAAGAAGAGCACAGTGCTCTGTCACACAGCCAAAAGGTGCGTAGCATTTAGCTGGATGGTGCTGGCATACCAACATGACCAATCCACTAAAGAGAACTTCAAAGTACTCAGCATGTAAAATCAAACACAGACTTTTGAGCATTTGGGGTTTGGGGCCTGTGGTAGTTTATGTAACACTAATGCTGACAATACACTTCAATTACTGATGTATTGCAAACATCAAGAGAACTGATACCAACAAGTGCAATAAAATAATTAGCATTTAATATTTCATCAAAATGTTTCATTTTTAAACATAGAATTTGTCTCTTTTTTTTAAATATACTATTAGTTTCAACTATTTAGCTGACTTAACAGCATCTTAAGGAATCTCTTGCAATGCCTCAGTCACTCCAACACCAACTTCTTTCCAAGTGATGCTACAAGCACAGGTTTTCAAGATGGTTCCCATCAGCAAGCTCCTTAGAAAAGGCTTTTTAATGAAAACTCTGGTCTTGACTGCCACTCACATTTCATTCATGGGAAGCATCTGCTACGAGACCAAGCCTTCCTTCCACGTGTCTCAAGGCAGAAGCATTGGACACCACTGGAGGGAAGATGGATGTGACCTGGCTGTCACAGATGCTTTGGAGTTGACAACTCTCCACAAAATGGTGGCAGTTACAGAAATACTCAATCACTGCTGCCAGCAAAAAAGTCCCAGCCTGCTCCATCCCCTCCCTGATGCTTCTCTCTGATCCCTCAAGCCTCTCCTCACAAAATTTGCTCTCCAATCACCTCACCGGTATTGTTGCTCTTCTCTGAACATGCTGCACAGCCTTTATGTTCTCCTTGTAATGAGGGGCCCCAAACTGAACACAGCGCTCACAGCACTCTGCCCACAGATGTGGATGCTCACCTCCCTGCTCCTGCTGTCTGCACTATTTTTGAAATAAGCCAGGATGCCACTGGCCTTCTTCGCCACTTGGGCACATTGGCAGCTCATGTTCAACTGAGCAGCAACAAACATCCCCAGCTCCTTTTCCTCTGCACAGTCGTCCAGCCATTGCCCCAAGCTTGTAGCACTGCCTGAGGTTGTTGTGGCCAAAGTTCATGACCTGGCACTTGGTCTTGCTGAATTTCACCTCACTGGCCTCAGCACAGCAATCCAGCCTGTCCAGATCCCTCTGTAGAGCCTTCCAACCCCCCCAGGCAGATTGACACTTCCTCCCACACTGGTATCATCTGCAAACTTACTGAGGGTCCACTCAACCTCCCCATCCAGAGCATCAATAAAGATATTAAACAGGATGGGCCCCAATACCAGCTCCTGAGGAACACTACTTGTGATTTATCACCACCACTCTCTGGGCCTGTCCCTGCAGCCGGCTTTTTACCCACTGTAGAGTGTACATACTCAAGGCAGAGGCTGCCAGCTTCTGCAGAATACTGTGTAAGGCAGTGTCAAAGGCTTTGCCCAAGTCTAAGTAGACTATGTCAACTGCCTTTCCCTCATCTACCAGGCTGGTCACCCGGTCACACAAAGGGATGAGATTTGTCACGCAGGTCCTGCCTTTCATGAACCCGTACTGGGCTGGGTCTAATCCCCTGGTTGTTCCACAATGTCGTGTGATCTCCCTCAAAATAATCTGTTCCATAACCTCCCCTGGCACTGACATCATGTCAGCAGTTCTCCAGATCCTCCTTGCAACCTTTCTTGTAGATGAGAGTCATACTGACAAACCTTCAGTCCTCTGGGACCTCCCTGGTTGACCAGGAATGCTGACAGATGGATAGATGGAAAGGAGCTTGGCAATCACCTCCACCAGCTCGTCAGGTGGATCCCATCTGGCCCAATGGACTTGTGACAGTCTAGATAGAGTAGAAGGTCTCTATCTCCACCTGCACCATGTCACAGCTGGAGTTTATGTATTATGAGACATAGCTGACCTATGTCTCACTGGTGAAATTACCAGATAAAGGGTTGTGTGGGTTTTTTGTTGTCTTTTTTTCTCCAGCTCTCCCCCCCCAACCTGATGCTGCTAAATGAAGAAGCACGCTGTTTGCCAGGTCCCTGACAGAGCTGCAGCAGCACGTTGCTCAGGGAATAAACACAAACCTCTGCAATGCATTTGTATACTCATGCCTGTCTCTCATCTAGCCTTGAGCACCCTGAACACAATGCAGAGGCAAAGCATTAGTACAAGACACGCTGTTAACCCTGGACAAATATTCTGCTGAAATTCTGTTTTTTAGAATCAAGCATCTGTTGAAACCATTTCAGGACCTGCCTTCTAGTAGAGAAAAGGAGAAATCATGCTCCATGACTATCTGTATCATGCTCAGGTAAAGCAAGGAAAATGACTCCAAACAGACTGTTGCTAAGTTTAAACACATTGCTTTGTATTTGTAAGCCCTCTCATGCTGTCACTTCCATAACCACCTACCTATTCCCACGCCTCCCCACACCAAAGGCTGGTGATGAGCACACACTGGGGATTTCAGAGCCAACTGTGCAGACCCAGTCATCACCTCACCTGGAAATGGGGACATTCAACTGGATTTTTGTTTTTCCAGCTTCTAAGAAATAGACAGGGGGAGCTAATATTAGCTCTTCCAGGAATAGTTAGGTGGCTAAAAAGAGAACAAAGGTGATAAAATAGTCTGCAGCAGCCACAGAAGAGGCTTTATTGCTCCAGCCTATTTGCTGCTATCCTCAATAGCCTCTGCCTGTTCTTGTCACCTGATAGAAGATGTGGATGAAACCCTTGTGTCACTGCTGACATCCAGCTGTCAGAGGGGGGTGGGATTAAATGCCCATCAGCTCCAGGTGGTCACACTGCTAGGCCAGGGCCTTCTGCAATATACTCAATAAGTCAGTAAGGAAGGAAGAACCCCTGGGCAGCTCAAGCAGTTCTTCCCAGCTGCTTTATTAAAGACCATACATCATTGCATGCCCAGGGTGAGCAGTAACATGATACACTTCGCTCTCCCACAAAATCCATCCCCGTAAAAGCCTGAGGTGTCTTAGAGAACTAAACACACAACTTGCTGATGGAAGGTACTCAAATAGACAAAGGTGACTCTGGCCAAAATTGCAGCAGCTCACACAGACCTGGAAGGGGACCCTGAGCCCCAGCATCAGCTCTGCACAAGCAGGGTGTGTTCCCTGCACATGTTCATGCTCCTACCAACCCCTTTTCCTCATTCCCAGGCATCGCTTCCCTGAGACCAAATGAATTTTACCCTTTTTGAGCACTGATATTCCTATTCTCTTTCAAATAAAATACTTGCTTCTGAACAACTCCAGTTTTTTTAGATGCTAAGTTACCTGATGGTTAATTGTACATACTTTGGTCACCCTATAACCAGATGACAAAGACCCCACCCTGCAACAAATGGAAGAGGAAAAAATGGGTTCATTTCTGCCTTGCTAAAGCCCTACTAAAACCAACTTAGTGCATCAAAAGCCATGAATCGAAGTTCCTCCGGGATGTCTTGCTTTCTGTGGGTTGGATAGCAGTGGGGAACTGCATAATTTGTTTCCTTTTTCATGACTGCATTCTGCCTTTTTGGACCACCAACAGGCCTGGGTTTAACGGCTTGCAAATTATACACAAACAGTCAAACTGTACTGAAGTACCAAAAGACTTCCCCCCCCCCCCCCCCCCAGAAACAAAGGCTTGACGTGTTGTTGCCTTATTAAGCCTATCATGAATGTGCGTGCTTGGATGACTATAATTACAGGAATTTAGCAGGGTATTTTGTTTTGTTTTATATGCTTAAAAAAAAAAAAAAAAAAAAAAAGGGAGCTAGAGGAAATGGAAAAAAGAACAATCACAGCACACAGACACAAATAAGTTTTCCAGGAACCACATGAGGGTGTGTGAGGAATTGCTGTTTGCAGAAACAGGAGCTCTGGTTGGGGTTAGCAGTGCTAGACAGTCATTAAGCAAAGAACATCCAACAAGTGACAGGGCTATGGATAGCTAACAGGGAACCACTCCATATCCTGTAGCCTTCGAGACAGGCTCACTTGCATTTTGCCCAGGGGAAGGTTCTGACAGTCCCCAGATGCAGACCCAGACCATGTGTGCTCTGGGCTCTAACACACCCAGAGCACGCTCTGCTCACCCTCCTGTCCCACCAAGTTGCATCCTCCCAGTGCTTTATGAGCCAAGATCCAACCTACCAAATCCAGCATTGCTGGGATGAAAAGCAGTCCTCCACAGTGGGTGATAGCAAGGGCTGAGCTGAATTTTTAGAAGCACTCCAGTGACTGTCGTGCAAATGTCCATGCAAAGCTGTGCGCTGGGGGCTGCACATCTTGGGCCAGGGAATGATCCATCCTGTCTGCAGAGCAGTAACCCAGCCTGAAGGTGGACACACTCTGCCCTAGCTTACACACACGCACACACAACGTACCACGAGGGGAAGGTCTGCCTTCATTCTCACATCACAAAAGAAAGGCAGTAAAACAAAACTGCTGTCAACACTGCAAGCAAGGTGGACTTAGGGACTGAGCAGACTAAATTTCCAAAGGTCTTCAGGGACCTCAGCTGCTTCTCATTCACCCAAAAGCAACCGAGGAAGGCAACAACCCAAGCAGAATGGGAATGTCACCTCACAAGAAAATACCAGCAGTCACAAAAGCAGCTTTCAGTGCCTTGGCATTAGTTTACTCAGAACTCTCAGCTATGTGACATCAGTAATAAGAAAGAGAGGTTATGGCAGACAGACCTTGACATTTGGGGAAGGGCAGATTTGTCACATGAATGGCAGCTTGATTTCGCTCTTTTTTTTATTTCTGCAAACAGCACAGTTCTGTAAAGGAAGCACGCAGGTTTTCTCAGATGAGTCCCAAAACTCAAAAGCTGGTTCCTGCCTCAATTTCTGCACAATAACCACATGAAGACCAGGAAAGTCTGCCCTCACAGATATAAAAGCTAATAGCAGTTGCAGAAGAAAATGGCTCCTTGAGATACAATTTTTCCTTAGTGATTTGGACAGCTGAGAGCAAATATGGCAGTGACAGCCCATTATTTGCCTTGCAATGGGAGCAGGCATAGAAATTCTGCAAGGAACATGTAAATCCGATCCTTTGATGACAGTCTGTTTTGGATCAGCAGCCAGCTAGGTAGCCTGGTGCCCTGTGCACACGCTGCTCCTCCAGACAACCCTCTGCATCTATTAGCAGCATCTGCTGCTAATATACAGGGAGAAGCCAAGCTACCGGCTTGCAGCTATTTTTGGATTAGAAGCTTGTTTTGAAGGCAAAGAAAATTTGCAGCTTTCACAAAGGCCTTTAACCTTCTTTATGTGGGAAACTACCTACTGTATATTCCCACCAGGCACATACTCACATACAGATTCTTTAAATTACCTGAGATCCTGAGATATTATTAGCATAATTTCCAAATCAGAAACAAAAACATGCTGCCAGGAGAGAGAAAACAGGTTATAAATTACTATTAGCCACAAATGTTAAAAACCCAATTCTATACTGCTTAGCTGATGAGAGACAGATGTTATCTGAGAGCAGAGCAGAGGAGTGCATGAAGATCCCTTGTCTGTACCACTGGAGTTCCTCAGCGATGAGCTGCTTGCTCCATGAGACCTGGGCAAGGAGCATTCACACAGCCCACACCATGACAGTCCTTTGGGAGCAACACGGTCAGAAAACAGGTAGACAGGTAGCATTTGGGATCTAAAAATCTGACATCTTACACTTCTATAACCTGATCTGCAAGAAAACAATGGGTTCTCTTTCCAGTGCAAGATATCACGTTATTACACCTATCCCTGACACATTTCTCTGACTAATAATAAATACAACTGGGCCGCAAGCAAAACCACAGATGCTCAGTAACTCTTTGCCTCAATATTGTGACCTCAGTGTAGTTGCTCGAGCCCTTTGCTGGCACTAGGGGCTCCCAGCAGCTATCTGCCAGCACTCAAAATGAGCGTGGATCTCGAGGTTTTAAGGGTTTTGAAGCCCATCGCCAGTCACAGATCACCTAGAGATCACAGATTCATCAACCACTAACCAGCAGCTGCTTTGTGTCGTGCACTGGCAAGCAGCACATACCAACACAAGCAAAACTGAGGCAGAGGGACAAAGGACTGAGAGACCCAAGCCAAATGCAACCCCAAGAGCTCCAGCTCAAGGGCCAGTTTACTGAAAAAGAGCCCAAAGCACATAGACTCCTTTTATTTCCGTTCAAAACAAGGATGCAGTTTGTCCCACCAATGTTATAATTTGGGGGTAGGTGGTGAGGACTGGCACAGTCTGGCAGTGCTTCTGGGATGGGGAAACCACTAAATGTCCCTTCTCCAGGATCCTAAAGAACTACTGTAATCAGAGAATGTTGGGGCAGCAAGAGCAGCAAGGGGGATTCTTCCAGTGACACTGTGCTGCTTTCCTTCAAACACACAAACCCGATTCCTGCTGCCTGTTCCAACGCCCTCGGCTGCTCTCTTCTCCCTGTGCCTTTGCTACACTGCGCACAAATTGGAGCCCTGAATATTCACTATTCCAAAACTATCTGGGCTCTCAGGGAACAAAACTTGCGTCACCATATCTGCACATCAAAGACCTCGCAGCCACAGCATCTGCAGGAGCAGGAGAGGGAACAAGCAGAACAGAGGTGACAGTGGAGAACTTTTTTTTTTTTTTCCCCTCACAGAGGGAGCTCCCCATCAAGATTTGTATCAGACTATTTACAGATCTGGGAGCCTGCAGTTCTTCTGAGCTTTCATAATTCCTGCTCAGCACCAACCAGGCTTCACCAGCCCTCCTCCCTCCCCTTGCAACCTTTCCTAGTATCCAAACAAAGTGTCAGCTAAATGCTGATGTCAGACTGAGAGCTGCTGGCACAGGGGTGTTGTTTTTGTATTTCTGTTTTTCTCCTGAAGTTTGCATTATCCACAGCAACTTGAATATGCAGATAGCTCAGATAACAGAAACTGATGTCTCCAGTACATGCTGAAAGACAACTGTCAGAAAAGAGAAGCCAGTTCCTTTCAAATGCTTTGAGATGCTCAAATCTTTCTTGCTTTTCCTGAACACCCATGTCCCTCTCTTTCCTCTTCTTTGATACAATTACAAAAAACATTGGTCCAGATACTAATTCCATATCCAGTGCTTTATTCACCAGCCCCAGAGAAAATGCTGGAGTTGTCTCTTCCCTGATCCTGGTGAAATTCTCCCCAAAGCTCAGCATTGCCAGAGGAGTGCAGCTGCTCATTTAATTTTGTCCAGATCGTTAGAGCTGATGGAGTGTTCCATAATGGCCATGCCTGAGCAGTCAGGTCACTTACAGCACCAAACCTGGTGGTATCCAGCCAAATTGGCTTGTAGAGCACTAACAAATTTCTAGGGAGAACAGCAAGGGGTAATAGATCACTCAAAGATGAATTTAAGCTGCCAGTTATTAGACTCGCTTCTCTAGGTTATTCTTTAGAGACTCATTCAGAGCAGCACACAGAGCACAGCTCAGAAACCACTGCTTTAACTAATACATCCCAGACGCCTGTTGCTCTGTTGTTAGGGCTCAGCAGGTTTCCACAGCCTGAGGGCTGCCCGGCAATCCTAAAGATCACTAGAGAGACAACACCTGAATGGCAGAGAAAGACAAAGCTTTAGGCTTCGACTTCTTTTTAAGATGCAACTAATTCCCAAATCAGCTTATCTAGTGGTGTTCTGAACATCTAAGTGAAGAACCTTACTTCACTTCAAACGCAAGCAAAAGAGGCTCGCTCTTCTGTGCAAACCAGCACAGAATTTGCAAATTCTAAGATGCTGCAACTCTGCAATGAGCAATCAATCCCACCTTCCTTACACCTCTGCTGAAAACTTCCAACCACTACTCTCAGCAGATCCGAGGGCACACGGAATTCTGCAGCAGCAGTACAGAAGGCAGGGTGCAGAGGGGTGATGGGATTGCCTTTGCCTTGCTCAAGTAGCCAGCAGCAAGTCTCTAGTCTCCAAACCCTGTGCCAAAGCCTTCAAACCATGTCGCAAGAGCGTGCTCTCTAATTAGATGACTTACATGACTAACCAACACAGTACGACTTGTAAATGTCAGCAGTTTAAACTATGGTACAGACTTCCCTTTGGGAGAATTCTCCTGCTTTAAAGATTGATATTTATTTGTTAATGAACACAGGGCTGAGGGTGTTCGTGTGGATACAGGAATAAATCAGGGAAGGAGTGTATACATACCTTAATCGTTAGTTCAGCCTGATTTCTAGTGTTTTGTAGTTTTTCCTATCCATTAGCTGAACTCAAAAATAAACCCCAACAGTTTCAATCTGTAAATAATCAAGTCAGATATACTGGATTCTGTAGAACTCCTGTTTTTACCATGCAATGGCAAGAAAACAGGAAAGAAATGGAACTTTTTTCTTGTTTCATTACTATAACAAGAGATAATGATTATGGACAAACGCTGGGGAGGTTGTCAAAGCACGAGAGACACTGGTGAGCAACAGGACCACAAAACACTGAGCTTGTTCTTTTGTCTCTGACCAACGCATTGCTATGGGACTGATGAAGGTATGAACTCGAGGCTTGCAGCAGGAAAACCACAGAACATGTGGAGCAGTATGATAGGCAGCTTGACCCTGTCTGCTCCCACATTAGGAAGGCCTCATTTCCTCCAACCACCTTCTTCAGGACTTGAAGAGGTGGGATGTGAAAGTGCAAAGTGCTGCAACTGGAGCAGTAGCAGAGAGGGGAGGATAGAGAGGACATTTTGAAAGAAAATTCGTGCACTGCAGCACTGACATGATTGCCTGTCTCCAAAAACTCCAACTAAATTTGATAGGGATATCTCGACAAACACAAGAGGATTACTGCCTTTCCACCTGAACTCTGCCTGTCATTTCTCATAGACCAGCAAAGCCCAGGAGCTGAGACTGCAGGCAGCACACAGCCACACTACACCATGCCATGCCCTGGGCAAGAGCTCATGGAAGCCTCTTGCAGACATTTAGGCATCCCCTTCTCAGGGAAAAGTTTCCATGACTGCTAAGGCACCCAGACAAAGTGAGTTTCTGGATGTTGGGGATGTCCCAGAGGTTGGTGATGCTCATCACCATCTCTCCAGGCAGGCTCCAGCTTTCTGTACCAGCATCCAAGCAGTAGTTCTCAGTGTCAAAACAGTCAGAATACCTTAAGGAAAAGCAAAACAAAACACACTGCACCTTTCTTTCTTTCATTTCACGCTTCCACCTTGTCGTTAACAAGAGCTTGCAAAACTTGTTTTTTTTTTAAATATGATGGTTCTCATCATATTCAGGCATAACTATTTTTATTTAGGAATGTAGCAAAGGAATAGTATAAATTATGCTTAAGAAAGCCCTTTGGCATTTTAACAGGCATTGGAAAGAACGAGTTTCAGAACAGTGCCTTATAATGGATGTCTCCATGGATACGTCTTTGTCAGCACCTCATTAGATAAGAGATGTATACAAGCACCTTCCCCTTCTGCATTTCAGAAGGTACCTGAAAAACACTAATTATGCAAATCTCTATCCTCTGACTGATGGATGCTGGTGAGTTCAGGTGACAAAACAGATGAGCTGAGCCATGCTAGGAAAGCAGGACAAGGGATTTCATTTAGACCTTTCCTGCAATTGCTGACACTCTGACAATTACCAGAGACCAGGGAACCCCTTTAGGCCATGAAGGATTTTTCCTCCCCCCTTTCATTTTTAATGGAAAAGAGGAAACAGATGGAAAGGAAGAAAACAGTGCTAAGACAGAATTCAGAGAGCATTTCAAAGAAGGCAGAAGAGTGCGTGGCAGAACCACAGCAGGTCTAGCCAGGGCCTGAGAGCTGCAGTCACAGCCCAGAGGAGCTGAGATAACCACTCTTTCTAGATGCTCCACGAACTAGTGACTAATTAGTCTGGTCTAATTAGACGAACAGATCAATTAAAACAAAAATTCAGCTCTGTAACCACACAGGAATCACAAACGTAGCTTGGCTTTCAGAACAGCATCTAAAAAAGCAAAGACAGGATTGAGGGACCCACGCTACCTGTAAGCCAGATGGAGTTAACAAAAATCTCAGAAATAAGCTGAATTTTGGGAGACCAGTCCCACTGGGACTTTCAATTTGTCCTTCCACTGCTGAGCACAGCAGAGGTTCTAATATGCTGCAATCTCCTACTCCTGAAGCAGCCGGGAGCCCCCTCTGCTCCTGGCAAGCTTCTTCCTGCCTGTGCTGCCTTCCTTGCCTCACAGCTGGGAGCAGAGAAAGAGCAATTCCTGCCCCTTAACAAGGAAAACCTCCCACCAGCAGCACGCAAGGAGTGCGAGCCCCTTGCTATGGCACCACGACAAGGCTGAGCACTGAGCTCACAGCGTGCTACTTTGAAGCCTCAGGAATAAAATGGAGCCGTGCCAGGTTTCTTACATCCAAAGCAAAGATAGCTCATCTGACAAGCTGCAGTGTTTCACCCAGACACCAGGGTCCAGCCCTAGCACTGGGAGGCTTGGATCAGGCAGAAAGGACAGACTCTGGGAGTGCTGCTCAGACCCAACATAAAACTGGGTTCAGACTAAGAAAGGTGGACAGAAACATCAAGACCAACAAGGGCAAACAAAATGCTGTCTGCAATTGAGGTTGAGGGATACTGGAAAGGACTGCTAAGTTGTAAAGCATCACTGCTGGCTGCTTGCACACAGGCAAGGCTTGCTCACACCCTTCTTTAAAGTTCCTACCAAGTCCAGCTTACATATCTCAGCTTAAACTGAAAGGTCACTTCTGAGTGCTTGCACTGTTGAGGAAATTGGTGCTTCACCATCCCATGGCAAAGGTGTGGCATCCTGGACCAGGCAGACACCAGAAGACACTGTGTGCACGTTATGTCACCGGCTTCTCACACTTTAACCACTGATGGCTGTTTCATCAGAACTCCTCTGCTGCTCATTTGCAAAAGCCTTCTGCAGTCCCTGGGAGATTCAGAGTGCCAGTGGGAGGGATGCACCAAAGCAGGTCAGTCTGCCTGTTTTCTCTAGTCAGACAACACTTAGCTGAAGTCATCCTCAGCTCCTACTGCACCCAGTGCCCAGCAGAGCATTTGCAACTGTTTCTTTTCCTCTCTGCCATATCATTTTGGAAAAAACAGCAACTATGCCAAGACCAAGCAAGCCAAATATTTCTGTTTCATCTGTCATACAAACAGCACTGGATTTGGTTATGCCAGAACCAGCTCTCTTGTGACCCATCTCCATTATTAGTCCTTTACCCGAGGCTGTGGAAGCAGAGATATTTTGCAATAGTTCTGATGACAATTACTTGTACTCATATAGCACCTGTCATCCCAAAAACTCCACAGCACTGTAAACGAGAGCAAGCACTTATCCCTGAACCACAACAACCTCAGCAATGCCATGTGGCAGTGCCAGGTGGCAGCTCTTTAACAGACACAATGAAAAGAAGATTCTCCCACCTATGACAAGGCAAAAAAAAAAAAAAAAAAAACCTTTACACAGTGAACTTCTCAGCACTGAGAGCAGTAGCAAAGTCCTGCCAAACCCAGCAGTCCCCATGGACACAGGAGAAGCTCTTCAGATGGACACAGAGTACAGAAACTTTTGCACTCTGAACCTGTTGAAAACAGACTTCTTTTTGTTAGACTCTCAGGCCAGAGAGAGTGCTGTGGGACACACAGTGATATGAGTCAGATACCCTAAAGTAAACACCTGTGGCCTGTGCTGAGCTTAGGTGAGGTTTAGGCACTTCTCAGACATGGGAAGGAAATGGTGTAATGTATATAGTGTGCACAAGAGCACTTCAAAGTCTCAAATTCCACTCATTTTTAAAGGCCAGACTTACGTAAACCAGAATTTTCCTCATTTTTTTCCCTTCAGATATTTTCTTTAGGAATCCCTTTTGTGGAACAAAGCCTTGCTATGCATGGAAAAAAGATACATCCATACATTCCCAATAAAAATCTTCCCCATGTGAGCAAAATTCACTAAACACATCTCAACTCCCACTTTCTCTCCACACTCCCAAGAGTAGCAAACCAGGGCTCCCAGCTACCAATCAAGCACCCTTGCACTAGGATTTTCTGAAGACTTAATCGGAGTAATTACTGTGTTCATGACAGATGTGGTAGCAATTTTAATCTTAAATATCTTCTTTGCAGCAGACGTGATAAAAGCAAGTAGCTACGATTAACCAACGCTAGGTTCTTTATATTGAATGTAACACTAAGAAGCAAAGAAAAAGGACAGTAACATAGGCAGAGGCCAGGAAGCCAAGAGCAGTTGTCCAATTTCACCACAGCGGTCCTCCAGCACCTGGGCATCACATGCCTTTCTCAGTTTCATTTGCCCATTCAGCCACACAGGAATGAGAGCTGGGAGCTGCGGTGGTGCTGGGAGGAAAGCACTAGGACAGCAGATGTGTCTGCTACTTTCCATGCGTGTACTTCTGGGATGTGACATTCTTTTTGTCAGGGAACAACTTCTTTTTATTCCTCATGAATTTCCTCAATAACTACAGCTTTCAGAATATGTTTTAGGACAAAGGCTTGATTGAATATTAATGCTATCAAAAAATAATGGGAGTATGTCCTTGATCATGTCTAGACAGAACCAGATATAATGGATTTCCAGTATCTAGGTAGTAGATATAAATAGATTAACATTACTCATACAGACCTGGAACAGCTTTCTCTATGCATTATCCACAGGAGTGATCATGCAGCACAAGCCCTTCCAGAAGATCTCTTGTCCAACAAGGATGTGCTGCTCAGCTCCTGACTTACTGTTGGTGAAGCATCTGGAGAAAAATGGTCAGGGGGTGCTGAGGAACTGCTCAGCTAATATTTGTGGTAGCTAACAGGGATCTTCACACAGAGCTGGCTGTGGAGGAGCAGAAGCACGCTTGTCCATATTTCAGACAAGCCCTGCTCCCACAAATTAATCTCCCCAAAGGCAGTGCAGGAATGCTCACCTGGACCCACAGCTGGTTTAGCAAAAGCAGCAGAGTGCTGGAATAAAAAGACCCACACTCAGCCAAGAGTTCATCCACACAAAGACCTTTGTCAGGGAAGGGGAGAAAAAAACAAGAACAGAAAAGACCAGGAATGGGTTCATCTATGAATTAAGGCTCTTTTAGGTGTAAGCCTGGGGGAATTAACTTTAACACTCCATTTCAGCTTTCTTTTTTTTTTTTTCCTCTTTTCTCTTTTGCACAAACTTGCATCTCTCTGCTGTCAGACTTTGATGGTTTTATGTAACTGTTTAAAAATTGAACAGGCTTCTTAACTTAGGTTTAGCAGAACACACTTTTTTGCCTTTCTCTTTCTTGAATGCGCATTAAGAATAAAGATTTCCGGAGAAAACAAGACCTTTCCATCCTCTGACATCAGCCACAGTAGTACACAAAGTCACGTCCTTGAGGACTCTATTTTTTGTACATTCTGTTCCAGCAGAAGTCGATGCATCTGCAAGCCCCGTGGGCTTTACAACTGGTAGCTGGAAAGAAAGATTCATCCCAGAGAAAATACACGAGTTAACCACAGCAACAGCACCCACAGGGCAACTCTTCGACAGAGGGCAGTGACAACGAAACCCAAACACCTTGGCAATAAAGTACAGCAGCAAAAGCCCCAGAGTGGCAGGCAGGGGTTTGCTCTGTATTATGGCCTGAGAAACAGTGCGTGACCTGCTGCTGTCATGAGAATTATTTTCCTTTTTTTCTAATACAAGCTTCTGCTCTGGGTAACTAGATGAAAAAGCTCAAGAAGAGGCTCCCTCAAGGCTCAAAAAACAGAGGCAAATAGCCTCCACCCTTTTCTGCGTGTTTACATTTCTTAATTACATTTCTTTCTAAGTCAGAATCATATTTGTTGATGCTTCGGGTTGGCAATGCTGGTGGTGGAGACGTTCGGGAAACCTGGTAAAAATATTCAATAGCAGAATCTGTAATTAAAGCCCTTCTCTGCTCCTACTTTGTCTATTCAAAAGTGTCTGCCTGTGTTTGCACTGGGAGCTCTTCAGGGCAAACACTGCTTCTTACTGTTTGCACAAGCTCAGAACAACAGGCTTGGCCCCAACCAAGGGCCACAAGGTATATTCAGCAACAAACACAGCACGGGCATCTCTTGCTCCAGCTGCTTTGCTCCCAGCTTGGAGCTAATCCATCAGGTTTGCAGCAGTCAGCTGGGGCTGCAAAAGGTACCAGCTACAAGCTTTGCCCAGCTCAGGTTTTGGGAGACCATGAGAGAAGCACACCTGGTCCTGCACTGGCACGAGGTGTTCGTGCACCCCTCCAAGCAGCCCATCCTCCCAGGCTGCCTCTTCTTGCTCATCTCCAAGCACAGCAATCCCAGCTGCACACCGCATCACCTTCCCAATGCCACAGTGCCATGCTCCTCATGAATCACAAAAATTCCCAAGAAGGGACAAAACCACACCAAGGACTGCAATCCCAGCAGTATAAAAACAAATTAAACATTTGATACCCACAGTGATCTACACCTGAAGCACCAACACAGTCACCCATTGCTGCATGGATGCTGCTATGCTGCCCCTTGGAGGGAGGGAACACTGGAGGACAACAAACCTAGGAGTCTTCCAGCACCACACTGAGTCAGAAAGATGATCTGCAAAAATAGCACAGTTGATCATGATTATCTGCTCATTATCTCATGGCTATATCATTTGCTCTGGGGACTCTCCAGGCACAGAACAGAAAGTCCAACCAATGTATAGATCCAAAGCTTACACTGCAAGCTTGACCTGTGAGTCTAAAAACTCAATAGATGAGCCCGAAAACGGAGCAGTGACCCAAAGAAATTCTGCACATTTTCAGAGCCCTGACAGAAAGACTGCAGCTTGATGAGGTTTTTGAATGCGGCCTGCTTATATATCTGCATTGTACATCCAGAGTTCAGCATGGAAGGCATGCAGATCTAGCCAGACAGCAAAAGCATCAGCAAAAGGAGCTCCTAATGCAGATCTGCAGAACAGTGCTACATGTTTGCATCAGGCAAAAAAAGCAAATAATGAAATAATAGGAAGACCCTGAATGTACCTCAGAGGCTGCAGAGGCAATGCTGCCTCACACAAGAGCTGTGCCTTCATAGCACAAGCAAAGGGGCTGACGGGGTGTGAAGGGAGCACACATCCCCTGTGCATGCTGAGCTCTCACCCTCGCCAGGATGCTGCACCCAGCACACCACAGGCAGCTGCAAAATGGAATGCAATGTCTGCCTTCCTGACCAGATCCTAAAATTGCACAAATCCTGCCTCAAATCCAGGCTGTGCTGCTCACAGCCGCCCCCGTTTCCTTACCCATTTTGTGCAAAGCTGCAGGGGATCACTGCCTGCCCTTGCAGCTCCAGCAGAGCGGCTGCACCATGCTCCAAGCCACAGAAACAGCCCAGACCCACACCAGCCTACATGCAGCACGTTATATAAGCTACATGGCAGGCAGCTCCTCTCGCACCACTACCAATTACTCAGTTAACCCCAAATCTGCAGCAGGACCGTGGCTGCCTTACAACAGCACCACTCCGCTCGATTGCTCAGTGTCAAGTAAGAGTTATCCACTGCCAAACTTCTGACCTACTTTTGTGTTGTGTTTCTCCCCCTCCCTGCTCCTGCCCTCAGTCCCCAATTAAATCTGTGTGAGATTTCCTCAATTATCCTCTTCCTGCTAATAGATGTGGAAAGAGGATGCCATAACAATGTACTCCCCTGGCAGTGGTTCAAAATAAATCTCCGAATTAATGTTGAAGAGTGCAGGATGTATGAATATTTTAATTAAACATAAATGTATAGGAAAGAGCAGTTACATTCAAGAAGCTGATATTTTGCTGTCACCACAATACTTAACCTCTCAGACACGCACTGAGAATCCTAGTGCTCTCATTTAATTGACAAGCCAATAAATCAGTGCTAACATCCCCTTTCTGTATATTTGCGCCAGTTTTCACCTGGGATGTGCTATTCCAGAACACCACAACATTCACCTGGCACAGCCTGAACAGCAGCACACACAGGCATCCTGATTGAAGAACACTCAGGTCTGGACGAGGCAAATTATCTCAACACCTGAAAGGTTCATTTTGTTACCAAAGCTTTTGTTTCTTAGATACATGCACAAAACATGACAAAATTGGAGGTGGGGGAACCCAAACAATAAAAATCTCCATTCAGGAATATCTTCAAGAGAAAACATTTATACGTAGATTTGGAAAGAACCAGAGCAGATATACAAACCTTCTATTTGATCACATTAAATAAGATATTCTGGTAAGCACTCACAATTCTGGATGACTACAGAAATGATTTCCATTTGAGACCAAAAAGAAGTCTGTGAGGAATAGGTAGAAAATAGTGCTGAGGAGTTGCCTCACTCATTACAAACGCTGGCAAGCATTTGTTCAACTTTATAGGCCCCTTTTCACTCATCCAGAGAAGTATTGCAAGATAAGAAATTGCAAGTCTTCATTTAAAAAAGAAAAAAAAAAAAAAAGATTTCAATCCAATGGAAACTACATCTATACACAGACAGGCAGGAGATTTTTCCATACTGGAGTTACTGTTTTATCTCCTTTGTTTACTCAAAACCGTATCTTCATTTGGCAAGAAATGCTATGTGATTTCCTAACAGCCAGCAATAGAACACATCGCTGCAAATGGAGAGCAGTGTAGTAATACTGTAGGATAAATTAAAAAAGGTTATTTTAAGCCTGGTGAAAGGTACCATGCAGCATTTAAAAGGATGACAGACCATAAAATGCTCAGTAAAATTAAAAGACAGTGAGAGTTCACAGCTAAGAGCTAGGAGGGCGGTCACAAAATTGTTTGGGGCATTGCATTGATGACGCTGAAATGGAAACAGACTTAAGTGGCAAAGGAAAGCTCCACTATGAGACGTGAGTGCCTCCAATAGCAAGGAGCAGACAGGCATGATTTTGAACTATGCTCCAGTATATCTACATGCTCTGTGTGGATATTAAAAATGATTAACACCTCTGGGAACAAAGTGTCATCTCACAAAACCTGAGTTCTCTTTCTGTGCAAGAAAGGCAGTAACTCCCATCCCACTGAAACTGTGAGCAGTAATACTCTGCTCCTCTCTGGAAAACACACTTTCTCTAAGTGTCTCCTGAGAGGCTCTAAACAAAAAGCTGCAGCTTCCCCTCTCGCCTCCCTCCCGTCGCTGTTTGCTCGATGTACACCAAGGGCCTTCGTTTCCACCTTACTGCACATGTACTGAAGCTATTTTTGGCCAAGAGTGACGTGGCCACTTTGTTTGCATAACTAGGTTCCCACCTCATGATCTGCCGCTCTAATAGTTTGCAAAAATAATAGCTGGAAAACGTCTGACTCCCAAAAAGTGCTTGTGAAGTTCAGTTTGCCTTTCTTCTGAGGCCAAAGAGAAAGAAGAAAATGGTGGGAAAGAAATACATCTTTCTGCAGAAGGGTTTGTAAAATGCTTCAGTAAAACAAACCAAATTCTTTAGTAATGACTGTCTGGGATGTGGGGGTTTAGTTCTGCTCTGTTTTGCCTGAAAGAGTATCAAAACAGGAAAAAAACCCAAACTGGCGAAGGCAGACAACCATTTTACACAATGCAATCTTCAGCACGGCCCGATCTACCGTGGACCTGATTTGTAACAACCCACATCAGTCCCAAATCCCATCCACAGGAAATGCAAACTTCCCGCTGGTAGTTGAGAACAGCAGCAGAGCTCAAAATAGCAGCATTTCGGATTGTCAGTTGGACAGTTCTCAGCTGTCAAAGCTAAGCTGTAATCACAGACCTCTCCGGAGGAATATCTATTTGTCGAGTGCTAGAAATCAAAGTAAGGTGCCTTAGAAAAGAAGACGATGGCGCTAATAAGGAACTCAAGGAACTAAAGCATGCATACAAACTGATCTAATGGCCAGCTGTTCTCATAGCCATTCTGCAACTACCAGGGATAGCAGTGCTTCAGTGCATTCCCAGAGCAACTCTGCAAAACACTGAGCAGGTGGGGCTGAACAGCTTCCTGACCTGCACAGCTGATTTTCATATGTAAAGCACTGCCCCTTCGGGGTCTTACTTCACACTCAGTCAAAGCCTTGCCCTGCTCCTGTGCTGCATGAGTGCAAGCTTCACATTTGGGCAGGATCGTTGCTCTCTTTGGTGTTGAGACACTTCACTTGTTCTCCCTCCTCCATCCCTGTGCCCAGCACTAAAAGGGTTTGAGGCATGTCACTTTACATACCCGTCGGCTCTAGTGGAGTCACACGGATAAACCCGTAAGACAGGAACACGGACGGCTTGATCCCTGAAACACCATTGCAGTAAAAAGAAGAGACAGAAATGAAAGTGGGGAGTAGCTCTCCCTCCCCTTCTCACCCCAAATCACTGGGCCAGAGGTGGGAGAAGATTCAGGAAACATCACCCTTACATTGCACTATAACACTGCATCCAGGCTGCCTCGCTTCTGGTGACGGCTGCCCAATTGTGCTGTATTTCAGCACAGTTCAGCACAGCGAATTACAAAGAAAGCACCACACAGTGGAAAACACCTGACAGCTTACTGTTCAGTAGGCCTGAGAGAGACCAAAAAAAAAAAACGTGCATTTGCAAAAGACTGCATGAGCTTCTTCACAATTTCATGGAATTGCTGTGGAGCAGAAAACCTCACCGTGCTGAGCCCAGCCCTGTCTGCAGCCAGCAGTGGCCCGTGTCTGAACAGCTAGGAGGCATCACCAAGAGAAGGGAATCCCACAGAACAGCTTCTTTCAGAGTCACCCTGTGCAATTCCAAAAACGCAGACAGCATTGCTGTGACACCTGAATGCATCACAGCTACAGTAAAGTTTTGAGAGAAAGGTAAATGGAAGCTCTTCCCTTGCTTTCCCACTTTCTAGGGCCAGTAGAGGCTATCATCCAACTGCAGTCCTCACAAAGGGCAACTGCAGCACAGCATCAGTGTCACTGCCTGGCAACGTGCTGCTCACAGCTCAGCTCAGTCCCTTCGCCAGCACTGTGCTGACACTGACTGAATGATAGGTCAAACTCTCCCACATCTAGACATCAGAGCAACACTGAGAACCCTACAGCATAGCAAACCTCCTCTAAAAGACAGTTAACAATTTCTGCCTGGCTCCAGGGAGACAGACTTGTTTCCCCAGGCAGGGTTGAACTTACCTAAAAATTTGGAAGCATGTCAAGAGACAGAACTGAGGAGCACCCATCATACAAAGAACAGTGGTGGAGGCACTTCTGCTTTTAGACATGTTAAGTTCTTGCGTGAGGAGGAGTGCAAAGGGGAATCATTCAGTACTGACTCATCTCTCCTGGAGCAATCTGCTTCTCAAGCATCCCACTCCAGCTGTGCTTGGCATCAGGTCTTTTCTGACTTGCAGCAAATATTTTTTGTTTTCCTCACTTTCATATACCAAATCACATGTAACATCGCTGAGGAGACACCTAAATTTGACACCACCACACAAAGCAATAGCAGACAAACAGAATGGCAAAAGACCATGCTTCATTAGCACGCAGATTTACACAACAGAGCTCCATATCTGGGAAACAATGGGGGCTGCAACAGCTCTCTACATTCAGCACCAGTCACATCCCCTGCTGAGGACAAGAGTTGTCCAAGGCTGTGCCAAAAGACCCTTCCAAAGGCAGTCCCCAAGAACCACAGGCTGTGGAATATTTCCCTGATAAAGCAATGCTTCTCTTCATGCTGGCTCTCACATTCTGGGCTCTGCAGCTTCCCACACCCTTCGAAGGACACTGCAATGCACCCTGCAGTTGTGGGTGTCTTGGTGTTTGTGATGGTAAACAGTGTTTAATGCTGACAAAAGCCACAGTGCAACCAGCTATGATTTCATCTACTACTCCAGTTGCGTAAGAGTGCAACCACTGACCCCATCACACCAAATTGAGCTAACATTAAATTTTTATTCAGATAAGACTGATCTCTCAAGGTTTTGAGACAACAGGATAATATATTTCCTTACGTATTAGACATAGAAAGAGATTTATTAGGGAGATTAATACCTATATTTTTCATAGTCTATTAAGAGATGACGTTTTTCCTGATTCATTGAGAAGCTCATTGCAGGCTGTGTGATTTCACTGGGATAACACCCATGTTCCTATGCAGCTTCTCACCCTATGAATGTTACACTCCTCATTCCCCAAATACTAGCACAGCGCTGATGCATCTCCACCAAAATACACAATTACAATCTGATTGGAAAAGATGGGGCAAATGAGCTGTGGGGATAGTCCCAGATCACCTTTCTGGAGAGTCAACAGAAGCAAATCATCAGCTGAGGACACAGCACTGTGTCACACACAGCTTACAGCAGCACAGGAGCAGGATAGCCTTGCGGCCTCCATGATGTAGATTTCCACAGAAGCTGAAGGAGAATAGCCCTGCAAGGGAACAGCCCTTGGCTGGGGCAGTGACACAGTGAAGTGTATCAGACCTCATGCCTCACAGGACTGTATGAGCTCTGTAACCGTAATGGTTACATCATAACCATTTCCCCTTCAACTTTCAGCCAGTTTCTGGATGTGCTCCCCTACCCAGTGTCCACTTTTGTGTGGATAATGCACCTAAGAATCACATCTCAGAAGAGGTTTTGAAGCTATGACTGTGCTTTCACCTCTCCCTCCCAAATTTAGCTCCTTTTCAGCTACATACTGGCAGCACTGCAGTGGCCTTGAATCACAAATGCAGCCAGAGCTTAGGAAGCATTACAGAAGCACTTATTCCAATATTTACTCAGAGATTTTTTATGCTACACCTACCACAGACTTTGGTTTATTAAGAACATAGTGCACTGGGGAAGGGCAAACCACACAGAGCTGCCAACCAAAATGTTATTAAGGTTTCAGCAATGCAACGCAAATTGAGTTTATATTAGAGCCTCTTTTGTGTAAACCATATCCTAAAGTGAAACACAGTGACAGAGCTGAGTAATGAGTTGAAGCACAGAAATCAACACGGAACTACAGAGCAATAGGGAAAAGAATCCATTCCAAGCTGGTATTTAAGAGGAGAGCTTAATCTGCACTATAGAAGAGGTGATTATGTACAGTCACCATTCCACTCACATTTAATACCATGTGGGATGCAGCACCTACCATCTGCAGTTGCACAGAAAACTTCCCAAGGTTTAATTACGCTATAAAGACCATCATGTACTGGAAGATTCTTAATATGGGCTTACACGTAACCTTGAAGCAGCTGAGAACCTCTTGTAAGTCTGGAACTTGAAATCTCTCGTGCTATCTAGAAGAGAAATTCACCACTCCAAGCTCGGTGTTTTTTCACATCAAGCTTCTCCTTTCTCTAAGTATTCTCGCTCACTAAAAACCTGTTTGTCTCCAGGTGTGGTAGAGAAACTGCTAGAGTAAGACCCAACTAACCAAGGCTTATGGCCCCCCACCACTGCTCTGTACAGAACACCATTAAATGTTATTTATAAAGCATGACAAAATAACCAAAGCTCTGTTCAGTTCTGCTACTAGGAATCCCAAAGTGTGTTCTGCACTACTTTTCCATCACAGTCACCAAGGAATGAGTTCAAAGCACAGACCATTCATGCGAAATGGATGCAGATGGGTTCAGGGATGACCCAGAGTTCAGCACAGACTACACACATGTATTCAATGTTCTCTGTGCTCTGACCTGTTCACAAACAAAATCGGATTAGACACATCAGACCTCAGGTGCTTAAAAGGCTCCTACTGCTGCAAATCCCACTCACCCAGAGATCCTCGCTGAGCACCTTCACACAGACATACAGGAAGCATTTGCCAGCACTGGAGTCACAAGGCTCCACGACAGGGTCACTGGGACCAATCAACTTGGACTGAACTGCTGTTTCCACAATGAATGAACAGGTCTTCTTTTCCCCTTTTCTGTTTTCTTTTTTTTTTTTTTTTTAATAATACGGCACACAAACATTAACAAATGCCTAGGAATGACCTCGAGGAGGAAAGCAATGGAAAAAACTATACAAAGATTTCAAAGCACTAGTAAGAATAGCAGTATAATAGGTTTATCAAGATATAAAATAAACCCCAGAAGACACACAGATGAGATGCACCCAGGCAGCAGAAGTGCTAAATGTTCAAAATGAAGGAAGAGAGATTAAAAGAAAATGCATTTTTCTGGCAGCCCTCTTCACGTGCATAAAACACTCTCATCAATGTTAATTTAAATATTGGTGATATTTAAATTAATTAGCATCCGGAAAGCCACAAGACAACGTTTTCCTATCAGCTTATTCATGTGGATAGAAGAGCTAAAAAATGACTATGATTACATACAGCTCACGTATCAGAATGCAGCAGTCTACAATCCCTTCCACATCCCCTTCCTCACCAAAGTAGCAAGCCAAGAGAAACACTGTGCAGGACACGTTTCAAAGAGGAAAAAAAATAACCCCACTAAACAAAATGCAAACTCAGCATTATGCAAGGTGATAAAAATAGCAAGCAGAAGAGCTGGTACAGAATACCAACCAGCATTCCCTATTCATCTCAGCACAGCGTGAGCGAGGGAACCCAAATCAACTTTCTCTTCACTCCTCTTTCTTGCAGGCTGCGGTTTGCTTGAAATTCCTATTCCTTACAAATGTACCAGTGGGGAATTAGCTTTGGGTAGCAAAGGCAGCTCAAAGCAGCTTCTGAACATAGCTCGTGATTTGGGAAGAAGAGCAAGGACAGGCTGGGTTGGTGGGGTTTTGCAAACATTCAACACCGGTGCACAACAGAGCTACTGATTGTTAATGTAGAGTACGTTGAAGATGCTAGCATTAATGCAGAGTTTCCATCCTAAGTAATTCAGCTGTGGCCTTCATTCAGCACATGCAGTGAGGCTTTAGTCCTTTGTACAAGAGCACACAGCACAAATGGGGAAGGTACCAGAGAACATGAACGTTTGCCATCATCGTTGCTAAGTTAAAGACTAAAAACTAAAGCTGTCCTACGCTTATCATGTGGATGGTTCTGATTCCAGAATGGTTGAATATCCTTCTGGAGTATCTCCCAACATCCATTCTGACCAATAAAAAACATCTTCCAGAATAGCTCTGGGGTTGGAGAAAGTAACTCACTTCTTCCCTTGTCCATTGCTCAAAGGGCTCAGCCACGTACCATCTGGCAGGACCTACCTGAGGGTAAATCACAGAGGTAAGACAGATGCCAAGGGCCCTGTCAGAGCTAGTGCAGCCTTTTGGAAGTTCCATAGAAGAACCATAGTGCCAAAATGAAATGCTTTGCATATGAAGTATTTCAGTACAGAGTTTTCTCCAGGCTGAGAAGTGCATTTAAAATACCAAAAACTTTAATAAGTCAACGCAGTTTGATACCATTTTCTTTTTTTTTCCATCATGAAATTAAGAGAGAAATGAAAAATTATTGCATGGCTCTCCATATACCACCCTGTGGTGCTTCAGTTTCCTCATTCCCACCCACTAAGTGTGGATAATAAACCTTATCTATCCCATAGGAAATTTCTAAGGCTTGTGTCCAGACTTGCTGGTGTTAAGTCATTAAAATAGCTTGGGTATGACTGACAGAAGAAAGCTGAGACTAGTAAGAAAAAAACAAAACAAAACACACTGGTGTATGTATGCTGAGCACGAAGGTGAGGTGGAGCACAGGATTACACACACATCTTTCTCTCATGTCCTGCTACCACCACTTGCTTTTCCAATTGCATTTTGCTCTTCTTTCCAGCTCCCAGGTGTAACAGAAAACCACCAAGCAGGGAGAAGGCGTGGCTGCTACCAGCAGCTGTCCCCAGCATCTGGACAGATGCACCAAGATACAGCCTGATGCAGTGATGGACACAGTAAACCAGATGTGACAATGGTCTTGATGAAAAAGAGATTCTTTCATAAGATGATCAACAGCTCTACATTTTTGCATAACATGTAGCAATGCCAAGACTCTTTTTGTACAACAACCCGCATCTCTTCAAGGACCAAGATGGCACTGATGCCTCCGAGACAAGCCTAATGCTTTGTCAGTTTCCTTTTGCTCTCTATCCACCCCAGGCATTTCCATTCAAGACAGAAATCAAGCAGTTTCTTTGGAAGCCTGACATCTGGTTTGGAAGTATAAATCACTCCTTTCTGTACTAGTTCTGCACCTGTCAATGAACACACCTGACAAGAGATACCCAAGTTCACAAATTTTATCTCAAATTTATAAATCTTGCCAATGAAGAAATTTCTTTCTGGCAAACAGATGATTTACAGACCCATACATCTTCACTCAACTTGGGGCAGAGGCAGCAGATGAATTTTCCAGCACTGCTATTGTGAGCCACATTTATATATCTGCTCTGGTGGTGTTCACCACAGTAACTCTGATTTATAGACTCCAGCACAGGTTTCACACCTGCTTGTTCACTGTAATTCAGGCTGAGCAGCAAGCTGCCTAATGGCAGTGCCAAACAAGTCTCAGAGATCAGCTTGTTCAGGACCCCAAACCAATCCTGTGACACACGGGTCATTGGCACACCTGTGTCTGAGCCAAGCATCACATAAAGGTCTCTGCGCTCACAAGGAGCTCATTTAACTTTTCTGTTTCACATCCTCCGTATATTTCTCCACTGGAGAAAGAAAATTTCCTAGCTAGCATTTCCCAAACTTCAGCAGTATTTCTGGTTTGCTGGAGCTTTAATTCTCAGCTGCCTTTGTAAGGGTGCTCTCATGTCACGCTCTATTCTCAATCAGAAACAAGTCTGGCTTTTTGAGATGACTCAGGACACAAACAATTCTATTTTTCGTGTATTTGCTAGCAATATTATGGCAGAACAGAATAATGTGTTGGTTTCTGGGCAGAGCTGGAAGTATATCTACAAAGGCTGCAAAACATCCATCTCCTATGAACAGATTAAGAAAGTGTTAGATTTGCTAAGCAGACATACCTATGCACTAGTTAACACTAGATTCCAAATGTGGAAACATTTGTGGAACACCTGATGAGATTCTTTGATAGGGCTTGCAGCGTGTCTCATTGCTATAACATCGCAGTAACAATCCTTGCTGTATCCTCTATAGGTGGATATTATTGTTGCATTTCTTTATTCTGTCCCAGAAAGCAAACAGCTGTACAGAATTTTGATCATTTTATCTTCCAGAAGCTTAGATGTTCAGCATCCCTGTAACTAGAACAGCTGTTTCAAGGTGAAAGCAGCACTTATTTTTGAGAAACAGGGTAGGATCCAAATGGAGGTGAGAGAAAAGGAAAGGTTGAACTGCTTGTTCACTGCCCTCTATCTTATATCTCAGCCTACTAAAATCAGAAGAAAACTGGAGGTATTCCAGAAAGCCACAAATTACTGGGATAGAAGTGGTCTATCCCTGCATGTATCTCTTGCAAGCCAAGAAATAGTCAACACAAGCAGGCCAGAGAAGTCTGCCTTACCACCTACCTATGCTTCTACAGTGGAAAAACATGCACAAAGGCTGGGTCCTCCTTGGAAATCACATTTCGAGAAGGCAGCTCATCAGGTATCAAAGGGAAAAGATATACAATAAAGGACTGGCAAGGAAGGACAGTAATGGAGAGAAGAACCGCAGAGACACAACTACAGGACGTCAGTTTCCTCCTGTCAATTCCAGCAGGGAAATTCCTGGCTCCCAGATCATCCTTTGTTTGCCTACCCTAGAGGAACAACAAAGGCTAAACCTCTTTTGGTCCAGTCACTAGAAAACTTTCCTTGCATCATGGTAGACGCCAGCTAGCAAATCTATTGTGTTTTGTACTATTCAGTTTTATATGTCGGCTACCAGTGAAGCCAGACTCACAAATGATACAAATGCCAAACAAGATCACAGAACAGCCAAGGTCTCCAGACTTCAAAGGCACAGCACGGCACAGACTAAAAGCAATCCCACACAGAAACAAGGAAGCACATCAGACAGATGTAACAACTATTTGCTACCTTTCCTGATTATTTTTTTCAACTCACAGAGAAAGACAGGGAAATCCCAAGGCCCACAACAGCTAGTAGCAACATTCACAAAAAAAGAACAAAATAGATTGTGTCTATATTTGCAAAACTCTTCTGGAAAGAATCAGTCATGTGAATCTGCCACAGAGATGGCTCTGGTAGCACTAACAAACCCAGTGGACACATGGTAAAAAAGGGTTGGGGGGTGGGGTGGAAGCACATCATCAAAGCCACTGAACAAATCTATAGGCTATTTGAAACGTCACAGTTCCTCCACTTGCACGGATCGCTCGACCAAAGGAATGGGAGTCCAGTGCCTCCATTACACCACAAAGCCTCTGCTATGTGTCTGAGGGAAACTAATCCAATGGGAAAGGTTAGCGCACCTATTATCACTATAAAACAATTCTAATAGCAAAAGAATTACTCTCATCTGTGGCTGAAGGAACCGCAGATTCAGGAAGCCGTTAGTACAGCAGGTTGTTAGTTTCCAAGGCTAAACATGTGGTAGGTAAACAACAACCCTGAAGCATGCAGAGGCATATTTCAAACAACGCCTTACCCTACTGATTTGCAGCTTCTCAGCTCCAGGCTTGAGGAGGTTCCATCTACGTCCGCCGTTCCTGCGCACCTTCAGAGTCTTTGAAGCCAGTTCGTTCTCAGCTGCCAGTTTAAAATCCACCGGAGAAATAAAAGAAGGAAAGAAAAAAAAAAAGAAGGAATGACAAAAGATAAATGCTGTGCTTTAGCTCAGGCTGGGGGCGGAGGCTGTTCTTTTAAATGAAAGAAACAAAATTGTTTGCAAGAGACTCATTCAACCCCTTCTTTAGAAAAAGAGAGCAGAGAGTATATTTAGGTGCTTTATTCCGTGCTCTTGGGATACAAGTAAAACAGTGCAGCTTGGATACCACAAAAAGGCAGGCACAGACTAGGAGCCAAGAGCCAAAACTAAGAGGTGGTGTGAACAGGTGAGGACAGACAGGCTGGGTTTGAAACCAGAGTGCTCTCCCAGAAGCACCAGGCAACAGAAGTGCCTCATCTGCATACACCCATACTGAAAGTGCAATAGCTCCTTGGGTCATAACTGCTAATGGTACCTCTGCAGAAATCCCAGCCTTATAACTGTTGCAGTTTGTATGATGCAATTCCTTGAAAAAGAAACAGCTTCTCAAATTTATGTAGAAAACAACAATGGGAAAGCCCACAAAAGCTGTTTTTCAAAGCAGCGGGTATTTCTCATCCCAAGCATTTCAGGCCAGTACAATTCTGATCTGGCTTTAAGTTATTCCTTTCACACCAGCTCTCATCTTGGCCTTATAGATCGTACACACCCAAGCACAAGACTGTAAAGAAGAGGCAAAAGGGGGGAAGAGCTGGTAATCCACCTTTCAAAATTAAGCTCTGTTTTCTTAATCACCCCAAATGTTAAGTTCCTTATACTATCCCTCTCTTTTAGGGGGATAGAGCTGTCATTTTGTGCAAGACTGAGTTTTCCCCTCCCACAGCTAATGAAGTTAGATGTTAACCCCTTCCCCCAGCCTGGGCTTCTTTCAGAGTGGAAAAGGGGCCCAGGCAGCACGTGGAACTGATGTTTGTGCCTATGTGTGTATACACACCCAGGGGCATTCACAGCCCACAGAGCTTTATCACCCCTTTCATGGAGAAAGGCACCTACAGAAAATACACATTCCAGAATTCCTGTCCTATATAGGACTGTAACGCTATAATGCAGTGGAAAGCACAGTAGTAACAGCAGGGTAGCAAAGTCCCAGCCTGCAGCAAATAAGGATAAGCCCCAATGCAGCAGCTGTGCATGCAGAATCAAAGGGAAAAAAAAAACAAAACAAAAACTGCTGACCCTCAGAAGGCCTCATGTAGGCAGGGATCTCCAACAAGATACCCTCACCTCCACTGCCAACCCATAAATGAGGTCTGGGAAGGAGTGGATCCTGGCTTTACCCCTTCTGATCACTCAGATACACTGCATGCACCTGAGCTCCCTTGGGTTGGCCCTGCCTTCCCACCAGGTGTTCAATCACTGCTTCAAGCCATGATTTAGCATTTCCACAACAAAGACCAACCCTAATTTTCTTCTTCCAGGTGCACCTCTAACCCCTGTTTGGGTTTCAGACTGTCAGTCTCAAGGGCTTTGAAACCAGACAACAAAGGATAAAAGGTCTAACCTTTAGGAGATAGGGACACACACTCCAGGATCTGTGCTCCTGGTGTTTGGTTCACCCTTACTTACATAGCCAAAATACATGCCCCTGCCTGCTTACTGCAAGCTTCCTGCTCCCAAATCTAATAGCTGGGGACTCCCTGCTGCCCAGGACAGCAGCACAGAGCACAGCAGAGCTGGGAACCTGCCTCAGCCCTGGCATGGCTGGGTGGGCAGCAATCCTGATTTTTTTCCAGTGTTGCTGGGAGAGAGATTGCACTGAGACCCATTTCCTAAACGCACTGCTGACGTAGGCACCCTGCTGTTATTTTTAGCATTTCACTTTCTAGACTCTCAGAAAATCAAGCTGCAGCGCAAGTGCCGATTATAGCAAGAGGCTGCTACCAGGCTCCAGAGGAAATGTGCCAATATAGTAGCACTCAGGAGCAATGTGCAAACGCAGTAGTGCTCACATTTTGAGAGATGTCTGTGCTAAAAGCGTGTGCACCCCTACAGAAGAGCCATCAATTAAAGAGGCAGCTGCTATGCCTTTTCCCTTCTGATTCTTCTTAATCCTTAACGTGCTGCCGCCATCCATTAACTGCTCAGATCCCCAGTGTGCTCCCAAGCAATGCCAATGCAGTCTGGCAGCATTCCCATACTTGCTAATTCAAGGCATTCTCAGTGCTAGTGCTACCCCTCCAAGAAATGATTTTCTTATAGCAATTATCAATCTTTTTAATTAAAGGTTCACAAAGTCACGTTGTCCGTTCAAGCATCTGCTTATTTACCTGCCCACACAAGACCCTTCCAGCAAATACGTTCAGTCCTGCTTTCTCCAGCATCATTTTGAGCAGGGCAAATTATAATTACATTAATCAAGTGCTGCAGAGGATAGCTCACCACAGTCTTTGACTCACAGGGTTCTCTATCTGTTCAGGAAGAGCACCCAGAAAAAACAACTCACATCTTGTTCTTTTCCAAACAAACATTAGAGCTGAGTTATGATCTCAGAATCCATCACTCAACACCTCCAAATGCCAAGTACTCACAACAAAAACAGGTAAGACAACAGAAAGCCAAGAGGAAACTACCAAATTACAACTCCCACAAACGTTGCTGAACAGCTTTTACTCCTTGTGCACCTATCTGTTCATCTTCTCACAACCAAATTACAGGGATTGCATTCAGAGACACTAAAGTTACAAGAAAAAAAGAAACTCTTTAGCATCTGGCTGTCAGACTCTCCTCACCCGGTTCCAGGGTTATAACAAGAGCAGATACAAGCCACAGCTGTGATTTCTCAGCCCACGTTAGGAAGACCAAAAGACAAAGATTTCGGGGGATAACCACTGCAAAGCTACTCACCGCGTCTTCTGAGCAGGTGCTGCATGCGCCCACCCACTTGGTCCAGCCCCATCGGGGTGCTCTGGGAGAGCGGCTCGGAGCGACATCTCTCTACAAGCACCTTGAAGGGAGGTGCTCGTGGGGATGGTTGAGAAGGATGAGACATTGTCTGGAAAGCAAAGGGTCAGAAAAGAAATTTAGCAATGCACGTTAAACATGGGACAAAGAACATTCCCCCCCACCCCCAGCCCCCAAGGTACGGACACCTTATGGCTTCGCACTGCTATCTGCACCCTCTTCTTTTTATTTTTTGCTGAAAGACAAAGTTTTGCTGACTCTGTTTCTGGCATGCTCTAATTCTCCCTGTATGGGGGTCCCTAACGTGAGCACAGGTCATGGTGCTCAAGTCCCATCAACTTCTGGTGGCACTGAGTCTCCATGGCACTTTCTAGGGTAACGTGGCGAAGACATTTGTGTTCTGCACAGCATTTTGTCCACACCAGTGTCACCAAGCCCCAGCAGGAGCACAAGCAGGGAGTGAATTAAGCTGGTGCTGAGGGCCCCAAGTCTGCAGGAATGTCAGTCTTCAGGAACTGAGCACCCAGAGCTGAATTAAAATGAACTCTTGGGATAATGAGTGTAGACTTCACTACTTAAGGGTGCTCAGGGTCATTAAGGCCAATTAGTGCATCCAAAGCATACTGTGGACAGACAGCTGAAAGATCTGCTTCAACTGGCACTCCTGAACTGAATTAGCAGATGCACCCTTTGGTAGCCTAAAGCAAAGGAGAGACTGTTCCTGTCTGGATTTTTAGCCAACAACTAATTACACCCCATCAGCTACCCCAGATTTATGAGCATAGCCATGCTCAAGAGACATTAAAGAAGTGGTAGAAATATGTTCACTTGAAGCACACAGAAGTAGAACAATGCAGCAGTGAGAGTTAGGAGAACAATCTGCTCATCTCTGCGCCTATCCAGCAGAACAACAGGATCTGCCCATTCTACTATAGAAATAAACATTTCAAGTTTTCAGAATAAAGCCAAGATACCCAGCAAGAATCATTCCTGCAAAACTCAAGAGTCTTGATGATTTAATAAGATCTATGTAAGAGTGAATTAAATTAGTAACAGGATGTCATTCTCTTAATTCCCAAGAATCTTAGCAAGACACTCCCTTCCAGGCACTTCCAAAGGTCACATAAGGTGTTTTTCCAATTCCATAAACAGAAGCCCACAGATGGTCTATGAAGAGGACAGGAGGTGAATAAACCTAACAGCAATGCTGTTATTGCTGTGCTGCTGGAGTCATCGGGAGGGTACAGGGAGCCTTCTAGAGAGAGAAAGGGCTTCACATATAGATGGCATTGAATGGCTTTGGTAGTAATAGTTTCTCTGGAAGGTGATTGATAACAACTGTGAACAAGACAAGCCCTCTATATCAATAGCCTAGGAATTATTGCTTAAAACACTATGACACTGGCAATTGATTGAAGCACCTTTAAAGCAGTCAAATGTCCCCAGGTATATCCTAAGATAACATTAATTCAATGAGAAACTATCATTTATAGCTAAATGGAGAAAAAAGGTTGGTGCTTCTCTTGCTCCTGAGTAAACCCAACTTTTATCCTCCTCTTTCAGGAGGAAATTATCTCAATAGAGACAACAGCAAGAACTGTGGAATGGATTTATCTTTCTGAAAATCATGGTTCAAAACCCTGCTTTTCATTTTCTTCTCTGTGACGCAGACGATGTGGAAGCCTTGTGTATAATCCTGGAGCTAAGACATCAGCAGAAAATTCAGTTTAGAAAGGTCAGGAGAAGAAAAGAGGAGGGCTCTTCACTGGAAGGCTTTTAGCCTCAGTTTGAGACAGATTTTTCACACTTCCATGGCCCTGCTAATAAATGGGTGTCTCTGATGGTTTAAGTCCTCAAGCACCCTCAGCTTTCACTGATGCACTTATCTTTATTTACAAATGAAGAACAAAGCAGACAGGCTACAATTACCCCGAAGTCACAGTGGGAGGCTGTGGATGAAGTAGGGCTCCGTGGCCCATTCTCTGTACCATGTCCAGTGCTCCAGCACACTCCCCTTAATTGGGAAACAAGTGGGAGGAGGAAAAAAACAAAGCAAACCTCCTGGGCAGAAAGGTCCAGCACAGAGGCCAGGAGAACCTACAAGTCCCTGTTCATATCACTGCTCTGATGGCAATAAGGGAGGTAGGAGAAGTCAAGGCTGTGAACTAGAGAAGGCTCCACAAGCATTTCAGAAAAACGTGGAAATCTGAAATCCCCAGGTGGCTGGTTATACATACACAGAAAGCCTACCAGCCCAGCAGATGCAACCTGCCTTTCCCTCACAATGCTAAAAATGTTTCCAAAGAAAAAAAAAAAGAAAGCTATCCCAGTATACATAGCACTAAATGTAGGATTTAATTCAAGATTTTGATACACTTCACAGTTATTAAGAAAATGTGAACAGCTTAGAGGTTTTGTCTCTTCTAAAAATAAGATGATTGTCAGACATAACTGTATTAAATGCCATAAATATACAGGATCTTCATTCTGTAACTAAATCATACCTCGCTACAGACAGAAATACAGTGCTCCTTAGGCAGCAGGAGGACTTAGAAAGTAAAGCAGTATTTCTTCACTTGTGCTTCCTTCATAAGCGCAATAGGTGGAGACAACCCAGCCAACTGGCAACAACCAGCTAAAGCTCTGAAGATCAGCTCTCAGAAATGCACTTTTTCTGGTTAGTACCACTGAACAGAGCAAGGAGGGGGAAGCAGCTCGGCAGCCACGCTCCTGCAGCAGCTCCCAACACGTTCTGTGGCAGAGAGACAATCAAACAATCTCAAGCTAAAGGTCACCACAGGATCCTGTTGCAAACTGCTTGCAGTTTCTCATCAAACAGAGAGAAAGAAAGTTGTTCTATCTTCCTCTCATGAAAAGACATTTGCAGCAGCTGCTCTAAAGCAGAACTCCAAACCTGTGGGAGGATCTGAGATCTCCAGTGCCCCAGCTATCAGAAGGCATATCAGCCGGTGCATCTTCTGGCACGTGCACACACAGGTAGATCAGCAATCCGGTGCTTCCAGTCAGACCCACCACACAGGATGAGCCTCCAGTTTTCCCACGTACGCAGCACAGTGTGCACAGAAATCACAAGCCCCACTAATGCTGTAAAAGCACTGATCATCATCAGGGGCACTGTCAGCATCTGCACACTCTGAGCAGTGAGCACCTGAATGGCACCCAGAACAGTTTGCCCCGTATGTATGGGGCACAGCTGCCCAAAGGAAACACTCCCCCTCGTGTGCTGTGAGGCTGACAAGTGTGGATGATCTGAGAGAGAAACAGCAGACTAGCTGGGAGACCTGCAGGATCCATCAACCAGCCTGGCAGCTTATCCTGCAAAGCAGGCACTTTCTGTCCAGGCACACAAGACTGGAGAGAACTCATTTTCAAGCTTCTGGCAATTGTAATTCCCCCAGAAAATGGCATCACAACTCGTTTCTATGTGTGGGTAAAAAAACTAGACAGCAGCAAGATGCAGATTATAAACCACTTACAGATAAAATTCAAAATCCTACAGATAAAGCATTCTTTTCCTTAAAATAAATCCTTATTTCACAAATAGCCAGCAGAGGGCAGAACAAGACTGCAGTGAAAAATTTTGCACCTGAACTGCATTTTAACTACAGAAGCCAAATTGCGTTGGAGCTGCACCACAGTGCTCCGTCCCTGCTGAACATCTGTGCAAACCCCGAGGTGACCAAGAAGATCTCAGACAGCAATGAGCCTAAATCAAGTTTTTAAGAAACTTTGAGTTTCTACAAACTGGAAACTGAAGTCTGAGATAGTCTGTCACAGGTGTATTTTGCAAGCGTTTCTCATGCCGTGCTCCAAGTAAGCATCAAACCCCCACAAACTCTGTCCAAGTACACATGGGGTGGTTTGAAACGCTGGTGGCAATGCCTAGCTGCAGGGTAGCCGGTGTGATTTCACAGCTTCCTCCCAATGCAGCATCAACTCAAGCTCCTGGAAGTGGCCAAATTCAGCTTGTGGGGCTGTGCCTGATTCCATGGAAAAGAGAAACTTCTATGGTTTGCAAGTGAAGGCCATCAGTTGATCAAAATCTCAGAGAAACTCTACGTCATCTTTGAGCTCCTTTCTCATATCCCTATCTGAAAATAAGTAAGGCCTTTCAATTCCCAACTTGCAGCAGTGTTAATGGGTAATTCATTTGCCACTGACGACTCATTTTGGATTGCTACTGTTCTTATAATCCATCAAAATATTTTTATTTATGCTGATCATTAGTTCCCTGAACAAATGAGAATTTGGGATGGGACCCAAAAGCATCTAGGCAGGGGAACAGTTTGAGAAGTAAGCAGTTTTCTACCCACTCCTCTTCTTACTAAATGTTGTTGCAGTGCTGTTTTCTGTACAGCAGTAAGATCAAACACTATTGAGCTGTTACTTGCCCACACTGTCAGTAAGCTGCTGATGGAAAACATGAAATTTTAAAAGGCAAGGTAAGGAGAACAAGAAATGGAGGTGTTAGCTTTAGAAGAGCACAGCTAAGCGGAAGACTTGCTGTCTAACTAGGACCAATGCCCAGGTCCCCCACATCTCACTCCACCTCCCTGCACTACATCATCCTTGATCTCCTAGCAGGCTGGGGCAGGGAGTCTCAGTGAGAACAAGCATTTTTCTGCTTTTGTGGGAAAACATGTAGGTTGTTTTGAAAACAGTTGCTGAAGCTATTTTTGTTTCACACAGCTAATGCACTTCAAAGGCTGCAGGAGTACTTGCTTACAGCAGCCTGTCCTGCAAGCACCCTACTTTTGGTGAAGCATTTCACTTGAAATCCAAATCCCCCAGTTACTGCAGAGCAGCCTGGAGCACACAGCTCCAACAACTGTCCCAAGGAACAGGTGCCAGAAAGGAGGTAAATCCAGCCCTAAAACAATGAGAGGCCTGAGTTTGCTGCTAGTGTCATGCTCGGGCTGAAGTTATTCCTCTTATGTGTTTATTTTTGGTAAACTGTTTCCGAGTGCCACTCCCTGATGAGAGATAGGCAAGTAATTCCCTTGGGTGTCTCAGGACATTTGTTAACCGAGCTGCCAATGGACTCTCTAAGTCCATTCTCATCCAAGTTTCCTTCCTTTCCACAGGACTTGGTGCTGCCCTTAGATCACTGCGCATCTCTAGACCAAGTTTCTGGGATCCAGAGGTGTTTACAAATCAGGGTGGGCTGCGTGCTTTCCCTTCCAGCTTGCCATTGCTTCTGTGAGGTGGCAGGCATGAACCTGTGAGGCTGGGAGCCACCATAATCCAGAGGTTGTACTGCTATCGCCACCCTCAACAGGAACTCGGGGAAGGTTCCCTGTCCAGTTATCTTAAGTACCATCTTTAAGTTTCTCTGTAAAGTCTGTAAGCTGCAACATCTGAGGTGGGACTCACCCCACCTCTGTTCACACAGCTGACCTTGGAAATTGCTCACATTTTGCCTTCAAAGAATGAGAGAATGGATTAGGTTGGAAGGGGCCTTAAAGATCATCTCCTTTCAGCTCCTCTGCCATGGGCAGGGTTGCAAGAACTCTGCGATTAGACACACAGCCATAGCCCTCAGCTACCAAAAATGCAGCTGCTCTGGGAAAAGACTGCCAGTACTTCCCTTGCTCCACTCAGTCCTTTCATGCCTCTGTTATCTTGCTGCTGCTCAGCATACTTACAGCTTAGTCCCTGCAAAAGCATATCAAACCACAGTCTGCTCGTTCAAGCCACTCCTAAAAACATTTTGTCCAGTAGAACACAAGTGGCTAACCACTACTTGTCCCACTTCGTAACTCCCTGGAATTACACAGTGAACTGTCTTCATATTTTTGAATAACAAAAAATGGAGGGGAAAAAAAAAAGCAGGAATAACTAACAACGGTACTGCCCATTTTAACTGGGAGTCAGAAGTTCAGACTTTTTTCTTCTCAGCATTTGTAATCTGCTGCCAATTTTCAAACACTTCCCCTCTTGGCTCAGAAGTTGGTGACCCCTTTTCCAGTAGGGAACAAAGTCATCACCCCATAATGTGTCATCTCTCAAAGCCCAAAAGGACAGGCAAAAGTTTCTCCATGAGTTGACCCAATTTCCCTATTGGGCACCTTAAAAATAAAAGTCATCATTTCAGCTTTAGCCAACAGGAACCCAAAAGAAAACAGCTGGTCTTCATGCTGGGCAATACGGATTTGTAATTTTCATAACCACCATTTCCCATCTTCCATTTTGGGCTAGGATTGTGTGCCAGGAATCTTCCTGGTGTTCCAGATGCTGTGGTGTAACCAGCATCACCTAATAAAAATCAACTGCCATCGCCACTACTGCTAAATGCAGAGAGGAAAAACAATTAGAGTTAGAGCATAGAAATACAAGAATCTCTGTTACAGCCCTCTTCTAAAGGCACTGATAATGGCATAGCCAAAAGGTTATAAGAGGAGCATCCGAAAATCTGCAGTAACAGCTCAGGGCCATGCCAGTCAACTGGTTCCTCGTAGACTGCTACGAGGCCATTCTTTGTATAATTAAGTAAAAATTCCAGAGAAGAATATATAAAAATGATTTCAAGTGCAAACCATCTTTATAAGAGGTATAACAACAGTGCAGTCTTATTGGAAGTTACACAGTAAAGCTTACTCATACCTTTCCGTTGTTAAGAAGTCCAGAGGAGACAATTCTAGAGATGGTCACGTGGAACGGACGGCACTCATCATCACAGTCAAAGCGCACTCCTCTGCCAAGTAACTCCACAGGGTTCTGTTCCACAGGTGAACTTGTTCTGTGCTTTTTGAAGCATCCATCAGTCTGCTCAAACACCACCCCTTCAACTGTTGCACATTTTAAAGAAGTTGCTGCAGAAAAGTCACCGTTAGCAGCTGGAGAACTGTTCAGCACTGCAGTATCCAGATTTTTCTCTGGAAGATGTTGAGAACGTGGCAGGTCCCCGCCTACGACCTGTTCCTTCTCTGGAGCATTGCTTGAGTCCTGAAACTCCAGGTCATCTCTAGATAAATCATGTAAAGGCAACTCAGGATTTCTCAGGTGCTTCATATCCAGTTCAGTCTTTGAAAGCTCCAGAGCTGCTGCTAGAGACATACTCATGTCGTTAGTAACTACTGAAGCACAAGCCACATCCTGAGGTTCGAGTTCATGCAGAGTCATCTTTAGTGGATGGTGGATCAGAGCCACCGTCACAACAGGAAAGTCACCGTTAGCAGCCAGAGAACCGCCCAGTTCAGAAGTACCCAGATTTTTCCCAGGAACATCTTCCAAACATGGCAGGTCCCTGCCCACAGCCTGTGCCTTCTCTGGAGTACTGTCCACGTCCCGAATCAGTTTGGTCAGAGTTGTCTGTGGAAAGTGGACTGCAGCCTCAGAGGGCTCTTCGGAATTTATCACAGTGACAGAGTCATCTGGGAGCTCTGGCCCAGAGGAAGAAAGTGGTATTTCATTAAAACTATCATTCTTGCTGCCCAGGGCGGAGAAGCCGATGTCTTGTGACAGCTCTGTAGTTTTACAGCCCTGTGTGGTCTCCTTCCCCACTGAACTCTCAAAGCTTGGATTATCCCACACGCCTGAATCTGGGGACTGCAGACATGCTCCCACCGTGCAGAAAGCATTCGCGGTCTCATTCTCAATAACCAGGCTCACCTTGCGGGAGATGACATCCTGCCTCCAGCTTCGGGAACTCCGCTGAGGCCTTTTCTCATCAGGTGAAAATGCCTTTGAGGAGCCTCGCAGCCGCCGTGCTGCCTCGGCCACGCTGGTGAAGAACCGCACAAAACCTGCAAAGTGAGTGGCTTTGGTTGCGCTGTTTGATTTTTTCTGCTGGCTAAGATTCTCCTCACATCTCATACCGAAGTCCAAATAAGGAGTGGAATGGTCAGTTATATTTTCTAAGTTCTGGAAATTGCTTTCAGCCCTTTCATCTAGAAGCTTTGAATTATCTTTGCTAGTTAATGAAATTCCTTTCAGATAGCTCCAGACATCAGAGCTTCTTCCTCTTTTGCCCTCCTGTGGGAGCACAGTACATTTCTTTTGATTGTCCCCTTCCGTAATTGCAGGACTCTTAAAGTTTTCAAAATTCAAAGACTCGCTCTTTCTAGCTGGTATTTTTTGGCAGTTACTAACATTATCTTCACTGTGTAGTCTGATACTAATATCCCTGAGACATTTACTTTCATTGGCGTCAATTTCAGGAATGCTGATATTCAGCTCGATGTCTTCAAAAGAGGAATCTAAATCTTCAATGTGCCCCCCATAGGAATGGCGGTAGGGCCTCTGGCTCTCACCCAGTTTCTTAACCCTGTAGACTGCTCCTTGCCCACCAGCAGGATAGTCCTCCTCAGGGACACAAGTAACTTGCACTGCAGATCCTCTGAAATCTACATCCTTAGGCAACTTAGAGGTTCTTAGCTTTTTTAAGGGCATTACCCTGTCCATGAAGGATGGCTTTTTTTCATCGGAGGCATCATAAGTATCTCCCAGTACGATCATGGACCGGGGTCTTCTTTTATTCATAGAGGATCCTTTCCTTCGCCAAACAAAATTCCAGATCCGGTTGCCCTTGGTCAACTTCTTATATCTGGGTGCTTCTTCCTGCTCATTTGGGACTGCATCACTGCAGGTGCCATGCTCAGCACAGCAGACCTCCGATGCATCAGCACTCCTATCCTCCATGTTTGCTTGGAAAATCCTGTTTGTATATCCATTTGCAACTACCAAAGGGTCAGTATGCCGGCAGCCATCTATAACTTCCATTGCTCCGGCTCAAAAGCTGGTACCAGGGGTCAAAGACACATTGTCTTCAGATTGTTTTCTTCACAAGACTTGAGGGAAAAATTGCAAAGGAGCACAATTAGGAGAACAAAATTTTTTCAGAAGGCATATTTGCTAATGCAACACAAGTCAAGTCCTATTCCAGTGACAGTAATGCCACTGATTTCAGTGAGACTTTTGCTCTTAAGGTTTTGCTCTTAAACTATACAAAGTTCAAAGCAACTTAAGCCTGATTTAAGTGACCAAAGATTTAATGATTACAGATAAGCTTTTTGCATCAATAAAGTTACCCCAAAGTACACACAGAATACCATAAATCACATATTGGTCTTGCAAATTGCTAGGACTCCCAGTGCGTCAGAGTACATGACAGAGAAGAAAAGAGGAAATTGCAGGGAAGTGTCCCTGCACATGTCACTGTCATCCTCACCAGCTTCATCTGCCAGGAACTGACAATGCACTCCCAAGGAGTTCCGTCTCTTCAGGCAGGCATTCAAAGAAAAGCCAGGATGGGCCCTTTCCTGGAAACAATGCAACTCTGAAATAACTTCAATACCAAAAACCTCACATAATATTCAAGCCACGTTTTCCTACAACAGCTATGGCACCAGCACAGGAATCCCTCACTGGAACTGAACTGCTAAATGAAAGATGCTTGGCCGCCGCTCAATGCTACACAAGAACACATGTTCCCCTCAAGTAAGTTTCAGCCTAAGTGAACAGGATTAAAACTATGGATACCCCACACAAAAGCAACAGAAACCACTGCCAAGCCTTTGTAAGAATCTGAACTTCTACACATGCAGATCCTAAGCCTTCCCTTCCACCAGTATACACCTGCCCTGCCCTGACTCACTGCTACAGCTTCACAATGCGTTCCTGGGTTTCTGTCTGTCTGAGCAGCATACACAACCCCAATCCCAGCCCTCCTCACAGGACAAAGAAGAGAGGAAAAGCAGGGACAAGAAAGGGCACAGCCTCAGCAACACAGGTTTGCCAACACAAAAACCCGCCGTTTTCTTCCGAGCGGAGGGAGAGCAGGCAGTCGCACTGCTCCAACAGAAAGGTATGCCATTTGCTTCTGTTCCAGTCCATTTCACTGCTCTGCCAAAGGTCCCCATCTGATCCAGAATAAAATCCAATGCGCTTCCTGTTTCTTTTAAAACCAAAGTTGTTGATGTAACAGCCCTGTGCTGAGTACTGGTGGGTGCAGAAGGCTCACCCTTACGGCCAGCCAAACCAGCCGTTGTTTCTATCATGTCACCACAACAGTGACAGCTCCTGAGCGGGTGCTGCATGGGCTCCTGCTCACGCTCCTGTCACGACCTCCCGCCACAGGTCCTGGCAGGGAAGAGGTCCTCATCCGACATCCCCTCCTCCTTCACTGACTTCAGGGTTCATAGTGCTGTTCCTCACCCCTTGTCACAGAACTAGGCTGAGCCAGGCCAAACCATGACACTCACTCTTTTTTTTTTTGACTCCTCCTACAGTCCTCTCCAGCTTTTTTGCCCTTAAACATGCTTTCACAGAGGGGCTGCCAGCATCAATGACAGGCCACATCTTCTCCCAGCAGCTGCCCTGCAGCACCCCAGTACCAATGCCTTGACCATAGAGCAGCACAGCCTAATTTCATAGCTATTTTTTTTCACACGCCTCTGCTTTGGCTCTGGGTTTACTCAGCCCACTGCCTTCTGTGCTCTACATAGTGGAGATCTTACAAGAAACTCCCCTTCCTCATGCAAAAGTCACTGTTCTAGGTCTGGGGCAGGGATTACCATTACTCAAACCCTACAGCACAAACTCACATGTGTACCACAGAAAGCTTCTGTGAAACAAAATTTTAAAATGACACCACATCTGCTGCTTGAGGATAAATGAGAAGGGAGAAGTGGCAAGAACAGAACAACAGATGTGGAGAAGGGTGAGGTATTCAAGTTCTCAGGCTTCCCACGTCTCTCATGGCCCTGAACCTCTAGGCAGGGGTTGGGGGAGCAAAATCCCTCCCACTGTAACAGCAAGACCCCTTCATGAGGCTGACTGTGTACAATCTATAGGGCCTGAAGACAGGTATCCCAAGGTCCTGACGGAATTGGGAACTGTCTAATGTGGTTGCCAAGCCATTTTCGATCATATTTGAAAAGTCACGCGTGTCAGGTAAAGTCCCCAGTGACTGGAGAAATGGAAACATCGCTCCCATTTTTAAGAAAAGGAGAAAGAAGGACCGAGGGAACTACAGGCCGGTGAGCCTGACACCAGTGCCTGGGAAGATCACAGGGCAGATCCTCCTGCATCAACATACACATGAGATGAGGAGGTGATTGGAGACAGGAAGCAGGGCAGGGGATTGGAGCTAAATGATCTTTAAGGTCCCTCCCAACCCATGCTGTGCTATGAAGAGAGCATTCTCATACAGGGTTGTCACAATTGTCTGTGGGTTATCCTCTGCTGCAATTTAAAGAATAACGTATTTGAATGGATTTGATGGAGTGGAAAAAGCGCATTTGAGGAGTTTCAAGTTGTGCAGCCAACACACATATGGCAGCAAAAGACCAAAATCATAAAAGCTCCCTATTTTTTCTCTTTCCAATTTTATATTTTATTGTTTTTGGCTGGGTGGATCCTGCATGGGGAAAGAAGATTCAAAGGAAGCAGACTTCCCTACAAAGTCTTTGGAGGGATGCTAGCAAAGAAGAGACATAATCTGTTTCTCATGTAAGAGTCTTTAACAGGACACAGACCCTGCGTGGCCTCTCCCCAGAAAGGCAGCACAACACAGAAAGGCAAGGCACAAGGGTGGCTTCAAATTTAAATATATACATATACTTTCTAATTTTTAAAAAAGCAGCTTTAAACCAGATGTAAACCACAGATGCCACAATAAAGTCAGACCCACACATGCTAGGCAGATACAGCACCAGAGCTTCGGTAGCTCCTCTCCACCTCCCCCTCCCAGTCTCACCTGGGACTCTCACAAGCTTTGAAGCTGTCACTGAAAGGTCTCATGGTTTCAGTGGATGAACATAGTAGACTACATGTCCAGCATTCAAAAGGCCTTTTGACCAGCTACTGACAAAAGCCCCTTATTTCTGTCTTATTTACACACTAAGTAAGCCTGCAGGACTCTGCATATGCCTAAATCACAGGCGGACCAGATGGCAAGAGCCAACTCACAGCAGCACAGCTTTGTTAGTACCTTTGGTCATCGTTACAGTGGCTGCAGGCCCACCAGCTGTACTGGACCAGGCTTAAGCCTCAGCATGATCTCAACTGAAGCCTCCCTGCACCCAGACACACCACACCTGAACAACTGGCAATCAGCTTCACTCAGGCTTCCCTGACTGGTTGTCACAATCTGCTATGCTCTCTCATCTGATACAGCCACCAAAATCAGCGTCTGCTGCTGTGCAAATGCACAACAGCAGTAGGCTCATGGGAAACCGATGCTTTAAATATACCAAATAGAGAAAAGGTGGCCTTATCAACCAAACCATGCAGGCCTGGGGGCATTATCACCCTTAACAACAACAAAATTTGAGTATGGAGAACGGCTGCAGGAGTACTCAATTAATTAGCCATTACCCATCTTTCTGGGGCACAGGAAAAGGAGGGCTGAAGGCAGCACTTTGGATATATTTTTAAGGACACCAGCTAGCTGTAAAACTAAAACGGGAAGTCAGGCCCCGCTTTGTTTCCCTCTCCTAGGGCTGCGGGCACAGCTGCAGATGTCATGTTGCAGCAGGTTACCACCCAGCAGCTATGCTGCAGCACTCACTGCTGTGCGAGACTTGAACCACAGCAAGCAGGAGGTAACGCCGTGACCTTACAGCACCCGCCAAATTACCTCAAGCTGAACAGGGCGGAACAGCGGGGTGGTTGCGGCTGGTCTACAAAGCACACAGCTCCTCATCCAGCAAGGAATGTGGTTTCAAAAACCACAGCAATCAGACACCAAAAACTGCTCTAACATACAGGAGCTCTGTGGGTTTGTCACAAGCCCTGCCCTCTGCACGAGGCTCTCACCACAAAAACAGCAGCCCTTCATTCCTCCAATTCTCCTTCCTTTGGCAAAGTAACCGAGGCTGACAAAGAGTTTAGCACAAAACTTCATGCAAATGGTGCCAGGTGTGTTGCACAAAACATCCGTATCTATGGCCATGACACTCCTCCAAATTCTTCACTTTTTTTTGTGTGTGTGTTATCTAGATCTCTAAAACTAGATGCTTTATACCTCATCCATAGTTGCGTAATATTTCCTTGGCAACAGGGCTTTTCTTGCCTGATACAGGTGGGAGTAATAGCAATCTAGCATGGGGATACAGGAGCTGAAATAACTCCAAGGACTCGGGTAACATTCACTGAAGCCAACAGTGAGGTCAGGGAGATGCCATATCGCCCCTTGTGCTCACCTGTCCTCATGCCAACAGGAGCATTTCTGGGCATGAGCTGAGCCAAGGGGGGGGGGGAAAACAAGCAAACAAGAAACACCGATTTTGGTTTTCAGCCAAGGAGCCACAGGAACACACAAGCCACATGACAGGAGGAAGGAGCTGGGGTGAGCACAACTACCTCCTTCCCCAGCAATTAGATTTTTGCTGGATTAAGTGGCTGGGTAATCACAGGCCAATTCTCCAACTGAGATGTGTTTGCTTTGTTCCACCCCAGCTTTCTGTAGTGAGCTTCTTCACTAGTGGTTTTTACAGTCGTTAAAGACCACGAGCATCTCCAATTATATCTTACAATTCCAGTTTTATGCAGCCACTTTTCTTTCTCATACAACCAGTTATAATCAAGCATCTGACCCAAATGGGTTTGTTTTTTTCCCTTTAGTTAACATCTTGATGCTTCCAGGGCTGCTGAAGCTGGGCTCTGAACAGGCACCACCAATAAGTCCATCCATCTCTTTTATCTGTCCTTGCCATGGAGCAATGATTCAGAACACCTCTCCGAGGCTCTCAGACCCTCTCTCACCTTTCAGCAATGCTAATTTTGCTTCAAAACTGATTGGTAACCCTCAGCATCACATGGCACCACTGATTCGCCCTATAGGGCTGGGAACCTCATGGAAGAGGAACGGGCAGCCCAGCAAAGCAGCAGCCAGAGCTGGAATGTGCCAAGGGCCCCTGGGGACACGAGCTTCCACTCGGCTCTTCCTCTGCGGGATATAAAATAACAAACAAGAAGGAGCCTTTGGCCATTGTTTGTCAGGGAAGGGGGGTGGCGGGGAGAGGGCATGAGGCACAGGCTGCCAGAAGGCATGGCGGAGCTAAGGAAGTCCTGCCTGGGCTTCGGTGTATCCGCTCCTCTCCAGGAGGGGGAGGTAGGCAGGAAGAAGAGAAAATAGAGAACAAACGATCATATAACCCTTGAGAGAAACCCGTCTGCTCTTGGAGAGTGTATATAGCTACAGCATGCAGCGCCTTTGCTATACAAAAGAAAAAGAGGAAAGAAAACCCCGCCAGTTCTTCCGTTACCATGTTCTACCACCAAAAAAAAAATTGGAGGAAACAGATGTTAAGCTCTCCATCATCAGGAAATTATCTCTTTCATGAGAGTACAGTTACTTCAGTGTATTTAGGTCAAAGAAATAGCAAGAGAATCGTGACTTCTCCCCCTTTCTGTTTGTGTCTCTGCTGACATTTCAGCCCCTCATTGCTGCTCCAAAGGACCAAGCACGAAGCAGTGCTCACGTTCCTGCAGCACATACCCAGACACAGGAACCTGCTGTGCTCAGGGCTCTGCTCACCCAGCCCCAACTGCTACAGCCTCAGAGAAGTTCAGCATCTCCTGTGCACTGGACAAGATGCATGCTGTGCTGCTCTCATGTGGATGGGTGCCATGGTACTAGAGCTTGCATTTTTTTTTTAAATAGAGGTCAAAGGAGCAAGGAGAAGAGACTTGGGTGAATCTGCTAAAGGGATGCCCAACCTTCCGGCGCTGGTCTCACTGAGGAGCACTGAGCAAGCATCCATTGGAAGCAACCACAGAATTTAACCATCATATTACATGCATGTACCTACTCAGTACAGAAGGGAATCTGCAGCAAAGATCTCATTCCATCACTGAGGATGACCTACCAGACAAGAGAACACTAAGCAAACACACCATTTTCCTCGTGGCAGCATGCAACTGCCCTGCATGGCTTTTACTGGTTTAAGCCAAAGCTTTTACAGTACTGGAACTGTATTTGTGTTTCTGTTAGTTCAGTATTCACCGGGCAGACGGATGGATGCACAAAGAGCTCCATCCCTGTGTTCATAAGGACAGAACTCAAAACTTCAGTTCAAGTAAATCAGTTCACTCATGCATAATTTAAACATTACTTCCTTCCTATTTCAGGGATCTTTAGAGTTTGTGCGATGGCTGAGCACAATGAAATTAGAGTGGGAGACTCATTTCGCCCATGGCTGACAGACAAAGCTGCTCAACCGCATCTGTCAGATAAACTGGACTTGTGCCTGTGCTTCCAGAGGTGGGACCAACTCACTCCATGCATGAGGAGCTCCACACTTGGGGCTCGAAGGGCCTGATGGCATAAAGTGGTGGTACAGACAATATATCTCAAAGGATACTTTTGCTATTGACAGTCAGGATACATAGGAGCCCAAAACAAAATGAGGGAGTGAGAAAGCACAGTTATCTTCTTGAACAAGGTTATGCTTTGATGATGGCTCTTTCCCCAAATCTTCTCAGGTATTTGGCACTGACTTTGGCAAGCACAATATAGAAATTACTGCCATATCATATGGATTATTTAAGCTGTTTGGTAGTCACGTCAAAGTAGTTAATTACATATAAGAACACCTAATTACTATCCAGTAGCAAATGCAGGCATCCTAATACCACAGCATTAACCTGAAATGCAAAAGTGCAGACAGATTCAGGGGTCTACACCCACCCACACTGTTGTGTGCAAGGGATCGACGAGAATCATCAAGTCTATACAGGACTACCTAAAAATTAAACTGCATGCCTGAAGGCATCTTCCAAACTCTTCTTGAACTCCAGCAGGCCTAGTGCTGTGCCCACTGCCCTGGAACAAGTCATTGTTGGAAGAAGCTGAACAAAGTCAAGCCACTGGCTGTGTCCTTTGTGAGGATGCTGGGAGGCAACGACCTCATGATGCTCATCGCATGACTGGGCATCCCCAATTAGTCAAGTTAGTACAGATGCCTCTGAAACTTCACAGCTGTGACATTTTTTCAAAGTGAACCCCTTAAAGATATTTTCTCTCTCTAAAAATCCCCCCCAAAAATCAGAACTGTCTATAGCTTCAACAAGAGAGCAGAAATCAGTAACCAGCATTTAATTGTTTCTATCCTGGGACAAAGATAGTGTCCAAATAATTGTCTATTGTATCTCAAAGACAGTACAGGAAAGCTCTTCCCCTCACAGGGAGCCTACAGGTCACACATGCTTCTGCCATAACATCTGCTATAAATAACCTCTGTTGAGCAAAGGTTTGTGCTAGTTACAAAGCAGAGTAAGGCAGGCACTGTGCTCCTATCGGTTTCAGCCATTAGCTCTCCCCAGAGAGCACATATCCTACCCTATTGTTCCTGCTCAAATGTTTGAAAGAATTATTTTTTCCTTGCTTCTTTTGTTTGGGGAGTTTATTTATATTTCCTCTTTGACATGGAATTACTATTAGAAAAAAAAATAGGTGCCATCATACAAGGCAGCTCACTGTTACCAATATTGAACTTGGGCATGGAGGACCACATTTGTAGATATATTTACATAGTTACTTACCATGCAGTCTGTTTTAATGCACGTTCAGTGTGTTCCACTTAGGATTGCAAACAAAGACCTCAGTGCTGATTACAGTCCCAAATTCACATGCAGAGATCAGGACTTGTAGCAACTAGTTCTGCTCAAACATTTGAAATAATTATTACTCACCCACTCCTCTATACTGCCCTGTGATGTCAATGGGCATTAAAATATACTTAATGCCTTGCTCTAAATCCTACGTCTACGTCTGGCCAGATACCAAGCAACCTATTCAATTTAGACAGCTTTGGGAGTGGGATTTCCCCTGTCCTGTTCCCTAATGGCCTTTTTCCATATAGTAGCTTGAACAAGAGCCACCCCAACAAGGATGCCTTCCAGATGTGAAGTGATAGGATCAAGATAGCCAAGACTCAGATGGAACTGAACTCGGCAAGGGATGTGAAAAATAACAAGGGATTCTATAGGTACATTGGTCAGAAGAGCAAGGCCAAGGAGTGCATCCCAGCACCCTGAAAGAACTGGCTGATGTGATTGCCAGACATGGGTGGTTTACTTGATAGATAAAGGAAGGGTTGGAAGGTCACTGCCAGAGGGATGTGGTCAACAGCTCTGTGTTTCAGTGGAGCCCAGTCACTAGCAGTGTCCCCCAGGGAGTCAGTCTTGGGATTGGTGCTCTTCAACATAGAATTGCTTGAGTTGAAAGGGTCCTTTAAATGTCATCTAGTCCAACTCCCCTGCAATGACCAGGGATACCTCCAGCTCCATCAGGTGCTCAGAGCCCCATGACGTCTGAGCTTAAGTGTCTCCAGGGATGGGGCACCATCACCTCTCTGGGCAACCTATGCCAGTGCCTCACCACCCTTATTGTAAAAACCAAACAAACAAACCACACACACCCACGCCCTTATCTCCAATCTAAATCTCTCCTCTTTTAGTTTGAAACCATTTCTCTTTGTCGTGTCACAACAGACCCTGCTAAAGAGTCTGTTCCCTTCTTTATTAGATACTGAAAGGCCACTCAGGTCTCCTGGAGCCTTCCCTTCTCCATGCTGCACAGCCCCAGCTCTCAGCCTGTCCTCATAGGGAGATGTTCCAACCCCCAGATCATTTTTGTGGGCCTCCTCTGGATGTGCTCCAACAGCTCCACATCTCTCCTGTACTGAGGACTCCACATCTGGACACAGCACTCCAGGTGAGGTCTCACAGAGTGGAGGGGCAGATCCCCTTCCTCACCCTGCTGATCACATTGCTTTTGATGCAGCCCAGGATACAGCTGGCTCTCTGGTCTGTCAGGGCACAGTGATGGCTCATGTCCAGCTGCTATCCACCAGTACACTCAGGTCCTTTTTCTCAGGCTGTGCTCTATCCTTATATGCCCCAGCTTGAACTAATAACGGGGGTTGCCCAAGATCACACACTTGGATTCGTTGAACTTCATGAGGTTCTTCTAGGTCTACTGCTTGCATCTGTCTAGGTCTGTCTTCATCAATAATAGCAGGATCAAGTGCACCCTCAGCAAGTTTGCTGATGGCACCAAGCTGGAGCACCTCTCCTAGGAAGAAAAGCTGAGGGAGCTGGGGGTGTTCAGGTGAAGACTCTGGGGAGACCTCACCGCAGCCTACCAGTACTTGAGGGGAGCCTATGAACAGTAGGGAGACCGACTTTTTACATGGTCTGATAGTGACAGGACAAGAGGAACAGCTCTACGCTAAAAGCAGGGAGATTTAGTCTAGATGTTAGGCAGAAATTCTTTACTCAGAGTGTAGCAGTGCCCAGAGAGCTCTGGGTGCCCACCCCTGTCAGTGCACAAAGCCAGGCAGGATGGGGGTCTGGGCAGCCAGCCCATAGCAGGGGGTTGGACCTATATAATTTTTAAGGTCCCTTCCAATCCAAGCCATTCCATGATTCTGTTACTTCCATAAGTGTTATCCTGCCTATTATCCTCACTAGAGCTGATCCCATAAGACAAACCTTACAACCCCAGTCTCAAAAACCTCAGCTTTTCAATGCGAGCTTGCCCTGATGACCCAATACTGATGCTAAACCAAACAAGCAGCTTTAAAGCAGGTACCATGAGAGCATCCCGTCTGGACCATTGCACTATCTCACCCACATGGCTTTTCTCAGCAAAGGGGGGCTGTCAGCTCACATTCCTCATGCACCAGGGCCTCGCTCAAGCCAGTTGCATTCTGCTGTGAGATGGCAGCAGCAGTAGCCACGTCTGAGCACAGGGAAGCGACATCCAATTCAATTAGCATCATTACCAATGAGCTTTTTCATCTCAGCAGGGTCCCTGCCGCTGGGGTGGGGCCGTACACGCATCAGCAGCCACGCAGAGCAGAGCTGCTCAGGGCACCCAGCAGGGAAAGCACAGCAAGAAGCAGCTGTCCCCCCTCTGCCCTCCTGCCGTGACCTCATCAAGGACACCCTAATCCCATTTTTAGAGTTAAAACACCGCAGCTGAGCAGGAATAGCTAAAGGTTCTCTTTTTCATCACTTGTAGAACAAAGCCTGAACCTTTTTTTTTTTGTTTTGCAAGGAGCTGGAGACTGTGGTCCAAGCATTAGGCATCTTTTCATTTCATGTTTTTTCTATATCTTGTGATGCCACAGCTCTGCACCTTCCCAGCAGCAAGCCAGAGGCAAGCTGTGCATCACGCTGCGACTACAGCACCTCGAGAAAGCGACATTTCTGCAAGGACACGCAACCTCTGGAGACACAGGACCAGCCTGCAGCGAGCCGAGCTGCACAGACTCCTGTTTTCTCCATCATTACCTTTAAATCCTGCTCGGCTGGCACAAAAGCCGCCGAAACTCCCACGCTCTGCTCGACGAGCCGGCACACGCAGGGCAGGGCCGGCCCCAGCTCAGCTGCACTGCCAACATGGTTTGCAAAATGTGCTGAGTTTTCTGGGTGTTATCCCAGTGCCATGCCTTCTCAGCTGGTACCAAAACCACCTCGGCTTAGGGACCACGTGGCAGATCTGTGCTATGTGCCAACACCTTCCTTCCTGGAGTAAAATGCCTCACTCTCTCATTTGTGCATCAAATCACTCCCTTCGCATAAAGATTCCTTGAGGAGCTGATCTTTCCTGTCCATCCCACTTGGGAAGCATCAGCAGAGCACTCCTTGGGCTGCAGTCGTGCCCGACTGTGCAGCACCTGGCCTGCAGAGTGCCTGGGGACACTGGGATAAAGGTGGTAAATATTTTCAAGGATTCCTGTCCCGGTGATTGCACCTTCCCACAACACCCGTGACTCATCATCCACGTCAGCAGAGTGGAAAAAGTGACCCCTTCTTCCCCTGGAGGAGAGAAAAAGTGCTTAAGGAAAAGTGTTTAAGAACAAGGGCTTGGCCAGCAGGAAGCCTGCACTAAACTCAAAGCTTCCATTGGCTTTGGGAGCTCCTGAGCTTTCCCTGTCTTTCCCCAAAGGCACGCTCCCTCTCTGCACAGCAGCACAGGGATGAGATCAGTGTCCCCAGCTGATGGCATGGGGGTCATGGCAGGATCCAGCAAACAGCCACTACATCACAACAACCTGCAGCAAGAAAATCCAGAAATGCCACACAGTGTGACAAATGTAATCCCTCAGCAGAACAACAATGGAGAAGGGTGCAAAGAGCCCATCCCAGCACAGGGACCTGAAGCACAGGCTGAGGGCGTGGATGCAATGGGCAGCAACGTGCCCGCCCTGAGCAGGTGATGAAAATAGGCACAGGGAGCCAGGAACCAGGCAGTTAAGGCAGCACATACCCAATTAAAGGCAATCCTTGCATCACAGGCACACGCCCGTGTTTGACTTGGTTTTATCAAAAGGAGGCTGCTCTGAACTTCCCTGCTCACCCCATAGGGAGGAGCAGGACAGGCTCCCAGTTTCCCTGATCTCAAAGCAGTTGGATAAGGGACAAAGATAGGATACATGAGTGAAGCAGCTGGCTTGGGAGCTGGGTTATGTACTGACGTTCTGGTCCATTTCTATGGATGCACAGGCTCAGCATCATAGCAGGCTGGGACTGATCCAGCCCAGAGCAAGATCTCATCATACCCAATGACTAGCAGTAACCACACGAAGATGAACCCCAGTGTATTACCAACAGCAGAAAGAAACACTGGATTAACAACAGGCTCTTTGCAGAACTTGTCCCACATCACTCCTCCTCTGGAAATCCTCCTGCACGTCCCAGGCAGCACCCCAGCCCACCCACAGCGCACACCCCGCCCCACCTCCTTCACAAGCACCAGGGAGCATCTCATGCTCAGACATGCACTTAGGATAAACTCAAATTAGTGATCTCAATACTCATCCTGGCAATATGTCTGCTCTCACAGTGGAGGGGATATAAAGACATGGGGAAATGCAGCAGAGGGGGGTTTCTCCAACACCCCTGTCCACGCAGACCAGGTCTCCAAACCCAGCAGATCAATCAGATCCTTCCACTCCCAGCAAACTCCCACCTGCACTCAAGACTGCATTAGGACTGAGATGAGGGCAGTTTTGCTTCTCCAAAGAGAACAGAGCAGCTGTGTTGGTGTGCCCTGCTCGTGGCACCATGCACATCCACACAGCCCTAAATCTGCTGCCCACAAAACCTCTCTTCTCAGCTCTGTCTTCTTAAGCATGTTTATGCTGTAGCTGTAAATAAAAGCAGAGCTTTCCAAGAATCGAAGCAAAGTGCCTGGAAAGATTACAGACTAATTATCACCATGAAACCTCAAGCCTCAAACCATAACGATGGACTCTAATATTTATTACAGACAGGCTTACATGGCATTGCCCCAATTCTTCCTGGGTGCAAAACTCACTGACTGCAGTCAAAGGAGTACAAACTTGCTGGTCTGCATCACATAGGGCTCCCACACAACCCAGCACTTCCTCTATGTTCTGGACAAAGGTAAATGCTGCTCCAGAGAAAGGGGCAAGAACTTCGTTAACGAGAGATCGCAGAATAATTTGTGCCTCGGAGAAAATTGCCTCTAGCTCTATCAGACATGGCTCTGCTTTGCCATGAAACTCATATCCATCTTATACAAACATTTCTATCTAGTACTTATTATCATCAGAGAAGTGTATTACAACCTTGGCTTTGGCTTACGACAGCAAGAAGTGACATCACCTCACCCTAGCAACTGACTGACTTTTTTCCTGTTTTTCCTTCCTCTTCCAGCCCACTCCTAGGGATGGGAGCAGAGCAGCATGGTCTCATTGCTACCTACTAGTGAGAGCCCTACAGCTCCACAGCTGTATTGGTGGGCAGGAAAACCTGCATCATTTCTTCACTGCCTGCAATCACAGCTGCCCCAGAGCCATTCCCACTACAGCGTGTATCCAAGGAAAGCCCAGAGCTTCCTGAGCTCCAGAGCTCTTCAGCAAAGTACTTGTCTTCAAGGTCTTTGCCATCCCACATCCATCTCTTACTGCAAATGAATAGCTCATTTATGGGAAATGCAGTCTAATGTGACGCTGATCCATTTGGTTGCAGAAGGACCCTGCACAGATTTCACTCAGATGTTCCTTTCATCATTCCTACTGCTGCCAACCCAACCCATGGCATACCCCTGCTCTCATGCTGCAGAGTAAATTCAGACTGAGCTGCAGCTATGTGAAAGCACTTGCTCTGTGCCCACCAGACACTGCCCTTAGTGCCAGGAGATGACCCCATGCAGCAGCAGCCCCAGCAGCAGTGCATGGATACAGAGCATCTTCCCTGGCACCCCCAGTACTGCACAGCTGGGATCCCAGCACAGCTCACACTGCACGTTTACATTTAAGGCACTGCTTGCACAAAAAGCCACCAGCCCTGCTTGCTAACTGGGTGAGCTCATTCCCTGGTCCAGCTGAAAGCTGTAGAGCACAACAATAACAGGAAGAAATTATTTGTGCAGGACTCACACCATGCCACGTAAACTCCCTGGCTGCTGGGGGGACAGAACCTCGCTGGTGAGCACAGCGGCACCGCAGGGATGTGGCACTCAGGGCCCAGCAGCATCCCGTGTTGTGTCACACACAATGGGCGTTTTTAATGAGCATGACTGAAACGAGGCAGCTTTAAACTCATTAATGGCTCTCCTTGGCTCTAGTTGGCCTCAGTGCAGCATTCTGAGACATAAGCCATAGTCCCTGTCTTGCACCCAGCACAGCTCCGCTCCACTGCCTAATGGTTGGACAAGATGATCTTAATGACTTTAATGACTCTATGATTCCACTCATCACTGCACAAAGCACTTCGGAGAAGCCTGACCAAGAACCACACTCTCCTACACAAGTGGGAGAAAATCCAGTGATGGGGAGGGGAGGGCCAGGCCTGAGGAGGTGACAGGGTAAGCATCCCCACTACAGAGCTCCCCAGCCTTCCTGCTGCCATGCCATGAGTGGTACCCAAAGATCAGATGTCAGCTGCAGCACGCAGGGTGAGGAAAAAGGGTTTTGCAACCTGGGTGCTGTGGGTATCACTGCCAGCATCTAAGCCACAGAGATTCATTCGGGGGAAAAAAAAACAAAAACAGGGAGCGCAGAGATTTCTGCACTGCTTGGATGGGAAACAGGCACAGAGGGGTTTAGGTGTCTGTCCTCAGTACTGCAGTGCAGGCAGACACGGGGCTGCCATCCCAAACGCTGTGTTTTGGCATCCCAGCAGCAGGGCCAGATGCACCACCCCTGAGCAGCACCGCACCCAAACTCTGCCTTCACTCCGAGTTCCTTCACCCCGAGGATTCCCATGAACAATCCTAGCAGTGTCACAGGGGTCACGGCTCAAAGCACTGCCGGCAGCATACCCTGAGTACCCCACAACATCCTTTTAAAGCTCATTTTAGGATGTGAGCAAAGCCGAGCCCTCCTCTTGCCCCAAACAATAGCTTTGCAGTAATGCTGCAACCAGAATTTCCTGTGCCGCGGTGCGCGCCAGCTCCGGGCAGCAAACACCATGGGAAGAGCTGCCACAAGAAAGGCACTCTGCAGCACCAGGCAATGTCCCTGCGGCTCCTGGGGATGCTTTTTGCTACAACAGATCCCAGAGCAGCATCACAGCCAGGCCGGAAAGCAGGCAGACCGCAGCAAGGGCTGGCAGTCTGGGAACGGCTGTGGCTAATGAATTACTGCACAGAGCCCTTTGCGACGTGTGGACGTGGCTGTTGGCTCAGCAGGCACAAACCCAGTGTGGGACATAGTGGGGGATCCATGCGGATCACAGTCCCAAGCAAAAAAAGAAAAAAAGAAATCACACAGGTCTACTGGCTTCCAGGGTTTGAGAAGATGCAGAGAGAACTATTAGCCAAACAATAATGGACCAAACCAGCATCTCCAGCCCAGGTGCAGCCAGACCCTGCTCCAGGTTTGGGAGCTTCCCCTTCTTCCACCCTCCAGCACTACTAATGCAGGTCTCATCAGGACACATTTGCAGGACAGGGAGAGGAGAATGGGCACCCAGCACTGCCCTGCTATCTGTGCCTCCCCAGCCCCACCTATAGTACTTTTCATCAACTACTGGCATCCTTTCTTTCTCTCTACATGAGGGGGCAGAAACCATTTCTTCCACACTCGAGGCCCCAGAGTTACTTCTACAGCTGAAACTAGCCAAAGCAAACACACCAAACACAGATGTCACCTTCCATGCCAGCAGCACCATCCTCGCACCACACATTGGTGCCCTCCCAGCCAACGCAGTTGGGCAACTCTTACTCCAATGATGGCTCCCTGAGCTGAGGGCTGTGCTAAGAGGAGCACACAGCAGCATGCAGCCCTCTGTAACTCATGCCACAGGTGCACAGGGTCCTGTGGCCACAGCACGTGTGCAGCAAGCAGTGGGATGGGCTTCTGCTCACACCTCTGCTGCACAGGGCAACTTCACAGTGCCCATCCCATGTGTGGCCAAAATTCTCCACCATGTCCTCAAAGTGCCCCATCTGCAGCTCAGGTTGGTGTTGTAATGCACAGATACAGCCCTTGTAACTCTGTCACTTTATGGGAAATTAATGCTGTCAGCACCAAGCAAATGAGCAAACCTCTGCTCTGCAGACAGCTGCAGTAGGTTTGGCTGAAGAAGGACAAATACAACAATCTGAAATGAAAACACCCCACACAAGTGGGAACCAGCAGTGCTGCTGCCTTGTGACAGCACACATGGCCCTGGTGCTGTCCCCTCTGCCTGCATGCAACCCCCACTACTGAGGGGGGCCTTTCTTCAGGCAGGGCACAGCATTATCCCATACAGCAGCCCACTGGGATGTGCCCTGAGCGGGCAGCAGACCCAAGCCCAGCCCAGAACCCTCCAGGAGCCTCCCACCAACACAAGGCCCTACCACATTGCTGCTCCCCCTGCCCAGCAGCAGCACCTCCCATCCACCGTCAGCCCTGCAGCACAGAAGTGCCCATGAATGGGGCAGCACTGCCCCGAGCCCCACATTCCCACTACAGGCAGTCGTCTTGCAGCAGAAATTGTGCACCTCCAGGGCTGGGCTCCCCAACTCAACTTAGCACTTTTTATGGAGTCATAGAACTGTTTGAAGTGGAAGGGACCCTTAAAGGCCTTCCCTCCAGCCCACAATAAGCAGGGACGCCTACAGCTCCATCAGGAGCCCAGAGCCCATCCAGCCTGACCTTGAGCTCCACGGATGGAGCACCACCACCTTCTCCGGCCATTACCTCACCACTCTTATTGTAAAAAACTTCCTCCTTACTTCCCATTTAAATCTCCCTCTTTCAGTTTGAAACCATTTCCCCTCATCCTATCACAACAGACACCGCTGAAGGGTCTGTCCCCTCCTTTCTTACAGCCCCATCCCGTACCCCGGGGCTCCGGAGCCGGGGCAGCGAGCAGTTCCGGAGTTGTTGGGTTGGGGGAGGTACGAGTGTCTGGGCAGCGCCGGGAGGGATACAACGCCGAGCCCGAACTTCGAGCAGCTGGGAGAGGTGGGCACAGCGCTGCGCCCCACCTGGGACGGATAGCGGTGAGTCATAACCCAGTTCCCACGCAGCTCCCGCTGGAGTACACCCAAAGCTGAGCTCCTCCAAACACGAGCGCAGGATGCCCGTCCTGCGGCACCCCCGTTGAGCGTCTGTCGCTCATAACCGGTTCGGCTTTATGGTGTCAAAAAGGACGCTTCACGGTTCCCACCCCGCCGCCGCAAAGGAACACCGCGTTACGAAGCCCCCGCTTACCTCAGCGCACGGCCCCGCCGCGGCACGGTGCCGGCCCGCGACCCGCCGGAGCCGGGAATTGAAACGGTTGAAAGTGAAATTAAAATGGAAAAAAACAAAAGAAAAAGAAAAAGAAGGAAAAAAAGAAAAGCAATAATAATAATTAAAAAAAGTGATAGTGCTATTTAGTCCAAACAAAAATAAAAATTACCAAAAAAAAAAAAAAAAAAAAAGTCGGACGAAGGGGGGTGCCCGTGCCATGCACGCGGGCCGCCCCCCCCCGGACCGCCTCTCGCCGCCGTTGCCCGGCGCCCCCCCGCAGCGCTCCGGGACCGGCCCGGGACCCGTCGGCCCCAGCACCGGCCCCGGCCCCGCGGGCGGAGCGCTCAGGGAGCGGCGCGGTGCGGCCCGGAGGGGCCGAGGGCGGCCCCGGGGGGCGGCGGGCGCCCGCGGGCAGCGGGGCGCGGGGGACGCCCGGCGGGGCCCGGAGAGGGCCGCAGAGCTCCGCCGCCTCCGCGCATCCCCCGCTGCCCCGTCCCGTCGGGGCCCGCCCGGCGCCGGCCGCCGCCGCTCGCGGGGAAAAAAAAGAAAATAAAAATTAAAAGCAAATAAATGATAATAGTAATAAATAAGTCAAATTAAAAGGAAATTAAAGAAATTGAGTTGTTTCAAAAGTCTCGAGCTGGATGCGAACGGCAGCCCAGACGGAAACTTCCCGCGGCGGTGCGGTGCGGCCACCCGTCTCTTTCCCCTCCTCCTCCTCCTCCTCTCCGCCGCCCGCAGCGTGCGCGGCGCCGCCCGGCCCGGGGGAAGCGCGGGGGAGGCTCCGCACCACCCCGCGCCCGAGGCTCTGCCGGCGGGGCCCGGCCGGGACAATCGGAGGAAGTGCGGCCGCCTCTGGGCCGCTGGGAGCGCTTCCCACGTGCGGGAGCGAGCGGTTCTACCGTGCCCAGCGCCGGGCTGCGAGCTCCGTCAGGTTCAGCCGGGATCCTCCGCGGGGCTGCCCTCAGCGACGGCTCTCTTTCATCTCCTCCGTGCGGCTGTGAGCACGCCTGGGCTAAGCGCAGCCCCTCGGCTTGGCCGCGCGCACGGAGCCGCTCGTTAGGAACGCACTCGTGACGGCCCGCCGTCCCAGCCCCGCCGGGCTCCCACTGCGGCCAAGCTCCTGTTTCCACCCCACAGAGGCCCCGGGCAGCACGGGCCGAGCACTCGGTGAGCGCACAGCTCTGAACCCCGTGAGCACAGCTCTGCTTTCGGTCAGCGCCCGGCCTGGGGACGCGCCTATACGGATGAGCACGGCCATCTGGTCAGCCCGTGCACCTCATAGCAGCTCCCAGACCAGGTGCTCCCTTCCTCTGCTGAGCCAACCCCTGCCAACAGCTGCATTAAATGAGCCGCAGGTGCAGCTCACTGAGCAGTTCATTTCCCCATAACTGGCTGCAGGGGGTGCTGGGGTCAGGGTTGCCGAGCGTTGGAGTAGGATTGGAAGGACCTCGAGTGCTTCTGTGCTGTAGTTGGAGTAATTCAGGGCCTCCTTAGCTGCTTTTGGACTGTGCGGGAGGAAAAAAAAAAAAAAAGAAAAAAGAAAAGAGAGAGAGAGAGGAAAAAAAGGTAAATAGAGGACTGGGGAATGAGCCATTGGGGACTCAGGTCCAACTGCCTTGGCTGTGTGGTTTTGTGTGGGCTCAGAGGAGCATGGCTCTGCTCTGGTTTCAGGACGAGCACTGAGTGACATTGCTCATAGTGGGGGCTGTGCCTGCAGCTCTGGGCACACGCAGGGCTGTGGAGCCAAGGGCAAAAATCAGTGGTGGAGTTGAATGAATTTTGCTTTGAACGTCACCTAGCAGTCACCACTGACTGCACCAGTGCTGCCTGACTCCCCCAGCATCCCTGATGACTGAGGGAGAGAACAAACACCAGGCAGATGCAGGGCAAAGCTGGCAGCCTTTGGGGACTGTGACTCCACCACCTCCCTGAGCAGCCTGTGCCAGCACTTTGCCTCTCTTTGTGAAAATAAATTTGCTCTAATATCCAACCTGAGCCTCTCTGGAGGTTCTCGCACGATGTGTGCACTGAAATCAGCGAAATTGTGACATCCCCACATTCTCTTTCAGTCCAGCTGCTCTGGGCTCCCTGGGGAACTTCCCTGTCTGCCGTCCCGGAGAGGAGCACGCTTCCCCACTCCTCATTTATTTAGCTCATGAGGACTCAGCACGGCAGGCTTTGCCGTCTCTATAATTCCACAAGGCGGGGACTCGCTGGGAAGCAGCTCAGACCTCAGCAGCCCTTTGCTCTCTATTTGCCGCTCCTGGAAATCCGCGCTGTGCTGCAGCGCGTTGCCCCGGAGCGGACCGACCTGCAGCCCCAGCAGAGCCGCGGGAAGGGAGCAGGGCAGGGCAGGGCCCAGCCGCTCGGGGGACACACTTCCACCTATTGGCTCCATTTCCTTCGCTTCCTCCGGCCCCGGCCGTTATTAATTAAGAACTCACAGCCGCACAGAGCAGCTGGCAGCACTGCGAGCATCTCAGAGGGGTCTGGTTTGTTTTATAGAAAAAGTTGGCTCAGGAACACCTCCCCGAGTGAGGCTGTGCCGACACAAGTCACGGGTCCCATCCCACTGGGGGCTGCAGCCTCCTCCCTCCTGGGCACGGGGCTCCCCTGGCTCCAGTGCCCCCAGACTGGGGCTGTGAGCTCTTTTTTGTCTGATTTCTTGTTGTTCTTTCTTAAAGGAACAATAGTGAGCGGCACACCTCCCTCCCAGGCTTGGTGCAACTCCAGATTTCACTTTTTTTTCAAGCTTCACACCATGAAGCACTTTATTATTGGAAGCAAGCAATTTACCCAAGAAGAAATAGGACCAAGCAGAGCATCGCTGCACCCCTCAGCACGTAGCGCACAGCCCCGCAGCAGGAGGGGTTGCTCTACTTTGCCCACCTTTGGGGCTCTGGCTGCTCTCCATGCCTGGAAACCTTCCTGCACACTTCCTGAACCCAGGGATAGCAGGGAGGCTTCATCAGACAGCGCTTGGAGCAAGAACAAAAGCCACCGGCCTTGTGCAGTTCTATAAAGGATGGTTTTATTTCTATACAGGGCATCCGGTACAGAACACCCCTTCCCCAGACACAAGGCTCTGCCTGGCCCCCCCAGCACCCATCTGTTTTTTGCACTGGGTGGCCCAAAGGCTGGGAACAACTGTGAGGCTGGCAGTGCACTCAAGGTGGCCAGGTGTGGGCTATGCCTGGGAGGGAACCAGTACCCCAGCTGGGATTGAATGGGCTCCTGGGCCCACAGGGGTGGGTGTGGGACACAGGTGGGGCTGCTCAGGGCCATTAAGGGCCATCAGTGCCTTGGGACTGTGACAGCCTGGCTTCAATGCTGTCCTGCTGGAAAGCAGGAGGTGGGGCGGGATGCAGCACAGGTAACAGCAATAGGGCGGGACGTGATGGCCTCAAGTTGCACCAGGGGAAGTTCAGGGTGGATAATAGGAAAAATTTCTTCTGAGAGTGGTGAGGCAGTGGCACAGGCTGCCCAGAGAGGTGGGGGAATCACCATCCCTGGAGCTGTTCAAGAAAAGGGACAATGTGGCACTGAGGGATGTGGTTAGTAGGCACATGGGGATGGGCTGATGGTTGGACTTGGTGATCTTAGAGGTCTTTCCAACCTTAATGATTCTGTGGTTCTGTAATGAATCCCAGCCCTCACTCTGCTCCCCTGTGGAGATGGCAGCAGGGAAGCACAAACTCTCCTTTGCCCTCAGAGGCCAAATCTATGCACGGTGCCCATGGAGCAGCAAATGAAGACCAAGCGTGGGGAGAAAAAAAAGGTTTGGAGAAAGAAAGGAGCGCAGAGATCCAAGCTTGCCCCATCCCACGCAAGTGGTGATGGCGGAGGAGCCCAGCCCCAAGCTGCAGAACTGATCTGCTGGGACCAGGGTGCTCAGGCTCCAGTCTTTTTGCTACAGGTTCCATTCACTGCAGTAATAAAACACATGCCCAAAAAACCTGCAAAATTCATAAACAACATCTGTGAGGTTCGGGCTCCATCAGATTCAGTCTCTGTTATTTTCCTTCTTGCACACCACACCGATCAAGCAAGGAAATCCCCATTTATCTCTCCTAAGATTTGTTTCCCCAAGTTCTGTTTTTCAAAGTCAGCCTTAATCACTTTTTAATCATATCTGATGCCTCTTTGCCTTTGGCATTCCGTAATCCTGGAGATGCTCCCCACTGCACAGTCAGGTCTGCCACCCCCAGCCCCAGGTCCCATTAAACCAATGCATCCTTCATGCTGGTGGCTGCTCCGGCTCCAGAAGACAGCAGAGAAACTTAACACTGCTGCGGCTGCTCAAAAGCCAAAGCAGAGCTCAGAGGAGGGCATAGTGGGGCTTCCTCACCCGCTCATCTTTCCTCCTGCAGAGTGGTTGCAGCGCAGTTTCTTGAGGAACCCAGACCCACATTCATCAGGTCTCTTTCAACAAAGTTCTGCCTAAAACTGTTCCTTATTTAATGAATGGCAACACGTGGGCATCTAATTGCCCTTCTTTCATCTTCCACCCAGGAAAGCACACCTCACAATCCCATACCTATTACTTCTTAGGTGCAATCCCAATGCTGTGTTGTGGCGTTGGCTTTTGCTGTCCCATTGCCACACCTCTGCAAGCAGCTGAGTGATTTGGTGCTGCTCTGCCATGGAAGAGCCATGGAGGTGTGGGGGCTCCTTGGGACACATGCTAAGGGGAGTTTTGATCTCCTCCATCTCTCTGGTCTGCATTCAGGGGACAGGGTGACACTGGAAAGAATGGAACATCCCATTCCATTCCATCCCATACTACCCCTCTTGAAATATTTTTACTATTATTTTTATTATTATCCTTGGTAGGCTGCAATTTCCTTCTGTTCTTCCTCCTTCTGCTCCTGTGTCAGTTGCAGTACATTGTCACCTTCACCCCAGGGTGACTGGACCCCATGCTGTTCATCCCTGAGCCCACCCTGCAGGGACCCAATGGGGCTCCTGAGAGGAATACTGGGGAAAGCCACTTGTTTTTCCCCCTTTAGGAGCTTCCTAGCATGATCCTCAAGGCTTATTTTGATGGTCTCTGGGAAGTCCTCTCCATACATACCCCAGAGAGCAGATTGCAGGGAGTGACATGGCCAGGGGGTGCCTGATCCTTGGGTTGGAGCTGAGGTGACATTGTCCTGAAGCTCTGGGCAAGTGCTGTGAGCAGTTCTGCTGGGAGCACAAAACAGGATGCCTTCTGCTTTAAGCCTCTGTAAAACAAAAATGAAGCCAAAAGTTACATGGGATGGATATCTGAAGTAATAATATTGTGGCTGTGGTGCTGCTGCTTGGATGGCTTTGGGAAACGGGACACGTTTTCAGGTTGCAGAGAAGAGAGGACCCAAAGCCCTCTGTGCCCCGGGGCAGAGCGGGTCCGGGGGTGGCATTGGGCTGAACGGGTCCCCGGTGCCCTCTGGTGCGGGAGCACAACGCAGCGTGGGCATCACGGGATGGCACGGGAGCTTATTCTCCTCAAAACGGATCTTCGCTCCAACTGCAGAGATCTGAGCGCCTTATGCCCGCAAACCGTGCTGTTTCGGTTCCTTCCACCCCTGGCTGTGCCTTACGCAGGGGCAGCTCTGGAGCTCCGTCTATAGGGCCAAACGCGCACCGCTCTTCGGGTCGCGATCCGGAGCGACGCTCTCCGGGAAGCGCAGGGAGCACCGCTGAGCGCAGCAGTGCAATAACGGAGCTCTCCCTTAGAGGTCAGCCCAGCACCTAAACTGCTCCAGAAATCCACGCGGACGGGAGCGATTCCTGCAAACATGAACGGGGAGGGACGGGGATGTGTCTCTGGCCCTAGCGGGGGGGTCTGAGAGCCGGTCCCTCTCCCAGCCGTGCTGCCATGCTGAAGCAGGAGGCACCAGGAGGGATGGCGGCTCCAAGAGGCTCTGCAGGCCGGTGGGATTTTATTTTCCAGCACAAAACAGAGCTCAGCTTCGTGCTAAAAATAGGGAGATTAAAAAATAAATCTCCGTGGCTTTTTGAGTGCCCTGCTTTGCCAGATTTAATTCACGGCTACAAAGCCCTGAAGTTGGATATGAAGGATAATTTATTCTCCAAAAGAGCGGTGAGGTGCTGGCACAGGCTGCCCAGGGAGGTGGGGGAGTCCCTGTGCCTGGAGGTGCTCAAAAAATTTGTGGATGTGGCACTGGGTGACGCGGGTTAGTGGGCAGTATTGGTGGTAGGTGGATGACTGGATGAGGTGATCTCAGAGGTCTTTTCCAGCCTTAACGATTCTATGAGAACTGCCTTAAGTAGTGGGCTGGTGCTGATGGGCAGCCTCGGCCTCCCTAAGAAGTAGCCCTTCCCCTGTGCTCCTAGCAGTAAGTGGGACAAGAGCACACAGTGGTGTACCCAAACTACTCAGTGTTGTGCCCTTGGGAAACCACTTTGAGGAAGAGAAATGAGACCAAAAGCAACACTTAAGCACAGAACACATGAGGAGGACAGGCAGCTCTGAGCATGTTTGCTCAGCACCCAGACTCAGCTGCAGCGAGGGAGCTGTGTTTAGCAGCAGCTGATGAGCACTGACCTGAGAGCTCCCCGCTGGGAGGGACGCCCCAGGCTCCATCCCCACAGGCCGAGGTCGTGCTCATGTATCCCGTGTGGTTTGCTGTCGCTGTTTGTTTTCTTCCAGGTTCCTGCCCGTGGTTAAGATGCGGCGAAGCACTGGGGCTCATCCATCAGTGACACCGGTGTCTGCCCCGCTCTGTCCCCTCTTCACGCTGCCCGGGGAGTTTTTCCCTCCCTAAATTCAATTAGATGCCATAAGGGGTCAACCCCATTATAGCCATGGCTCCTCCGGGATGGGCAGGGGGCTGTAGCCTCTCCCTCCCATAGGATCAGAACACAGCCCTATAAATAATAATTAAATGTTAAAAGGAGCAGTTTTGAAGGACGCGATCGCTCCAGTCAGTCCCAGCTGCCTCCCATTAGAGGCAGCAGTGTGAATACAGCCACCTGGGGCAGCTTGGGCCCCAGAGCATTCAGTGGGCTGGTGGCACTGCTGGACAGGCATACAGAGCAGCTGTGGGACCGCAGACTTCACCACCAGCAGCATTGCACTGGGGTTACATCAGTGACAGCTTAAGCCAACACAGCTTGGTTGGCTCTAATGAAAATGCTGAAGGTTTGGGGCCTGGAAAGGGCCCGAACCTCTGAAGCAGGGCAGTGCGAAGCACGAGCGGTGCAGAAGGATGTGATGCTTCTCCACAGCCAGGGGACCACAGGAGGGATCAGAGCCACCCACCACATGCTTCCACCACCTGGAAATGCTCCTTGCAAGGACAAATACCTGCATGTCTGTACCCAGCAGCAGAAGAGATAAAGAGGGGAAAGCTCGGCTCAGGGCAGAGCCTGAAGGAGGGTCGTGCTGCTGAGTGCACTCGCTATCGCAGCTTGGACACAGCGTGCACGTGGCAGACCAGCAGCTCACTGTGCTCTCTGAAGCACAACCTGCTCTCCGTGTAATGGGAGAGGTGGGAAAAGAGAAAGGTGGAATCAAGCACAAGTAAGCCTGATACACAAAGCAGGAGTGAAATCAGGTGTTCTCTAAAAATCTGAAGTTTATTCGTTAGAATTCAGTGAAAGGAACATTCAGTTTAAAACAGTCAGTACATTAAAAAGTCAAGAGGATGAGTAGCAATGAGACCAGAACAAAACAGAACAGCCCCGAATCTGGCACCTAGCAGGGCAGAGGGCAGCACGCAGCCAGGCTGGATGGGGCTCCCTGCATGGCTGCAATGGGGACAGAGGGGCAGAGCTGGGGCAGCTCTGCTTCCTTAGAACCTGTGGGCTCCCCTCGGTTCCCATGTGCTGCCTGCATTGTGGGCCCCAGGATCAGATGCCAGGAGAGCTGCCATCCCACCCCGATCCATGCTAAGGAACCCCAACAGTGCCCCTGTTTGTTAAGAGCTGCTGAATTGAAAGACACACAAATCTGTGCAGAGCCAAACGTCTCAGCCTGGAACTGCCACCTCTGCTGGTGTTGGCTCAGGGGGGAAGAAGGAACAAATCGGTTTTCAGCTTTTCATTTTCTTTTTGCACATGAGCGCTGGGCATTGTTCTCTGCTCAGCTAATCATCATGACCTTCTGCAGAGTTATGTCAGCCCTTCTACCCCACACAGGGCTGCAAACTCTGCAGGGGCACTGAGTCTGGCAAACAAAGCAGCATATTCATTCCATTAAAAAAAAAATAATCCACATTAACTAGTGTTGGGTCTGAGCGTACCCAGAGCTCACCTTTTGGTTGTGACCCCAAAATTCAAGGCAATGTTGTTCCATTCATTTCTACATCACCCCACAGCAGCCAACAGCACCTCCTGCCCTGCAATGGCTGAAGGGGACAGAGGAGAGCCTGGTTTGGGACAACATAATTGAAGCACACAGAGAAATCCCAAACTGAAATCCACACGGTTTGGGTGTTTGTTTAGTTTAAAGACAACCAACGACACTTGGAGGGAAAAATCACCACGGTGCACAAATTCAGATTCAAAACAAAGCTAAGAAACAGCTGACAAGAGTGACAAACCAGTATCAAAACAGACATCCTGGCGGTGTCCACACAGAGCGTGCAGTGGCAGTGGATTGGCTTCTCATTTCTAGAGCTGCTCCTTCAGACGACACCAACCAGCACTCTGCACGGGGGAGCAACGTGGGTCTCTTGCATTGCACAGGCAGTGGCAGCAGCAGTGACAGCAATAAATTGCTGTTTCTCCATCAGAACTGTAAACCGCACCGTTTTGAAACACATAACGTACGTAAGTAAAAGAACAGTCCATAAAATTTCCCCATGAATATAAAATGCAAAACTATACAAAAATAGATAAAATCGACCGTTTTCTTATGCGTATATAAAAAACAAACAAACAAAGTCCCCAAAACGCAATACAGAGCTACTTGGTAGGCTGACCTGGTCAGGGTTTGGTCGGCAGCAAACAGCCACGACCCACCTCTCCAAGGCTTTCCCTGGATGCACTGAGCTCCGTGAGGTTTGGGGGTGTTCCTCCATACCTCAGCCAGACAGAGCTGCTCACCCCGAGCTGTATGCCTCATTTCTGTCTCCACAGACCTCTTTTGCACAAGAATTACTGTTCTCAAGCTCAGGTTCCTTGGGTAAGTCTATATTTTACCAGGTTAGAAGATGATGGCTTGAGCCAGAAATGAGAAGCTGCAGCCCTCAATGAGCGGTCCGACTGCTTCTAGCTCCCATGTGGTCCAAAGACTCAGGTGGGAAGTTCCTCCATCACATTTTTAGGAAAATCATGCTCATTATGAGGTCAGCATTGGTCAAAGAGCTCCAAGAGCTCACAACCCATAAGAGTGTTCTCCCAGGCCCCTGTCCCATACCACAGAGCAGCCATGGGATCCCACTCAGTGGGACAATAACTTGCTCTAAGCACTCCCTATGACACCAAATCCTCTTCTGTTTGGCTTCAACAAAGGCTGGCCACTAAGCATTCCCAATCATCAACAGACAGCCTGTAGGTCAGAGAAAGGATGAAGGACCCCTTTAAAGCTTATCCTTTTATTCCAAGATGCACTGCTTCTGAAAATGGGTTAACACCACACAAGAATGAGTATTTCCCCCCTCTAGTGATGTGTTAATTTGGACTATGCAGCTGTGAGAAATCTCTCCCAAAGCCATAGGGGGACAAGATCAAGACCCAGGAGCTTGTATTTGGCATTTAACCTGTAGTCCCTTTGTAAATCCCTACTAGAAAAGCATAGTGGGAAGATCAGGTCCTATCTATTCCATAGAAGAAGGAATACATTAGCTACTGAAATCCAATCTATGGCAGTGACAATTTACAGACTAGGTTAGTATATTGAAAATGCTTATTTCTTTGGGTTAATGGGGCAGAATACTCCAATAATTCAATAAATTATTTTTAAAATGCTTTTAGAAACCTCATTTTAAATCAACAGATACTTGATTCGTTTAATTCAAATCAAATTAAGAGGAGAAACCTTTGGTATAAAGTCAGATTATCAAGTCCTGGCTGTATTGCTTTCACACATCAGACTAGGAACTGTTGTCCAATAAGTCTTCCCACTACGTACCTACAACCAAAATAATTATTACTACAGACATGCATTTGCAACGGAACATTCATTTTAGCACTGAGACACTTTCATCCTTCACCAGAACTTTGGCAAAGGCTGCATCACTTACAAACAAAACACTGCGCAAAACCCCTTTGAGCCACAAGATGCCTTTGGTGACACACTAAAACGAGATAATGGTTAAAAATTCCTGTAAGAGGCCACTGCAGAGGCCAAGCGATTCCAGTGAGCACCTATTTGTGTTGTGACATCTCTGGTGTTGCTAGTGATAACTACAGGATCCTTTCTTTGGAATCGGCACTGAGTTGCAGCAGAGCTTGGCTGAGCTCACGCTGAGCAAGAGGGAGTTAGGAGCATTTGTTAGGGGATGCTCATGGCATAAACACTGAAAAATGAAGGTTAATCCCAAGGACACACAGATGGGTCTGCTCAAGCCTCAGGAATCTGTTCAGAAAACAAACAAACAACAACATACACATAAGTGGAGCTGCCAATAAGGAATTCCAGCTTTGCCTTTCCCTGTTCCTTCATGGACGTACAAGGACAGGACAGTAAGAAGCCTCATCTCAAAAAGAAATCATAGGACCCATTTTGCTTAGGAAAACAAAACAGAAAAGCTCTTCATGCCTTGGTACCTTACAACTAGAGCAGTACCAGGGGGCTGCCCACGTTTCCAACCACAGCCACACGTGTACCTGGGCTGCAGGTGTGGGCAGCAGGCGGTGAGCTGCTCTGGGGAAGGACTCAGCTCCACACCAATGCTGAGCAGAGCCCTGCCACCTGCATGGCGTGCCAGGCTTTGGAGAAGGGCATCACTGCCCTATTTCCAGTTTGTGATTTATTTAATGTTACAACCTCTGTTGCAAAGAGAAGCAGAAAATTGGCAACTTGGGAAAAAGGACACCTAATTCATCAGTAACTGAATTACAGTCAGTTGGACAGAAATAGGAAGAAGTTTTGTAAGCCACAGAAAGTGACTCACAGAATATCTCAAGTTGGAAGGGGCCCCTACAGATCAAGTCAGACTCCTGGCTCCACAGAGGAGCACCCAAAAATCAAACCTGTGTTTGAGAGCACTGTCCAGACACTTGTTGAACTCCTGCAGCTCTCAGCCATGCCTTCTTGGTGCCCTGCCTATCTTTTCCGAGGAGCCTGTAACCGCCCTCACAGCACACCAGCCACAGGACTCTTCCCACCAGGTTTTGCTTACACCAATGATGTAGTAGTTCTGGGACTGAGCCAAGGCTTTCAGCTCTTCTTGCTTGTTCCTTGCAGGGTGTGTGTTGGTGTAGAAGCATTTCAGATGTGCTTCATCATACCCAGCACCTCGTGGAGCAGAATGAAGGACCTCAGCAGCACGCAGCCCCTCTGAATGTGGCGTGCCACCCCACAGTTCATCACCAGTGATGTGGGTGAGCTTGAGCTGGGCTATTTGGCTTCTCCCCTCAACTTCAACACTGCCAGCCTGCACTACCAAAAGCAGGTAATAACCGGAGAGCTGTACGAGACCAGGGAGCTTCCTGGTGATGTCCATGACCCAGGCCCCAGGTTGGCAGCAGACTTTCTTGTGGGAAAGGGTCTGGTCAGCACATTGAGCCCTCAGTTCCCCTTAGAACAGAGTCCCCTATGACAATCACCCTTCTTCTGTTCCTGGCAAAGGCAGTTTTGGGGTTTCTGGGTGACTGACTCACCCTACAGAATCTCCTGGATGGATGTTCACCAACATCTTCATCTGCCTCTCTTAAGTTCCAGAGCTGCATACCTATTGTGCAACAGCACCTGGGAAGGCAAGGTAGGCTGGGGGAAGGTAAGGGGGGAGGTTTGCCAGTCACCCTGTGCAGGGACCTGTTTCCATTCCTCCATCTCTTAGGTCCTTTCCTTCTGCTTGACGGCAAGAGGCTATGACTCTGCAAAAGGTCCCTGGCACACAGCTCTGCTCTGAAGCTGATCAGCTCGAGGGAAGGTTTGGTTTAGAGACTAACGTGCTTCAGATCAACGTGGACACTGAGAACTTCTTCAGGAAAGATGTCAGCTCTGCTCTGCTATCTTCAAACAGGTGCTTCCAAGAGCTCTGACAACCTCCTCAGAACGTTGGTCTGCCACTCTTGTGTTCCTTCTCCACATTTGTTCAAAAGAGGAATTAAAAAAAGAAAATCAAAAGCCTGCAGCAATCTTCGGCATTTTTGTTCCCTCCCGTTAGAAGGAAGAAGTTACGAAGCCTAATTTAGGCTGTGATACATCCTGTATTCCAATTAATAGAATACTTTCCTCATATGAGTTTATATAAAGAAAATAAACACAAAATGTAAAACAAAAAGCAACACAGCAACAGCAACTTTACAGCTAGAGGCCCAATGCAAGTTTAGCTTATTTAAGAGAAGTCATACACGTGCCCTTGGCCTGGGAGAGGCTGGGGATGAGGTACAAAGCGTAGGAAAGGCTTCAGCTGGAAATTAAACACCATGAAGAAAGACCATGACAGAGAAAAGGGACTGACACTTTGTTCTTGAAAGGGAATCCATCAATAGAACATCTTTCTGCACACTGTATTCTTGAGCACATTAAAGCTAGAACTGGAAAACATTATCAGCACGAACACAAACACTCCTACTTTCCTTTCAGGCAGGAAAAAAATGTTACAGTGAAGTTCCCCTCGCAGCTGAACTGCCCCCTGTCCTTGCTCTTAAAATAACTTGCATCCTTCCTCTGCAGCTCCCCAAATCAAGATCAAGACGGAAGATGTTAAAAGCTTGTCAAAAAAAAAAAAAAAAAAGAAAGCATTTCACAGAGAAGAGGAAGAAACCCAATTTCTTTTGAAAGCTTCCCCAGGACGTGCTCTCCTGGCTGCAGCTCTGAAGTGGAGACTCCAGGAATGTCCCCCAGAGCACCCACTGCCCTATGGTGAGAAACCCCAATGTGGGAGAAGCGACCGCTCGCAGCCAACCGGCACGGCGAGCGAGGTCACAGCACAGCAATGCTCCTCACTCCTTCACAGCTGCCAATTGCTCAGCTTCTTTTTTTAAAGGTGATGGTGCCCCTTCATCTGCAGAGAACAAACCTGCCATACTAGAAATGGGTCCATTTCCAGATTTTATTCTAGCAGCAATGGGATTGTGCACTGGGGCTGCTGCCACATTTTGCATCATGTATTGTGTTCGAGAGTGGTGGATCGCACTGGAAAAAAAACAAAAGTGCCTCAGTGTTAATCTGTGAATCTAAGAGGTTGCTCTGCACCAAACCAGAGTACCCATAGCAGTGCAGAACGGCAGCAGCATGGAGACTATGTACTGCAGCTGCAAGAGGAGTTCATCTTTGTTGGCCCGGTTCGACATAAGTCACTCATTAGTGTTCACTTTCTTTCCCCCCCCCCCCTTCCCTTTTCACCCCTTTCCCCACTTCCCAGCCACCCAGCAGGAGCTATTTGGCTCCCATTACATTCACTGCAGTGCTCAGGCAGCCGCTGGGCAGCGCGTTCCCCGGCGCAGCTCTCGCTTTCAGCAGCTCTTTGCCAGTGCTCCCATAGCGCTCTGTGAAGCAGGCTGAGCTTTTTAAGGTTTCGGTGTCATCGCTGTCGTGGAACTGGGGCACTCCTTGGGTGATGCCGACAGGTTTGCACTTGGCTGGTTTCTCTGGGGACTGGGCAAAGCTGATGCACTGTGGTGGCTCTGGTTCCCCCAGTGGGAGCACACGGGCGAGCTTTTTGGCCGGGGCTTCTCCGTGATACCGATATGACCCAGCCGCCTCCTGCGGCTGCCTCGTGTCAGGCTGCAGAGGTAAGTTGGATGGCCTGACCAGGAGCCTGTTTGGCTCCAGATCTTGGGGCTGCCTCTCCAGAGGTTCTCTGGCACTGCTCCTTGAAAGGGGCAAAAAGGGGGAGTCTGCATCTAACCGATCAGATGGCTCCCAGCTGCTCTGCATCCCAGCAGTTGGAACAAAACCCCAGTGTTTGATCCCCCCAGGAGCCAGCTCAGCGTTGTACTGGAGGTGCTGCAAGCCCGGCCAGCTCAGCACACCATTGGCCTCCCCACCTTCAGGAGCTGACAGTTCTGCCTCCTCTTTGCTCCTGCTCCTTCTTGCTCCATCTGAGTACTTTTTGTCCCATTTTGACCACAGCTGGCAAGGCTTAAGGCCGTTCTTGGAAATCTGCAATTCTGCAAGTTCAAACTCCAGGCTCTCCGTGTCAAGCGACCTGCTCCTCCTGTTAAGGGAGAGCGGTGCTGGCATGGCAGGGCTGAGCTCATGCAGACGCAGGTGCCGGGGCAGGCTGGCAACCCCCCAGTTGCAGCTCTGGAAGGAGCCCTGGGGGCACCCCAGGAACATTCTCTCGTCACATTCAGCAAACGACTCCTTCTGCACATAGCTCTCATCGAAGGCCTCAAAGGATGCAGCCATGTCTTCATCAGCATTCATCTCGAGGTGCTGCTCGCACTCCCCTTCCCCTTCCTGCTCCACATCGACAATGTCAAATGTGACCATGGTGGGGAGGACGGGGAGGTTCTGAGTGAAGGAAGAGCCAGAGTCGGAGCTGCCCAGGCTTTCCGACAGGCTGGAGAAGAGGGTCCCACTGCTGGTGAACTCCACCAGAGCTTGTGAGAAGCTCATGGCGTGCTCAGGTTCACACTCACGGTCAGCCTGGGGCTCTCTGCCAGCAGCCTCCACCCCACTGTGGTGGTCACTCTGCGAGCAGCCCTCATGCTCCAGGGGTCTGTGGCTGGGGAACATCCCTGGTTTGGCTGAAGCTGCACTGCCATGGAGGGACCCCCCAAACAATGCACAGTCTGGATCAGAACTGAATCCTGGGTTGTTCTTCATGAGCTGAATAAGGCAACTTCCTTGGGCTTTTTGGCTGTTGTAACAGTTCTCTGGACACAAAGGCCCTGGAAAATCACTCCACTCCGGATTTTCAGCTCTAGCCACCAAAATCCCACCATTCACATTCCTGTTTAGAGCTTGAGAGGCAATCTGCTCACTACCAAGGCAACTCTGATTTTTGCCAATCAAGTTGGCTGCTCTAGTTTTACATTCAACGTGCTGCTTTTCCCTGGGACACTTCTCTTTGCTGGGAACATCAAGACGTTTCAAGCCTGGTTCCCTCTGCAGCTCCCAGAACAGCAGCTCTTTCTGAATGGCAGCTAGCCGCTCTTCTTCGGTTTCCATAACCCCCCTCTTCTGATCCATCATCTGGATCAAGGTCTTCTCAGGAGGGAGGCAAAAGTCCAAGAAGTAGCTGAAGATCTCTGGATGAGAGACTTTGCTCTCAAACAGGGATTGCTCCCCATGAGAGGGGCTCATTAGTGTGTCATCAGGCTCGTAAAACTCATAAAGTGCATCGCCACTGTAGCTGTCTCTGGGAAGACGGTCCTTCTTGATCTCACAAAGTCCATCCCCAGTCTCATCCTCTGGTCCTGGTGTGGTGGAGTCGTAATATCCCTCATCACTATTAGGTGCAGACTCTTGCTGGTCGCTCTGTGGTGTCAGGAGCTCGACCCCATCCATTGCCCCACTAGCATAGGGGTGGACCTCCCCCTCACGCAAACCACGTGTCTCTAACTTGCTACTCACTGCCCGCAGTTCAGGACTGCTCACAGCTGGAGGCAGCGGGGCTTCGTAGCTCCTACCCTCTTCAGCGGTGCTGTCCCATATCTGCTGGAGATACTCCTCCTCAGACATGGCCATCTCCTCCCCACCTCCCTGGTAGGTAACAAGGCATGGGCTCCGTTTAGCAGTGTCTCGGCTGCGCTCCACAGAGATTGTGCTCTCAGCAATGCTGAGGATGTCAGGCTCAGCAATGATGTCTCCGCACCCTGTGAGGGAATCAAAGCTCTTCAGGGATGTGACGTCTCCAAAGAGGAGACTCAGCTGGTCCCCAGAATGTATTGAGGGAGGGTCGTTGTCTGGATGAAGGGCCACAGGGAGATGGCTGTAGTTGGACTCTGTGTAGACAACAGCATCTACCTCCGATTTTGCATCCAGATCATCCTTGCCCCCAGGCACTACCACCACATCGCCCTCACAGCTGCCCTTATCAGCCTGGAGCCAGTCTGGCTCAGCAGCCTCCCCAAAGTCAGCTGCTGTACGCACTAAGCAGTTACCTGCTGAACTGCCTGGGCAGGCTGCAGCAAGAGGGACAGACCCAGGTCCTCCTTCCTCCACAGCTCCAGGAGTTTCTGCTTTCGTGGCCTGAGCTTTGCTGGTCTCCTCCGAATCCCCAGGCCACTCAGAGAGCTCTGTTTTCTCACACTCAGCAACCTTGCTCTTACGGTGACGCCGGATGCTGTTCAGAAGTCCCTTCAGACCTTTTTTCGGTCTGGGGAAGGATGACTTGTCTCCGCTGGGCTTCTTCTCATAGCCCTCCATACTCCCTGGTGGAGAGCCATCCTGCCTGCCAAAATCAAACTTGATGCTGGTGTCTATGGCCACGTGAACGCTTTGGGAGCTTGGCAGCAGGCAAGGATGGGAATCCCTGCTTCCATCTGAAGGGCTTTCCAACTGCGCCCCACTGCCCTCCTCATATGCAGTGCCACTGATCCCATCGTGGGTCTTACTTTTACTGAGCCCCTTTTTAGAAGCTCCTTTCCCCTGGCCTTTGTTTCTGCTGCTGAAGAAACTCGGCAGTGTACATATACTCCTCTTCCCTCCAAACAACTTGAAAGCAGTTTTCTTCAGCTTGCCGGAGGGTGCCTGGGGCTGCTGCTGCTCTGCAGCCACGGCTGAGGCATCGCTCCGCTGGGACAGCCGCTCAACGTTCTCCTCTGGCTGCTGCTCACCGCCCTTGCACTGCCTGCATGCTGCAGACTGCGACCGGGTCCTGGCAGCCTCCTCTGTGCAGCCTGTTTCCATGGCAGCTGCTTGGTTCGCGTGTTTCTAGCTGGAAACAATGGTAGTAGAATCTTCTTGCAGGCACAGGGACCAAAGCATCGTGGCTGATCTAAAGCAAAAAGAGAGAGAGAGATAAGGAGACAGCAGTGGGTGACATATAGGTGTAACAAGGCAAAGAGCTACGTCACCACCTGCAACTACAGCTGCAAAAACCTCCTACCTGTTAGAATTCTGGACGAAGACGTCACTGTACTGAATTCTCCAGAACCCACCTACAGCCATCTGGCAATAGCACCCCATCACAGGGACAGGTAGACCTGAGTCCCGAGCCGCCTCATTCAACCTCTGACCTTTGTCAAAGAGACACTGAGGTCCTGCTCTGTTAACAACTGCCTGTCAGCACAGAAAACACGGGCACCTCCAAAAGGGAGAGGGACTAAGACATGTCAAACTCTGCTTCCAGGCACCCAAACATAGCATCAAACAACAGGAAGCATCTGGACTGTCAAGCCAGAGAGCAGCCCTTATGGCAACTGCGCATCCAGCAAAAGCAGCCATTTACCATATTTTGTTTTCCTCACTAAATTTCAATTGTTTTCAAAATCATCTGTCAAGCAAGATAAAACTGCATTAAAAATACTCATTATAAACCCCCCTGATCAGATTATCTCAGAAGCAGAGAGAGGTAGGTTTTCAATTTCATCCTGGGTTGATGTTAATAGCAGGGGAAATAAAATATTACTATTTCTTTTCCAGAATAGAGATTGGAGAAAATAAATCCAGTGAGAATTGTAATGCACTGCTGAGCTGCAATACCTGATCAGCCCAAGGCCAGGAAAGCTTTCCAGAGATCTCAATGAAAAACACACCCAAATGATGGCCTTCAGCTCCTATAACTCAATAGCCAACCCATGATGTGAGGTTTGCTCTCAAGCCTTGGGAACCTGTACAAAAGTAGCGCAGTATTTATTTGCCTCCATAATTAATAACCTTGGTGTTCACCCTCCTCACTAAAATAAGTGGCTTGGGAAAACAGATGGGGCAGGATGCAACTGCGCTCCGAACGCTACAGACTGACCTGTCCTCCTGCCTGCAGTGGGGGCACAGAGCCCAGCACAGCCAGATCCCCAGCTCACTGCTCCCAGGGGCTGTGCCCGTGCCTGACGTTTCTTTTGGCTACTCGAGCCCTGCGGGCACAGAGCCAGCTAAAGGTAACAGAGAGGAAGGCGTAAGTGGAATTTAGGCCTGCTGAATGCAACCGTGCCGTGGGTGAGTGTCTGACACAATTCCCTGACAGCAGCCAGCAGGATGCTCAGCTGGGACCTTGCTTCATGACCCTGAGCCCTGGAACAGCTCCGGCACTCACCTAGGAGGCTGGAGACAAGGGGATGTATTTACAGCCATTGCTGACAGAGGCAGATTTAGCCACCTTTCACATCCCTGAAGCACAGTCTGCCCTTTCTCTGGGGCTTCCTGGGCCTCTCCAGAGCATCCCAGGGGCCAAACAATGCTTCTCTAGCTCTGACAAACAGCACTTCTGCACTCCTGGGCAGATCCAAAGCCTGTCTGGGGTGACTCCAGGATTCTTCTGGAGCCTCCAAAGAGCCTCTCAAGAGAGACCTGTTTAGACAGGATCAATAGAAAATAGTACGCAAACATCTGTATACATGGATTAATAAAGTAGTAGAAAAATGAAACAGGAACAAGACTTCAACTTGAAAATAAGCTCACTCTGGCTCCACATCAGCACTGGCATCAGTAGATGTTCACTACTGTGACCACACAGCTATTTATGGATGCCAGAACAATAAAGTCACCAAGGGCAAACACCACTATTGATGGAATGCAAAAATGGGGTCAGAAACACATACAAATCACTACAGTAAAAGACAGCACTTCACCTGTGCCCAGCTCCCTGAGGCAGCCAGGGGGATGAGGTAGATCTGTTTGTACTTAGGGTGACACAGCCTTCTGCTCTAGCCATAGGTAGAAGCAGGGCATGTCTGAAACTGCCAGGGGAGCAGGCAGCTGGTGCCAAGAGGCTGACCTGGGTCAGACCTTGGGGCTCTGTTAGTGTACAACTGTGACAAAGCACCTCTGCCAACAAGCTGTCCTTCTCCAGCAGTGAGTGCTGAGCACCACGTCCCCTCCTCCAGCACATCCAGGGCACCAAGGATGTGTTCAAGAAGCGTTAAGGCAAATCTCTCAGAAGTAGAGTTTGAATTTTGAGTGGTTCTGTGGGGAGCCAGGAGTTGAACTCAACAGTATCCATTAGTCTCTTCCTACTTGGGACATTCTGTGATGCTATGATTCCATACGAGGGACAACTTCCATTCACCCCAGCACCAGCTAAAGCAGGGGCCTGCTTTGTCCTCAGCTGGGATCTCAAGACTTTTAAGAGCATCCATGAAAAGGCACAACCACCTCAGCATTCAACAAAAATAGAAATGAGGTGGAGAATGAGAGTCTCATAGCCTGCACATAAAAGACTTGGGAAAATGCCCCTGTTTTATTCCCTAAACCCACCACAGGCCTTAGGCAGCTCATCAAGCCTTTCTCCTTCATGCAGACTGACACTGCCTACGGTAAGCAGACTGTTAAATCCCTTCTTTGTGCTGCACCAGAGATTAGCTGGTGTGAGTGACCGACAGCCATCAATGGACTCACCCAACTCTACCCTGGTTGCATGACTTTCAGCAGGGCCAGAGCCCCCCAGAATCCCCTGGTGACCCCTAATGCAGAGCACAGCACATTGCTACCCTCATCTGTGGTGGGGACAGCCCCACAGAACACACCCATTCCCTGCTCTGCAGGAGAGCTGCACAGCTGGGCTCTGCACAAATCCGCTCAGACCCTGACAGCTGCCATGAAAATGTCTGACTGCAATGAAACACCAGGACATCAGGTAGCAGTCATCCACCCGCTGCTTTCTATTCCTCCACATCAGAACAGAGACCTTCCAGAAGAGCAAAAAGCACTGAACCCGAGCGCAACAAAACAGTGCCCTCTCCTGCAGCTCTCATGTGGGCAGGTGGGAGCACACGGACAGTACAGCTGTCAGAATGGGAGGCAGACACTCGAGCGTGATCAATTAATTCTCACAGGCATCAGCAAAGACAAGCTACGATCAATTAATTCTCAGCAAGGAACCAGGCATGTCATCCTGATCCTACAAATGGGAGACTGGGCATTAAATTAAGGGACTTACCCAACTCACAGGGGAGCTTCTGTCTTGTCGCCAGGATTAGGATGCAGAAGCACTCACAGCAAGAGCACGGATTTCTGTAATCCAGGATAACCGCCCGAATGCTGGTTGGAGGGCTGGTGTCAGACGAAGCATCCCCTCTCCCTAACTCACAGGTTGCTCTCATCTTTAAACCACTTTCCCCAGCAGCAGTCTGGGAAGCGCTGGGACTGTGCGATCCTGACAGCAGCCTCCTCCAGCAGGTCACGTGTTGTACACCATGACACCAGGGTTCTTTCTCCCTCATCTATGGAGAACATGGCATGGCTTCCCCATGCTGGAAATGCAACGACGTGCAGAGCAAAGCCAGGCACAGTGCTACAAGGGCTGCATCCCACAGGACTCCCTGCAGGAACTGCACGCCTCACTAACAGCAGGCCACACCGGCCGGGTCCCAGCTCTGAATGGGAACGAGCCCCATCTGTCTCACTGCCCATACAATGGTGCAGAGTGATGGAGACAAAGGCACAGTGAAGCCCCGGGCAGCAGGAGGTGTCTGGCACCAGTCAGGGCAGTGGGTGGGAGTACCAGAGCGAGCAGTGGCTGGCACAGCACAGCAGCATGGCAGGATGCACGCCTGCTCCAGACATCTTCAGGTAGCACGGTGTGTTTAAGCAGCAGTTCAGCACATTCTGAATGTATGTACAGACAAAAGAGATCCTTCCGCTGTCCTCAGAAGGGTCTCAGCTGAGATGCAGGGAACTCACTGTGACACTGCAGTGGGATGGGTACGTCCCCAGGGACCGAGTCTCCCTCCTGCTGCAGCTGTGCAATCCCTCCCACTGACCCCACGCTCCTCCACAAACCACATGGGAGTGTCTCCCCAGAGCACTCTGAGCTGCCCCAGAAGCCCTGAGAATCGGAAACCATCTTCCATTTTCCAATGTAGTTTTATCTGTGGCCATTTTATACATCCTTTATCTTACACGTTACATGCTGCTTTTTCCTTCAGCAGCACTCAACCCACAGCATCCTCACCCCTACATGCAGTTCTCACTCCCTAGGCCAAGCGAACTCTCCAAACTCTCCCCACGCAACACGCTCTGAGCTCCCTGAGCCATCCCACGGTCTTTCCCCATGCAACAACAGAAATCAAAGCCTTTGCAAACAGAGGCAGCAAGAAATACACATGATGCCCCAAAGCCCCACGCACACAGCCCTGCATCACCAGAACAGCAGAGCCCGGCTCCTTCTGTGAGCCCCACGTGGAAACTTCACTCCATCTCATTTCCCCAAGCATTGCTTACAAACAAACAGCAGTCCTTTCCAGGACACTCCTGCATATTCATGCCATTAATTCCTCCGTTTACAGAGGGATGTTATTGCAGCTGTCAATACCGACAGGCACAGAACTGCTAAAACGTGCTGCCGCTATCCTCAAATAAACTGTTGCGCTAACGATTTTTGTTACAGTAAAAACAGCCACAGCAACCGTTTTGTTGGAAAGCCGCGTATTAATGTCATTCTGTCTCAGAAACAAAGACAACTCGAGCACTTCAAAGTTTCAATCCTGAGGCCTGATTTAGCAAAAGCTTTATAGTTGTAAAATTCCTTTACTCAGAGCTGTGATTTTCTTCAGTTGTTTGTCACTGCAATAATTACACCGCCGTGCAGCACCACATGGGCAGGTATCTGTGTGCCTGGAGCTGGTGCTGCTCGTCCCCAGCCTTTCCTCCTGGTGTGACCACATCCACAGCAAGACGTGCTGACCCTTACCCCAGCAGGGTGCAATTAGTGTGCTGCATTTACATACTTATTAAGACAGGCTGGGTCCTCTGGTGAGCAAAACGCTACAGCTTAGGTGGACACAATGCACTTACACGCGTGGCAGAGCCTTGTTTTTAAGGGGAGAGATGGGCAGCGTGCCATTCACCACCAACCTCAGCTTTCCCCCGCTCAGAGTTTCCATCTCCCCTTTTGTAAAAGAAAATCATTTTGTGTTTCGTTATGTTCTGCCACCAGGCCAATGGGTTTGGAGCACGCTGACAGGTACAGAGAGAGATGTGGACAAACGTTGCTGAGCACATCTCTGTTCCAGCCCCGAGCTGCCACAGACTACACTCAGCAGTGGAGTAAGAAGACAACAGCTGAGCAGCATCCAAACACACCAGAGGTGCTACCAAATCAGCAGCCCCCTCAGTTCACTATGACCTCACCTTGCTGCAGGACTTCAGCTCAACTGAAGCTGACCCACTCTACCACAGCAGCAGAGGCGCAGAGCTCGGGATGAGCCGGGAGCACAGCGCCTTCAGCCTCCACCGAGATCACAGCCGCCACAACTGCGAGTAGTAACCACATGAAAAACAACACGCAAGTGAACGCTTTTACAAGATGAGTGTAAGTTTAACAGCTCCGCCTGAGGAGCTCACAACGCCTCCATTAAGGCTGCTATTGAATTAGAAGGCAGAGCCCTCCCACAGAGGCATTCCTGCGCCTCTCCCGCTCCAGCCCGGCTGTCTGGGTGCCTCGCTCTGCACACATTCTGTCCCTGCTGCTCTCTGTCACCTCACGGTGCCCAGCGTTCAGCTTTTGGGTGTGAAAGACAGAAGCCTGGAAGAAAAAGAGATGTGCTTCCAACAAAAAGGCAAAGCCACCCTACTTCTGGGGGAAGGCCTTTGGCTTCGGGGGTTTGTCGTTAACTGAACACCAGCACTGCTCAGCAGCTCCGGCAGAAGCCTAAATGCAATTACTTCGATCTTACAAAAAGCCACGTGACAAGGCACTTTTCTATCCGCGGCTCGCAGGTACCTGGTTTTCTCAAGACAGGGCAGCGGCACGGCGTCCGTTGGGTCACACCGGATGGGGAGGAGAAAGGCAGCCAAGAACCGGGTCCGCATCTGACAACACAACACACCCCGCTGCAAAGCCCTCGTCCAAACTCTTCCCCAGGACCTCATAAAACCCACGGGATCGTCCGGCGCTCTCAGCAGGGAACCCCACAGCCGTTCCGCCCCCGGGAGCCCTTCGGCCGGCCGGGCTCCGCAGGACGACGGAGAGGTGGGAGGACGCGGAGAAGCCGGGCCTGCCGTGCCGCGTTCCCCACGAGCTGCCCGCGGGACTCGCCAGAGGAAAGGCGAGGACGGGAGCACGGCAGCTCGCCGAGCCCAGCGGCAGCGCGGCCCGCTCCAGCCCCGCTCTTAGAAGCGGACCCCGGCGCGGCCCCACTCAGCCCCCGTCCCACGGACACGCCGTCCCGCGCACCCGGCCCGGCACCGCCCGCCCGCAGCCCCGCGCCGAGCGGCTCCGCGCCCCGCCGGGCTGCAGCCAGGCCCCGGGCGCCGCGCTGCGGGAAGCGCCGCGGAGCGGAGCGGCGGGGCAGAGCGCCGAGCGCGGGGAGGGGCGAAGCGGCTCCGCTCGCCGTCAGCCCCGGGCCGCGCCGCCACAAAGGCCGCCCGCCGCACTTACCGGCGCGCTGGGCCGCGGTCGGAGCTCGGCGGAGGCGCGGCGCCGCACGGCCCTGCCCGCCGCCGGGAGGCACGGGGCGGCGCCAGCGAGAGCCGCGGGGCCGGGCCGGGTGTGGCGGCGGGGCCGGGCCGTGACGGGGCGGGCGGGCCCTGTGACACGGCGGGGCGGGGAGAAAGGAGCTCCGCACGGACAGCCGCGCCGCGCTGCCTGCTGCTCGCCGTCGGCTGGGGCGCCGCGAGCCAGGAACGTGAGGAGACGCCTTGGAGAGCGAGAAGGGCGGAGCGGCCGCGCGGTGCCGGTGCAGGGCTGCTGCTCGCGGCACCGCAGGCTGCAGCAGCGCTCCTGATGACAAAATGTCCGGTAATTAATAAAGATGTGCAGCTGGCACGAGGGCCACCAGCTGGTTCTCGTTTGGTGCGACTACTGAGAAAATGACGTTTTTCGCCCTTTCGGATATTCAGTTTCATTCCCATTATGACACTCGTTATCTGCCTTGCCTGCCGGGGGTCGTGGTGGTGCCGGGGTCCTCCATCTCCCCGGCCCTGCCGTGGAAGCCCCATAGCAAAGGCTCAGCTGCACTCCCCTTCCTACAGCCCAAAACCAGAACTTTCTTACCCCACCGCCCGTGAACAAGTGGTTGGGTGAAGAGAAAGCTGTACTGGACAGTTTAGGAATCCACCATCAGGACTAAGCCCTCGTTTCCATCCAGGATTTTAAATTAAGGACTAGAACAAGAGCAGTAGAGGAGTTATTTACACGTGCTCAGCTGCAGCACCAATGCATGCTGCTGCTTAGATAAAGCTTGAAGATCACACAGCCATATCAGCCTTCGCAAAGGAAACAAACTTCACTCTTCCACCTTTGTGGACAAGCCGCTGGAGGATTTGCACACAGCACAGGCTAACTTCAGGCCCTTCAGAGGAAGGCCTGGTGCTGCTCAGGGCAGCCTACAAAGCAGGAGAATCACCCCATGAAGTCCCTATGATATTACACTTCCCAGGATGTCAGGGCATTTCAGACTGAAACAATGAAGTTCACAGCACCAGCTGAGTGCCCAACACAGTATGCGCAGCAGAATGGAGAGCTACAGCGCTACTGCCTTGGATGTGGAGGGCATCTGCCATGGGGACTTGTTGCTGCTGGGGCTTCCATGTGTGAGCAGGCTGGCAGAGGAATGACTTCTTGTGCAGCCTTCCTCCCTGGGAAGAGGCTGCTTTATGTTGACTGGAGGAGAGCAAGACCCACCAGATCAGGCAGCTCCATTCCACCCTTAACATGCAATCACTCCCCACACCACTGAGAGATTTCCAAAGCATTGTTCAGCTAATTTGAAGAATGCCAAGCTTTAGAGACCTGGATGCTTCCCCTAAGAGACTTCCTGCAGACTAATTAATAGACTCCACAACCTTTGAAATGCAGGATGTACCTGCGTTTTGCAGACATCGACCTGTGCAGAGCTGATGTCGCACTGACATTTTGCAGGAGCTTAATAGTGAACAGGAGTCTGAACCAAAGCCAATGGCCCACTCTGCCAAGGGTGTTTGGTAGCACTTCCCTTTGCCTCCATTTCAACAGCAATGCTGGAGTGAAAGAACTAGCAGTTAGCAGAATGTATCCCCAGTGAAGGCCACCCAGGCTTAACAGTCACTTCCAGATGACATGGGCTGGGCTCCTAGTCTCTTCCATGATCACTTTAACAATATTTTACCAAACAGATCACAATAGTTTAATAAAAATATTAGCATATGTTTTTAATTAAGAAATCCTGCACAATCATAGGCACTCAGCCAAGAGAGATGCTTCAGCCCTCAGCAGCAACATTAATCACTTTTAGTAAGAGTAAAATGACATTTAGTGTTACTCCTTGAACAGAGAAGTGGGATTTTGGACTTCAGGGATTTTTGCCTGGGAACATGAACTGCAGCCTCTGCTGAGTCATCCACAAGCATGGCCACTGGGGAACAGCCTTTGCGTTTACCTGGTGTCAGGGCATGGCACAGGGGTGCAGGGGAAGTGACAACCACATCTAAGTAGTGTTAGGGCACTCAAATGTGGCTGAAACAGCCTCCTGCTGCTCTCACCAGGCTGCACGACCAAGGAAGTACCTTAGAAGTACCTCTCTGGGAAACAGGTCATCTACACAGCCGAGGAACAACCTGCAGCTTTGCTCAAATCCTGCTCTGCCATCACTCTGATGTGCCTGGTGCATAGCAGGAGCTGAAGACTCCTGGTTTTCTCTTCTCCTTCTCTTAGTATCTTTCCATACAGGTTTCAGAGACACCTTGCAAGCAAAAAAACCCCAACTTTTTAACTACAAATTCACATCTGTTTTGTGCTGTGCAACAGCAGCGTCAGAGGAGCTTTTAATTCAGGCACTAGGCATATTTCTGGGGCAGGTGTCTTCCATGGTGTGTCCCTGCTAAGGCTGATGTTGGAGGTAGCTCACCAGCACTGGTGGAATGTCCAGCTCTCTGAGGGCATGTGCACGGCCGGCCTGCTTCAGGATGTATCTCACCACCAGCCTAGACTGAGACATCAGGGATTTGGGATGAGCTGTGGAAAGAAAAGGAAGGAAAAACAAGATAATCACTGCAGACTATCAGAACACACAACTCTGCTGTTTTCCCGGACTTAACCAGCACAGGAAAGATGATGGTAAGCAGCAGAAAAAGGGAGACATGGAGAAAAGCAATATTTAACCCCACAGATTTATGTTAAACAGGCGTACCAGCCTGTGGAAGTGTGCTCCAGATCAGCACCAGTGGCAGTGAGAACACTCATTTAAAGTAGCTTCATGAAATTGCTATAAGCAGCAGACATTGAGGTGAATCCAACTCGGAGGACAACCACATAAACATAATAAGCAGCTGCACCGTCACCCCAAAGACCTTCAGTAAGGTAGCCTGTCTCCAACAACAGCCAGCAGTAGAAACTGGCAGATATTACAAAGAAGTCCTTCCGTGATACTCCCTCCTAAATTCCAACCATTTCTTTTGGGAGTTTTGTGAGGCAACGTGTATCTGAGCTATCATGTTTCATTACCAGTGCTGGACCTATCCTCTATAAATTTGTTACATCCTCATCCTCAGCATGCTTCGTATTGGAGCCTTTTATTGCTATTACTGTGAAAACCACAATCACTGGGGGGAGGTAGAAATGTGTTCAGAGTAAAAGAATGATAATATTCAATAGTTTAAGACCAGGGAGACTCATTCTCTTAAGTGAAGCTGCAAAGAGGGTCAAGGCTTGCAAGAAAACCTTGCTTAAGCTGATCTCTCCCCTCTCTAATGGGAAGCAGAAATAAAGTGAAGGGTGATCTGAAGCAACTTGCCCCCATATAAGCCCTAGGGCCACGCACACAGATTACCTCTTGCCTGCAACAGCAGCTCCAGGCCCTCACTATCAGGTGCTATCTTCTTGATGTTTGGCAAATAGACATTGGCTCCAAAGTCAAGAAGCAGCTTGATGAACTCACGCCGGCAGCTGTGCCTCAGGCAGATCTCCAACAGAGTCTTGGGCTCCTTGATGCGTGCGATCATCCTCTCATCAGTGCAGTTGTAGTTGGGATCGGCGCCATAGAGCAGCAGCAACCTAAAGCATTCCAGGTGCCCATAGACAGCCGCGAGGTACAGTGGACCAGAACAAGCAGTGGAGTTGGCAGCCCACTCAGGCACCCTCGCTTGGACGTTGGTCTCGGCACCGTGCTCCAGGAGCTGCTGCAGAATCTCAACGTTCCCATCCCTAGCTGCGGTCAGCAGCGGTGAGCAATTGTTGTAGATGCTGCCAGAGGGACCAGCTCCTGCCTCCAGCAGCGCTTTCACACACTCCAAGTGGCCATTGCTGACTGCTGTGAAAAGTGGGGTTTGTGCCTTCACATCCAGACTGTCCACCTCTGCCCCGTGAGACAGGAGGACCTCCAGGCTCCTGAGGTGGCCCTTGGATGCAGCCAGGCGCAGCGGGGTGCTGGGAACACCCCAGCCACTCCTGTTGTTGATGACTCTCTTGTACCTGTCTTGGTGCAAGAGCTTATCAAGAGTTTGGTAATCGTCCTCAGACACCGCTTGGTTCAGCTCCTCACTTTCTCCACTATCATCATCTTCTCTGGGCTGGAGCATGGAGAAAATCTTATTGATGTCCATTAAGCTCATTTTTTTTGCCTGTCTTCTGAGCACCACTTTCATTGTAAGCAGTAAAACCTGATGTCTATGGAACAATAACAAGGGTGAGAACCAGATCCCTCTTACACCACCCTCACCTTTTCATTATTATTTGTTACACATTTAAGGAAGATTCTGAAAAAAAAAAAACTATTATACTTCTGACATGCATACCCTGCTGTCTCCATGGGTGAAAAAATCCACGCTGGTGAAGCATTAACATAAAGACTGAAGACACCTCTGTAGCACTCAAGTGGGCCACCTCCCCTTAAAATGTTGCAATCAACAATGTGCAAAAATAGATGAACTTGGTGTTGAAATTCAAAGGCTGCATGGGTGAACTCAGATCTTTTCATTTAAACCACTTAAAGTGCTTCATTTAAAGCACTTTAGTGTACAGCCTTACTGGTGCCCCCAGAGGTGATAAAGGGTATGGGATCACTCATGGGATACTCAAACCCACATCTCAAGAAGGCTTCTGTATGGCCACAGACTTTTGTGAGCATTCTACACCCAGCTAGTAAATAAAGCTGCCCATTTCCCCAGAACCTTCAGAAACCTCCCCATCCAGCTGTGCCCCATAAGTGCCTGAGAAAAGACCACGTGAAAAAACAGAATTTATTCTGCTTCATATTGAGCAGCACTCTGCAAATAGTTTCACCTGTAGCTGCATTTCTGAATTACTGAAACCATGGAATGCTCAGATGATCCAAGAGATGACAGCATTACTGGATTTTGCTCAAGAGCACACAAAAACAAGCACTCAATTTTTACACCCAGTTGAATTTTAAAAGGGATTGAATTTCAAAATAGGATTCCTAATAGAAGATGAAGCTGAGTATGGTCATGTTAAGGATTTTTAACACTGCACTTCCTTAAACTGTCAACATTCCAGTTCAGCACAGTGAACGCTCTCCTGCCTGCTCCAGCACGAGGAGCTGGGCTTCAGGAAGTACTGAGGATTTTCCATTGGCCATGCAAGGAAAAAGGAGAGGGGCACCTGAGAGTGTTACACACGAACCAGACCCAACGCCTGGAGATTTGCAGGGCCCAGCCCTGCAGCAGGGTGGCACCAGCACAAAAGGATGCAATAGAAACACTGCCTGCCAAGGACAGAAGAATTTCTCGTGGCGTCGCAGCCCTGCAGTAGCTCAGGTTTCCTACAGGAGAGGCTCCATCTCCCCCACCTTGACACAGGAAAGAGCTGCACTGAGCAATTAGCCCTGTTCTGCAAATGTGCATCTGCTGGTAGCAAGGAAAAGCCACAGGAGATGTGTCCCACATCAGCCTTTGACGGAGAGGAGCGGTGAGCCCAGAGAGCTCCCCAGTGCCAAGTCAGCTCAGCAGCTCTATTTTTGGGTTAAGTAGAGCAAGTTTGATGGCAGCTGATGAAGGCAAAGCTCTGTTGCACTTCCACCTGTGAAATTAACCCAATCCATCTCTCTTGAAATAAGTGGAAGTATACATTGTCATTCATTAGACATTCTAATACCAAGAACTGGGGCTTTGAAGTCACCCGACCAACACTGCTAATAGTGTGTGAGGAGGGGTAGTTTGAGGACCTGCGGCATTAGGGTTATTAATCCTGGTCCAGAGAGAAAAAAACAGAGCTGTCACCTCTTGAGCTAAAGGAAATGATTCACCACCTGTGGACCCAGAAAAGAGGTTACAACTAGGGCTGAAAGAGACAAAAAGAATGTGTGAGTTCATACTCACGCTTTCAAAGTTCTGGCTAACAAATTACCTCCAATTACCCCAAGCTGCCCACGCATTGTTACGCTATTGCCTTACCTCTGCGAGGCAAGTGATGCTCACACCCAAGACAGGCAAAGCAGACGTGGTCCCATGGAGGATTCTTCCTTGGTTTAAATAAAAAAAGGGGAGGGGGAAGAGAAAGAGAGGCTCTTGCTCTGTCAGGGATGGACATCCACACTGCGCAACTGGAAGGGTGCAGGCTGTCAAACTCACAGCTGAAATGCCACCAGAGGGATCAGGGCCAGAGAGCCTAGGCTAAATTTAGCCCCCACAGGCATTTATCTTCCCACTTCCATTCTTGGAAAGTTCCCACTGGGTAAATATAGAGAGGGGCAGCAAGGGGGGGATTCAGACAGGTGCAGGAGGTTGCTTGACCAGGGGTATTTGCTCCAACCAGGAACCATCTTAATTTGTTTCACTGTTTCCTTGCTGAAATTACAGGGAACTACTCAGTTTTGAGTCCCTGTTGTGACCCAGCCCACCAGGCAGTACCTTGCCAGGACAGCCCACTGCAGCATTGGCTTCCACAGTATGCTGCTTGCTGCCCGTTATCCAAATGCTCTCCTCTTCACAGCATACTCAAGTGCTTTTTTCCACTTTCACGACAATGAAATGACCAAGACTCCCCTCCCATCTAAATCTGCAAAAATAAGTCACTTATTTGGTTCTATAAAATTATGCAGTTTAAGTGTATAGAAAAGCAGAAAACTTTGTGGGGGCAAACAAAACAAAGAGGAAGGAGTATGCGGGCTGTCTTATCAAAAGCTGTCAGCTGGTGAGTGTAATCTTATTTTACCCAGTTCCCCCTCAACCTTTTCCAGACTTCTCAGCAGCAGAGCAGGAGTGGTCTGATGGTTTGAAGCAGCACTATCAGTAGTACTAGATAAGAAAGAAACCAAATTACCCAGCAGAGAAATCTCCACTACTGCAAGAACTAAAATCAGGGGACTTGGGAAAATATCTTTCAAGTCCATCCCACCACACTCTGGTGAGTTTGTAGATGCACTGTGAAAAGTGTGAAGAGCAAGAAAATGTTAAATAATAATAGACTTTAAACTTTTGGCTTACTTGTAGTTTCCCTCTCTCCAAATTCACTTAAAATACATTGTTACTTCAAAAAGATCCTTTTCCTGAGGTCAAGACTAGGAAAGAAATTATTGAGAAGAAACATGGATAAACATCATGACAAAAGCTGGGAATTAAGTATTCATTAAACATCAAGAAGTTGCAATCAGACTAGGATTCTGCAGTCAGAAAAGCCAACCCTGACTCTAAAGCCATTCAACAAAACAAAGAAATAAAAGCAGTAGTTAAAAAGGCAGAGATAAAGGAGGAAAAAAAAGATACAGATAATAATCAATATACCTTGAAAAATATGAAACATGGGAAATTGTAAAGGAATTTAGACATGAAAAGAAAACCCTTGAATGGAAAAAATTAACAAAGAAATTGCATATTTTTCTGTGGCTGCTGCTGCTTTCAACCAAGAAATCTTAGAAACAAGACCAACTTTTTTTTTTTTTTTTTTTTTTTTTTTTTTTTTTTACAAGGAGCAGTGATAAATAAACCCAATACTAACACAGCAAAGAATTCAAAGTACTTGCTGAATAAATCCACCATTCAACTAGACAAGAGCAAATAGAAATATTCATTATGCTCCTTTAACAGCTGAAGAGCCAGGTTAAGTAGAATCTTGCATGAATATTTCAACCAGTAGCTTCAGATAAGCTCCAAACGGGAGCTTGAGGAGAGGTGGCTGATAAGTCAGACCTGTTCCTGTTAAGCTTCCTAACACCTCCAACTCTGGGGAAGGCTGAGAAGTCAGGATGAAGGACTCTTCTATCTGAACACCAAGGGGGCTCCCCCCCAGGCTGTGTCACCTGACACACACTCCAGGAAAAGACATTCCTTTGTCAGCTGTCCATTAATTGGGGAAGAATTAAAGGACAGGTGTACATTTAACATCAATCAAGGAGGTTGTTTGGAAGATCAGTCCTGCTCAATGAAGTCACTCTCAGAAAGATTAGTTATCAACATAGCTGAACAAAGTTAACGAGCTTTCTGACTTTACACTGCAAAGCATTCAGATTTAGAATTTCAGCACTAAATAAGTAACTTTACAGGGATTAAGGATTAATAGCAGTCCTGAAGGTCTGAAATGAGTGTTTACTGTGTTGGGATATTTCTGACTCCTCTCTTGCACTGTAAGTCACTGCAAAACAGAACACAAGAGCCAATTCAAACTTGGGGTTTACTTCTGTGCCCATTAAAATACCTGCTTGCAGCTTCCTGGCACTTGCAGCTGTCTGCTCGGCAGGTCACTGCCTTAGAAGTGGCTCTGGTGACAGTCCCCAGCAGCACTGAGATTCAGATTTTAGCCACGAGAGGGCACGAACACCTGCACACACCCTGCACTGCTCCTACCCGCACGGCGACAGCTGCTGGGGCGAGCTTTGGGATTTACAGTCTAAAGGATGCACGAAATACAAAATGCGTACTTACAATCATCGTGAGCTCAGATGAGCTCACTGAACAGAAGGAGGAGCCATGAAACTCGTTATTCTTCCTCCATGAGCTATAATTCCTTAAAGAACTCGAGCCACAGAAGCCTGGTGGTGCTGACAGCTGCTCCCTGCATTCCCTTCCTTTCCATGCTTTTTTCCCTTCCAGGCACCCTGGAAGAAATTTTAAATCCACTGAAGCCAGCACCTATTAACTGATTCCGGAATATGAACCTTAAGGACCTGAAATACAGAACTCAAACTCAGCGTGTACCCACTCTTAAGCAAGTTAATCCGTGTAACACCATAAATCTGCTCATCTCAGAATTCTCCACTCAATGTGCTTCAGGCTGGTAATGCTTAGAAGTTATTCATGGGAGAAGCGGGAGGCATCTGTTTTTATTCTGCAGTACTAAAATACACTGGGTTTAATTCCAAAGCCTTGGGACAAATTAAAACCCTTGTAAACTCCAAGCCATGCTATCCCCAAAACCACCTTGGCCCGGAGATCACAAATCACACGCTCAATGGAACTGCAGACTTTTGTGTTTACTCAGAAAAAGCAGATAAGATAGCAGCAATCACCTCTCAGTTGTGCACCGCTTCTCTGATCAGCAGGAACTGCCATGTTTACTGCCAACAGCTTTTAAAAACAAAACCAATCAAAAAAAACAACAAAAAAAATCCCCCACAAACAGCAAGAGGAAGTGTTAAGTTCTGAAGTGATATATATGAAGGAACATATGCACTCCCTGTTTCTCCACCTTCTCCCCTTTGTCAGGTAAGCTCTGTCAATGTCTTGTCTGTTTAGCTGCTCTAAGTACCTCACCAGTGAGGATGACTGAGACAAGAGCAGCACCTGCAAGCTTTGGATATACACAGTGGACTTTCCCCCTTCCCAAATTAGTGTTATTTATATAATTTTTAAAATCAATTCCTACTCACACTGTATTTCTTGCTCTTCTCTCCCATGGCTGAGCAAGCTCCCAGATCTATTTTGTTCTTGGGGGGAGGAAAGGGGCATCTTTTAGTAAATAGCATCCACTTTTCGTAAAGCCACTGCAACAGAGACATGAGAAATATGGTTCTGATCTGACTTACTCTTATTTTCTTATTTATTACTCCTAAGGCTACTTTGTTTTTGTCCCCCTCACATCTCCTCCAAGTGAAAGAAAACACGAATTAAAGGAGAACACTTGAATTGAAAGATTGCACGATAGAAATTGTAATCTACACACCTTCCACTTGTCATTAAAGAAACATGTAGAACAGAACATCATTTTTGAGAGATGAACTTCTTATTTCCAGGAGCTCCGTATTAACTGACCCATGCAGACCCACACAAGGCATTGCATGCATTTCCCATCACTAGTGAATAACTAAGGTGAAGATTCAGTCCTGTTACTGTACTTTGTCATCAGATGAGTTTGTCCTTTTACGCATAGGCATGAAGCTTTAACACCAGCAAGTTACTGCCAGCATCATTAACTGCAAGGCAGCTGAAATGGAGGGAAAAAGAGTACGAAGTTAAATTGCTATCAAAGAAACAGAGCACTACTGCTCCAATGCAGAACTGAAATGAATCAAACATTAAGATCTTTGCTAAGTATGAACCTGAACCTCACCAAGACAGCATGCTAAATGTTTTTTTCTGTCTTAATAGCACACTTGTCTTCAGGACAGAGCTCCAGTTAAGTTTACAGATCAGTATTTTCATTCCATGAAAGGTATTCCCAGTGTATTAAAACCTAGAGCTCTTAAAACCACAAGCCTTTAGCAATACTGCTACAATGACTCTACATGGAATCCATCCCCTCAAAACTTAAGTTAGCTTAAGCAGGGAAGTTCTAAATCATCCTCAGCAAAGGCACTCTTAGACAGTAAGTTCCCCAAAAATGCAAATTACATCTTCATCTCTTTCACTCATACCATATTCATTCCATACTACCAATCCAATTAGATTTTTCTAGCATTTAATTGAAAAAAATTTCACTGACAGCACTAGGAATATTTAACATTAGCAAAAATTTAAATCAAACATCTGAGGAATGAAAACCAACTGTTAGGCATATTTTTGGCATTAATTCACAGAAAATAAATATCCACTTCTAGGATGCACAGCGCAGTGGAAAGCTCTCACCAGCTGGGTAACAGGTGTGGGTTTTGGGCCCATTCCTGGTGTTCAGGGGCTTACTGCCCTCCTCCTGACTGGTGATGAAGAGCAGGCAGCTATTATTACATAAGCCTGAGTGTTTCGGTGCTAAACTGACCTGGTTCCTCCATCTCTGCTGCAGAAGCACACAGAAGGTCAGCAAGTCACAGCCCTGTGACTTGGTGTGTTCCCCCACTCCCTCTCCACATCTCTCACACAGTGTAAGCCTCCAAACACATCTTTTAGAAGCACCAGAACAGCCTACACTGCTCCACCACGCAGATTCAAACTATTTACAATCTTATCCATGAGCAAGGGACAGTCTTCCAGGAAAAGAACTCTGAAAAAAATATTAGTTTTTAATAGAAAAAGTGATTTAAGACAGCACAACAAAATGAACAGAAATATATTAAGATTCAATATCTCTTCATTAGCATCATTGTTAAAAAAAAGTACAGACACCAAGCAGTGCTGTATCCAACAGGCCCTCCTAAAACCAGGGATGTCACCTACTTTCTATTCTGAAAAAAAAAAAAAGGAAATCACACTCAGACTGAGATAAACTCACTACTTAAGAGCCTTGAGATGAATTTACATTTCAAGATATGAAGTTCTGTGTTGAATTTAATTAACAGACAAATCACCACCTTTAAAAAGGCAAGGGATTGATATTTTCTTTATAAGAAATAAAAATAAACTGCAATACAAATGTAACTCTGAGACAAATACATTTAGAGAAAGGACACAGTGCTCCTCCTAACATGGTACAACGTTTTTAAGCAGTGCATTAACTAAAATGACTTTCATGTGCACAGCCATTGCAGCACATTGAAGAATATGGGATTTAATCATACACAATTTTATACAACTGTCCCTCAACAATTACAGTAAGGACAAAAATAGCAACTCACAGAAACAGCAAAAACATTCAACATTCTCAGCTGAGTACTATACACGAGCTTAGGCAAGTTCCTACAAAGATCACTTTGTGATGAAGAGAAAAGTACATATCTGTGCTCCAATACATATGATTAGATCCAGTGCTACAAGTTATTCCAGTAGTATGCTGCTACATTAAATACAGAGGCATATACACGCAGGTCAACATTATGAGAAGAAATCAGGTCAACCATTTTAGCCTACCTTCCTTCTGCATTGCTTCTGTAGTCCAGGAGATGCCAAAGGGACACAGCACTGCATGTTTAAATACTTACACTAACAAATTACAGACTGCAACTGGCACCAACCTGGCTGCTTTTAGTGCTGAAGATACTTAGAAGAACATGCACTTTAACAGGACCTGCTGCATGTTAATTAGAACAAAACTATTACATTCAGAACAGATCATTTCCTCCCAGCCTGGATTTCAGACATGGGAAATGCTCACACCTGCAAGAGAGACAGCATGTAAACGAGGAATTGCCCCAGCTTCTAATAATAGAACACACACACACAAAAAGAGATCACAAAGTGATGGTGAAGGGGAGAAGAGAAACAATGGTCAATTTTTTTGGTCGCTCACTAATTATCATTACTAAGTAGTGCCAAGAAACTGCTCCTCTGGGGAGTAAGTGTCAGGCACTGCAGTTACCAAATGCCAGCTTTACCAGGAAAGGATACAAAGCAGCACCTGGCAGAAGAGCTTATAAATACTTCCCCTCACATTACAGGTTTGCCAGTTGCAAGGGTACTTTTTTGCAGATCATGATCTCTAAATGCAATGGAAACAACAGACACCAGGTCCTTTACCAATGTGGTTATTTCAACCTGCAGCCCAAGATCTAATTCAAGGCAGTGACCCCACAGATCTCTGCACACCTTCAGCTGCCAGCAATCCCTCTCACTAGGGCTTGGAGACTACATATAGGAATTTAACCATGATACCACAGACAACCTCAAAGCAAGAAGCACTCCAAAAAAGGAAAAGTTCTGCATAAGCAGAAACCCCCCACAGCAAAAAAGATCCCTCTTTCATCCCTGGCAAAGGAATCCAAATGGAAAGTAGCAAGTTCCACTGTTCAGTTAACAGCTCCAAATAAAAAAGTACTCATTGACTTTGCAACACGCAGATAGATGATCCACTAGGAATAAATAAGTTACAGGAACTTCTCACCTACACAGTGCTTGAATAAGGAGATTCCTATCAAACAGCTTTTAAATTTCCCTTTAACACTTTCAGGGAACATATACTGAAGTCCCTCACTACTGTCAGCAGGGCACTAGGATCCAGAATACAGGCTTCATGCAAGATGACTCCAGGAAGCCAATCCTACTTGGCCAGAGACCTGAGGACACACTGCAGTGCTTTTAACAGCTGTTCATTTTTTGGTCTTAAAACAAAGTCATCTTCAAAACAACAACAACAACAACACCCTCGTAGCTAAGCTAATGAGTTTTCAAACAAATAATCTTATGGAATTTCAAGAAACCCTGAAACATATTTCAACTCCCTTAATTTACAGCACCAGCATGAATGATTTTTAGTATGTTGTGGACTTTGGCCAAGTTCACATACATTAACTCCAAAAGCTGAAAGACTGCAGCTCATTACCCTCCTTTCAGCTAGGTTTTGCATTTCTAAGTACAGAGCCGTGCATTGATTACTAACAGCTCCTAAGTACTTTCAGTGCATAAAGTAATCTTTTCAGGGTTGTATGCTCCTAAATATCATCTTAAAGAAAGATTTGTGGAGATGCCAGTGTCCTATTTTAGGGATAAGCAAACATACTTGGGGAAAAAAGAAAATCTATGTTAATTCAAAAGACAAAGCAGTGTGTAAACATAGAAATCTTCTGCAAAATATTTGTATTTATATAAAGATTAACGAGTGGTGGCATATCTAAATTCCTCAGTAGTCAAGATTTGTCTACAATGATCCCATTTTCGATACAAAAAGCATAGAACCTGTTGACATCTAGAATAACTGGTGCTAAGAACTGCCTACCTTGGTCTCATTTACCATTTGTGAGTTATCTATTTCAGAAGCTATGCATACCATTCACTACTGCTGTACTACCTAGAAAAAGGAGTGCATCTACTATCTTGTTTGAACAAAGCTCCAAACTGCTAAGCACACATGTGAAATGAGCTTTTAGACTATGAAGAGACAAAAATTACTTTCCAGTGAACTACGGCAGAACTTCAAATCCTGTGCATTTAGAGCAGCGAGAGTAAGACATGGGTGTTATCTCTCTGCTTGATGAATACATGGATATTGCAAACAAGGGCTGGCAGACTATCTAGCTTAATGCTGAGCATGATTAGATTAATAAGATCTTTTCAATAGCCAAGAGACAAAACAGCAGATAATGTTGAGATTAAAAAAAGATGCATTTGGAAATGAGCATCCTTCAAAATAAACATAGCTGCTTGCATGATGCAGTACATAGCTGTGATGCTCAAAATACGTTGTGTGGGTATATTTGCTTGAGTGTATCTAGGTTCAGTACTTAAAGTACTTAGTTTTTAAAATCAAGCATACATTTATAAACCTTAAAAACAGCTGCTTTTTAAAACAGACTTAAACATTACTTGTTTTAAGGTTTAAAAACCTGTAACATTAGAAAAAGTAGAAAAAAGTTTTTCTTACCACTGTAGACACTAAAGAAACTTTCCCCTGGTATTACCTTGTTACTTGGGTCCTTGGGTATGCTTAATAAAGCATTTTCCTCCCCAAAGGGGAGGATTTCTCTTCTTGGAAGTGTTCATCTTGAACACTGGAACTAACCCAGCCAACTCATCTTATGTTGTATGCATACCAACAATGGTTATGACAATGATGTTATGGAGTAATTGAATGTTTCTACTTTTTAGTGTAAATTGGGAGGGTTAATTTTGAAACAAAATATTTTTAAGTTTCATCATAGAGATTCTGATTTAAACACCTAATGGCAAGATCTGATTTAAACAACATAGTCCAAAGGAGAGTAAAAAAAGCATACTGAATTAAGCTGCATCAAGGGGAGACTTTCTGCAATGTAAACAGATCCATAGGCTAAATCTGTCCAGAACAAGCATTGTGGAATAGCTTTTCTGGGCCATCCATTTCCCCAGGGAGATGAACTTTAGGAACTGAATAAACAGAATACATTTCTCCTCCTTTAAACCTTTGACTTCAACCAGCATCTCCACTGCAGATTAAAGGAACCAAGTAGCACAAGTCCAAGATGGAGCCACAATAATGAGTCAAGATGTTCACTTCTTGATCCAATAGTGGGTCACATCCTAATTTATAAATTTATGTTTTGTCACCAGCTCCACAAAATTACAAAGTTCAATGCTCTGAAACTGCTCCTTCCCTCAGGTCATGACAATGCAGATAAGTCACACCTAAGGTCTCACATAACATTCACTATCATCACTCAGTGGGTGATGAGAAGTAATCATTTTATGTCTCAATTCTACAGTAGAATATTCCCCATCTATAACTGCCTTATTGAAGGATCTGAAGAAAGCACATCAACACCCCAACAAAGAATGAGTTACTTAAGTTTAACCAACACCAATTAAGAGAAGAGGAAGATTCCATATGAATTTGAGTATTTCTTTTATGTTTCCTTATTTCTAATCTTCCTGTCAAAAATTCATGTGCTACAGGCTCTGTACACTCTTGCTGGCTTGCTACACTCTTACAGATAAGTAAATGAGGTCCATAAAAGCTTACTCTTTCAAAGGTCAGCTTAGAAAGAAGCTGCTCAACTTGGGACCAGCACAGATCTGGGGGAATGTGGCAGCAGATATAAAACTTTGTTTAAAAATACTGATTACAAAGACAACCAAATACTACACTCCACACTAAAATAATACTACTACATTGCACAGCTAGATATAAAAATGGTCTCCATAAAAAGGCACAGTTTTTTGTTTAACAAATGTGCATAGGAAACAAAAAAAATGCATCAGTTTTTCCATAAGGTGAAGGTTCATGCAGAGATTCATTTGCAGCCAAGAGGTTTTTTCACTTTTAGATGAACTGAAAGGGCATTTATAACCCTGCACCACCACTGAGAATAAATGTATTTATCTCCTACTCCCATCATGAATACTGCATCAACTCCTAAACCCCATGTAATTTGGCCATGATGTCTTCTAGCTTAAAACAGCAGTACTGCCAGACAATTCTAAGCCTTAAAACAAACATCATACCTCCACTTAAAAATAAGGTTTGTACTGTAACTCAGGATAGCCTTCTCAGCAGCTCTGTATGCATCTTCAGCATTTTAGCCCCAAAATGATGCAAACCAAACCAAACGTGGACTGTGCTCATTACAGCGAGAGCACAGCATCCTGCAAACAAACACAGTAACACTTTGCAGGAATTAGCTAGGTGCTCTGCACCCAGGCAGGGTCACAGATCCTTCACGTCACACAAGCACCTGCTTCATTGAGCACAGTTCTCAAAGCTGATCAGTGGTGCTGAGGCTTGCCATCCTTAGCTTCAGAGTTTAAAACATCAACACTGTCATTAAGATGGAGGTCTCGGTGATTAGCCAGGTTCTCTTTGTTTTTCTGGTCCACATCTGACATAACATTTGCATCTCCAACTGAGATACCGTTGGTCAACACAGGGGGTGGTTTCCCTTCGTAATCCTGGGGAGTGTTCAGCATCGATGTTTTTGAAGCAGCACATCCTACTTTAGATAAGGAGGCTTCACTGGGTAACGGACCATCAAGGAAAGGAAGTTTCTACAAAAATAGAAATACATTATAAAAAAATAACAAAAGCTGATATTCCCAGATGTCAGGGGTACACAACAAACGTAACTGCCCTGTGTCAGTGCCTCTTTTTCAGCTCTCTAATTGGGAATTAAAGTAACACATGCAAGAATCTACCCTAGATCATTTTGGGTTTTTACATATAAACATTAGAAATTTGTTTAATTAACTAACTAGTAAAACTACAGGTTTAAGCCTTCACATTAAGCCAGCACAGGACATTAACAGGTCTTCTCACTGACATTTTTAGGTGACTATCTCACTACTGTATTTTTTATTATTAAGCATACAGAAAGAATATTGTGAGTTAAACATAAACATATACTTCTCTTTTCAGGCAACTGTTCATAGAAACTATGGAGAAAAAAATCCATAGCACTTTAAAAGCTAACAACATTGACACTTTTTGCTCCCTCTCCCCTCACCTTCCCTCTTGCTGTGTCAAGACAGTTATCTTTATCTTCATATAAAGACAGATCTGTAGGCAATCTGATCAGTGCTGACCAAGCTTCTGTGCAGTGCGTTGCTGTGTACTTCATTTTGTGGTTTAAAGGAGAGAAGCTGGTTACTCTGGACACTATTTGTGCCCTCAACAACACCGCAGAAGTGGCAAATGCACAAGCATTTCCTGCATTAACAGAGCACTTCAGCTCCAAGATAGCCATTTCAAGAAGTCGATTAGTATATATGACAGTTACATTTCAGCCATTACATGAAAGCCAACTTTCATTTCAATTCCACTGTTCTAATAAGAACAGTGATGCTCCAGCATCTTGTAAATTAGAAGACAAAGAAAAACTGGGAGGATAAGCAGTAAATATGTTTATATTTTCATGGGTGGTGGAGGGGAAATAAGAAGGATTCTTTTTCTCCCTATCAACTCCCTGAAGTTTGCTGCAAATCAAGTTAAAACCCAGATTTATTTTAATACCTGTTTTGTTTAGAGAATTTGATTAGAAAATTAAAGAACTCCATGAGAGTAGCCCTGCTGAGAAGGACTTATGGGCCTTGGTTGATGAAAAACTTAACAGGAGCCAGCAAAGGTGCACTTCTAGCCCAGAAGTTAAACAGTATCCAGTGTTCCATCAGAGAAGGGGTGGCAGTAGGGCAAAAGAGGTGACTGTCCCTTCTACTCTGCCCTTGTGAGCCCCAGATGGAATACTGCATCCTGGTCTGGGGCCCTCAACACAGAAAAGATATGAAGCTTCTGGAGAGGATCCAGAGAACAACAAATGGGCTGGAGCACTTCTATGAAGATAGGCTGAAGGAACTGGGCTTGTTTGCCCTGGAAAAGAAAAGGGTGAGGAGAGACCTCATAGCAGCCTTCCAGTATTTAAAGGGTGTGTATTTATATATATACATGAGGGAAATCAACTTTTTAAATGAGAAGATAGTGACAGGACAAAGGGGAAGGGTTTAGAACTAAAGGAAGGAAGATTTAGATTAGATATCAGAGGAAGTTTTTTTTGTTTTTTTTTTTGTTTTTTGTTTTTGTTTTTTGTTTTTTGTTTTTTTTTTTTGTTTGTTTGTTTGTTTGTTTTTTAACTGAGAGAGCAGTGAAGTGCTTCAACAGGTTGCCCAGAGAAGCTATGAAAGCCCAATCCCTGAAGGTGTTTAAAGCCAGGCTGGGTGAGGCCCTGATCTAGTACTTGATCTAGTAGCTAGTAACATTGCAGTACTAGGGTTGTAACTTGATAATCCTTGAGGTCCTTTTCAAGCCATTATATGATTCTATGAATTAGAAGACCATGGAGCTTGCACCATCACTTGACCAACCAACTTTAGCAGATGAGGGTTCTGAGTCAAAGCAGCTATTTATTACAGTAACATAAAATTTAACTTCTCATTTTGTCCTGCTCTGCAGAAGCAATTTTTTTTAGCGTCAATGTTTAATCCCAATTATATTTGCCAAAGCCATCCCATCACGAAGTACTATTGACATTCAGGACTCACATTTTCCAATTCAGATGCATTGTCCTCTAGTTTTATCTTTTGGTTCATGCAGTTCAGTAAATGATCCAATACACACTGTTTTGGATGCATTCCTTTGTCAAAGCGATTGTACATCCCACACCAAAACCTTAAGAACAGGCAAGAAAGGAGAATTAGTCAGCAAACTTTACTCCCCTGGTCATAACAAAAAAAAAAAGGTACTTAAGGAAGAAAGTGTGCCAACAAACAGATCAGTAATTGATTTTAAACAAAAAACAAAGTCTTTGACTCCAAACTTCAACATGAGATTTTCTTAAAGCTTTAACAAAGTTCAAGAAAAACTTTTGAGGGGTTAACTGCTTCTTCCCTATGATACAAATGAGCTGGTAGTAGGCATTAAAATAAGACACAAATACACTTTGTTTTGCAGTAGACTCACTCAAAGGCTGGGCAGTTCACCTTCATGTCTTCAGTTTGTCCTACTTCCCTACTTCAGTGAAAATCCTGTCTTCCACATTTGCATCCCTCTCTCAGCAGGGAACAGAAATGAGCCAAAAACAAAACAAAATTACCCACTCCAGCTGAGGGGCCCAGGGAAGCAAATACACATTGCAACAAGAAATCTCTTATTGTGAAAGCCATCCTCACTGTGTAAGTCTAGGTGTGATTGGACACTGAAATTAATATTCAAAAGACTTCCTTAATATATGTTAAAAAGGAGGAAAGGAGAAACTTTAACTATTAACTCTCTCAAGTAAAATTGTCAGAGCAAGAAGTTAGTGGGAATGGGTGCACAGATTAATCTACAGATCTGAAATTCATTGTCCTTCCTTTCCTCACCATCTTTATTAACACCAAAGACATTAAATTACTGTACCTGCATTTATTCAGAAAAATTGCCGATATACCACCACTCCCACTTTATGGATGAGGAATGGAGTGGAAAGAAGCAAGCCACTCTAACCAGTGAAGAAGTATTTTAGTAAACTTGATTTACCAATCTCTGTTACAGTGAAACACGTGCTGCCCACCCACACACCAAAAGCAACTTACTGAAAACTAAAAGGTAGCGTGTTGGGTTGAAGCTCTTTGTAAGCTGTAAATCCTCTGTACAAAGGATTTCTCAGTTCCTGCTTCTTCTGTAAGAGGAAAGGCCACAGAGAATGGGTCTTCTCAAAGATTCTGTCAATTAGAAATAAGATTTTTTTTAGTTATTAGATCAAGTTAAGTAAACTAATAACGTTGACTGTTCTGAGTAGAAATAGACTGAGGAAGTTAAGAACTACTTTACATAGTAACTGATCAATGTCTTAAACACAGAATACATCACTGAGGAGCACATACAATCATTTTAAATGGGCAATATCCAGTCCTAAAGCTGTATCTGCAAGTTATTATTGTATTTCAGATAAAACATCTGACCACAGCAGAGATAATTCACCTACAATTCTTTCTCACACTGAAGTTATCTGTAGACACATTACCCTTCACAGATTCACAATTACAAGAAAAACAAGCACATAACATGCCCTTTTTCTGACATTTCAGGTGACTTTTAGACTGGTGGCTTCATAAAATGCCAACTCACTTCAGATCTTCACGCTCCTTATGGCAGGTCCCAAGGAAGTTTCCAAACTGGCAGGAATAGACATGATCATGGATTTCCAGAAGAAAATGTTCATTAAACTCAAATGTACAAGGGAACTGCTGCATGAGCTGCCAGACACATTCAATGAACTGAGTGAAGACAGGGGATACTTCCTTTGGGTCACCATCCAAATGGCCACACCTAGACAGATGCAAACAAAACAAGGTTAAATCCTACCCTTTTGTGGGTTAAATCACCCACAAAAAAAAAAGGGCACCTTAGCCACTGAACAACTGAGAAACATTCTAGTAGTGAAAAACAAGAAAATGTTGTGCACAGCCAAAAATAATACAGTTTATCCTACAACTGCCCATTAAGGTGTGCCCTCCTCACAGGATTAAGCTCTTACAACTTTGCCTTTGCACATACAAAAGGGTTCTGATCAACAGAAAAATCTCACAGTGCTTCTAGACCTCATGTTTTGTGCACAGGGATTAATAAAACCCTAGCAACTCTCCAGTCCTTTCATCAACACAGAATCCAGAGACTGGAGAGTCCATAGCAGCAGAGGAAAAGACTGATATCAAAAGACAGTGTCACTGAGCAGCCTGCCTGCCTTGCTTTAGTGCCAACCCACGTACTAATAGGATACCACAGACACACACCCTAGGCTTCACAGCACCCTCTGGACCACAGAAACACAGGGGACAACTGAACCTCAGCTCACCAAAGCAATAACTATATTCCAAAGCCACTCAATACGGGGCCAGCATTTTAATAAACTACTATAAACTATCAGAGAAGAAAAAAACAACCAGAAAAAAAAAATCTACAGTACTTTTGGAAGGTAACCAACCTCCCACTGTACTATATTGCCTGTTCCTTCTTAACAGGAAAAACTTGGGGATATAATCTGGAAACCCAGGGAAATAAACACGGCCCAGGTAGCTGTTTATCTTGAAATAGCTTCTTCTAAAGAAGAAGTATTAAGGGTGCACACATTACTCATTTTTCCCTATTAAGGGAACAGATTTGTCATACTATTAAATGGAGGATTCAGTTCCACCTTGAAAACAAAGTCTCCATTCTTAGTAAGTTAGTATCAATGAGCAGATCATCCCCAGCATTCATTTGGATCTTCAATTTCTAGTGGCAAAGGGAACAATAAATATCCCAAGGCAACATTCCTTCTAGAAGGCAGCTAACAATTACAGGAATGACAACACTTAATCTGCCTAGAGAATGCAAGTCACAATTGATTTTTAGCACTATAATGGGATGAAGTTTCTGTACTAAATACAGGGGAAGTTCCAAAAAAAAAAAAACAAACACATTAGATGCAATTTTCTTCCAGAAAATGATTGCAGAAGAGCATGCCTTGCCAGAACATTAGCACTTGTCACATAACATGGATGCTTTTTTAAGGTAGGAAAATACACAAAATTCAAACAGCTTATTCAAAACCCTGTATTTCAAAGTAATGAAAAAAGACCACTTTCAAATAGCACTGGTGAAATAACCCCAGTGGATACTGGCTGTAGGTCACCAAATCCAGTGGTATCCAAGTCTTTTCATTTATATTTTTAGAGGGAGCACACAAGCCTGAGAACACTGATTAAGCCTCACCATCTAGCCTTTACCCCAGCCATTACACCAAATTTAACATGTTCTTACCTGTGTGAAAACTTATGGCCCATTGCAATCCACTCCTTTTCTATAAGAACCTTCATTTTCAAAGCACAGATCGGGGAAAAAAACAAGTATTACTTATTTACAAGCCTTTAATGGTAATTCCTACAGCTCAAAACCAATGCTACCTGCTGACAGTACTATTTCAAGCACATCCACAGAAATCAATGAAAACTCTAACAGCAATTTACACATTAGTTATCCACTACAATGTAATCTATCCACTATTAGTAATCCATTACAGTGTGTCTTGCTATATCATACAAATATCAATTCCTGATGTCATCAGCCAGAGACTTAAAGAAAAGGCAGAAACTCACAAGAGATTTCTTTCAAAATTAAGTTATACTGATTTTTTTTTCAAACTTTTTGCTTTCTTGACCGTTCTGTTGCATTCATCTAGGAATAACTGCCGCCTTAGGATCTATGCATACAAACTACTTTGGCACAGGATAAGTATTTGTCCCTTTCAGTTACATCTCCTGATCCTAATCAAAGTTAAGTTCATCACACAATTGTCCAGAGCACTACTGAAGCCCACTCCCGTGTCATACTGGTATAATTTTAATTGTTAAAAGGCTGCAGTGTAATCCAGAAGCAAAAGGTAATTATTAAAAAACAGTGTGTAATGAAAGGAGCAGGTCTAGCAGTGCAATGCAGTGAGGGAGGCAAAATCTGCATTGCTCTGATCTCAGGGTTTCTTTTAAGGAATTCTGAGAAAGAGCAGCAACTTGTCTTTTGGGTAATTAACAAAACGAGATGACTGGAAAGATCACAGATCTGTCTGTATTTATGTAGTGATGGCTTCATATAAAAAATACCTTATCGCAGAAGCAAAGGCCAAATTCTTGTGTAATGGCTTTAAAATAAATCTTGAACAAGGCACAGACTTGACGTGATATACAGGTTATGCATTTCCCTGGGTACTTGAGAGTTCAAAATCCTAGAAGAAATCCTCACTGTAAAAAACGTCTTCACCACTTTTTCTGTGGATTGCTGCCAGTTGCACCCTTTACTCATTCATATCTAGCTGAAATGTCTCATTAAAGGCTCTCGTGGACTCTCAAGGAAACAAAGATTTGGGAATTGTAAATCAACTACCAGTTTTGTGCCTATAGTGTTCAGAGCAATTAAAGCTTGTTGAAAGAATCAAAGCTGTTTTTAAATAGGTCACCTACTATTTGTTCCAGGAAACGGCCTGAAACATTTAATTAGGCCTTGTTTACATTTCAAATCCAAGGAGCATTTTTTATTTTTGAAATTCCAACATCTATGTTCTTACCATGAAGCCTTTAAAAGTCCTATAAAACGGATCTAAGAGGAGGCTAGCCAGGGAGCAGACCTGTGCTGTGCGGTCCCACCCATCGGAGCAGTGGACCAACACACTGGCCTTTTCATCTTTCACAGCCTGTGAAGGAGAACAGACAGAATAGTTTAGCAGCTTTCTAGTTTGGTTACTGTAATTAAATGCTATCCCTTCATCTGCATTTACCGGATTGTTCTCAAACCTAAGGGAAGAATTTGTTATTTCTAATCCGAACCATAGAAAAACACCATTTCTGGGCATACAGCCATCAGCCCCAACTAGAATAAAATGCTGTAGCATGCCTTGTCAGCAACAGAGATCGTCAAGAAACAAAAATCCTCTGATCTGAAAACACTTCATCTTCTGAAATGCCATGAATTTTTAGTCCTTTCCTCCAAGGGAGGATTTGGTAGATAAGTAAAGAATAACTAGAAGCTTCAAGAAAAAAAAAAAATAGAAAAGCTCAATCTAACTTCCTCTCATATGGATCACCTTCTTTCCTGTATTGCTGGCAGAAAATAGTTTTTTGCTTGCTACACTGAAAAGTTTTAAGAGAAAAGACAACATTTACAGAAGTGACTACTCCTACAGCTTGTCATCTGCATTTCCCTTACTACTGCTGAAGATCAATGTGCTTTATGGACTCTTCTCTCTTGACTGACCTGCAAAGTCACGCTTCTCAAAAAATCTGCAGAAATAAGGACTTCAATTGAAAAATAGAAATTTGTGATTCCTGCATCTCAGCAGAAAGCAGGATGGTCTAGACAATCCCTCAATTAAAGCACAACAGTCCAACGATTAGTGAGCATGCTGCATTAAGAGCATAAGGTTACAAGTTGTTTGCACTCCTAAACATGCTATAGGGTACAGAGGCTTTTACAAGTGTCATTTATCCACATTCTGTGATTCCACTCATTTCAGTGAGTTTCAAGGAAGTCAGAGAATCATAGAATGGCTTGGGTTGAAAAAGACCTCGAAGATCATCTAGTTTCAACCCCCCTGCTGTGGGCAGGGTTGCCAAAAAGTCCAGACAGTCCTACCGATTGCATTAGAACAAACGGTTCTCTCTCAATCCCAGTGATATTTCCTCTAGTCCCATGAGGAAACTAGGAGGAAGCGATCTGGGCTACTGACTTGATGTGCTCCAAACACAGATTTTTCAGCTGAAGCTTGGTATATAAATTTACCTTTGCGAGGAAGACACTTGCATCCATTACAGCCTTTATGTGCCGTAACCACCCCGAGTTCTCCAGCCCAGTAAGGAAATCACTCATCGATGGAGACTTTGTTTCACACACTAAGAACACAAACAAAATACTTAGTTGAGAATCTATTAACAACATTCTTTTCTTTCCTCATCATCACCTTCTCACAGCAGCAGAGTTTAGTAGATTCTAAAAGCTAATACTCTGATTTAAGTGTCTGCTAAAGAAAATGACTGGTGCATATCTAAACACACAATCCAGAAATATTTTTTAGCTACACGAGAACTTGAGGATAAAAGTATCTTCCTCCTCCTCTTTCTAAAACTAACTCAGTAATATTATTTTTTCAGCTGAACTTCTTGCTAAAATCTAGCATTCAGTGGCACTCACCACAAACAACCCTCATAGAGACAACTAACAACCACCAGCACGCTGACACTTTCAAAGGTTCAAAGAAAGAGTTCTAACTTGTAGCATATAGCCTTCAAGGCATCTCAGATTTTATGTGCATGCTGAAAACCAGCACAGAAAATAAGAGTAATGCAGATCAGCAGTCCCTAACCATCAGTGAGAGAGGTTTTTACCATTATTAAAATTCGGTGGTTAGGAATACGAAGGTAAGAAAGGATTTATTCTGCCTCCTCCGCCAGCACAGAATAAGTCTGCCAGCTATAGGCAATTGAGGACTTACACCTGTGTTAAGGCCAATCTCATTGTTGTGAGATTAGCCTCATTTTTCTCCAAGGTCACTACAGATGCTGCAAAGCTACCTGGCCAGGCAATTGGCAGCATCAGTTATTTAGCTACTTGAGGCTAGATGACCATTATGCTGACTACTAAAACCTTAAACTTGTATTTTGAATGACAGCATTTGTATTATAACTAGAACTAAACACATGGACCAAAGAGAAGGAATTACAGCACCTGCTCTGATGTGTTTTCCATCTTTGTCAACACAAGGAAGTTAACAGCACTGGAAACCAACTAGCAGAGTATGCTTGCTTGATCTAAAGTGCTCTTTTCACCTTCACTGCAACTTCTCCAAAATTACACCAGTGCAAATATAGGAATCATTCACCTCTCAATTGCCAATAGTTCAGGAAAGTACTTCTACCCTCCTTCACATTTTCCCCCTAAGATCACAATCTCAAGGAGTACCTTCTAACCTGAGCATTCATGTACCGAAAGCAAAACAAGTTCACTAAATCAGAAATTTATCTCATATATAGCTCTCATCTCTAAGTCTTCAGAAAATCATGAGAGAATTTATTTTTCAATTAGACATACTGTTTAACACCAAAATAGCACAAATTAAGCAACTGAAGTCTCAGAAAAGTATCTCAACATCCAATGACAGTTTCATGGTTACATTAAGCTACTGAAATAAAACTACCTGAACAGTACAGTAAGTTTTTTTAGTCTTTTAATTTGAAACATTTAAGAAATTCACATTTTAACTAATAAAATTAAGAAATGTTGCTCATGTTACTTGCTAAGTTTGATTCCCTGTGAAACTAAGCACAGCAGTGTACGAAATAGCTAGCAGGAAAACATTTTAAAATTGGTATCTTCAGCCACTTCAACAAAGCAGACAAAGTAAGCTACTGACTAATTTACTACAGCACCCAAGTCCACACCTACTTGTACACATAGGACATATCATATATTGGTCAAAATTAGGTAGAGGCAATAGAGAAGCCACCTGCATGCACAATACTTACCTTCCAGGAGTTTCTGCAAGCTGTTCCGCATCACATGGATGTTTTCAATGCCAATAAATTTAAAGCGAATGTTATCATAATTGTCTTCATTCTCATAACCCTTCCCAGCAGCTCGGTTGGCCATGGCATTTAACTGTCAAATTCAAAGGAAGAGGATGGAAAGGAGATAAAATGACAATAAACAATACACAAGTGAATCTGCTTACCAAGTCTTTTTGTTGTTTGTTTTTAATCTCCCAGAACACACTCAACAAAAGCTGCTACTCAGGTGTCCTTCCCCACCTCCCCACACATTACTTTCAGACATTTTACTAAATGTATGTCAGCATCTCCAGTCCATTAGTCACACGCAGAGATCCAACAAGACCTTGGCTAGCACTTCTGATGCCAGGCAGAATCAAAGCCTGACCCAACAGCAAAAGACTGCTGTCACTAAAGAAGGTAAAGAGACTGTCTGTCTTTACTGTGAAGCTACATAAAAAAAGATTCAGACAGAAATAAACAAAGTAAAACTAGGAATGCCACTTTATGAATAACATACATACATGGTAGTATAGAAATAGTTAGAGAATTCCAAAGCTTTTCACAGACATACATGCACAGATGAAATAAAGCCACCTGAGGGAAACACAGAAACATCAAAATTGAGCAAAAAGAATACAGCAATTGAGTGGAACCGCAGAAAAGAAGTTGAAGAAGTTGAAAAGCTGCCAGTTGTGTTAATAAGCACCCCAAATTGCTCAAGAGCTACCCTAACACAATCTTCAGTGGTGACAAGGAAAAGAGTACCTCAACCTCTCACATAATGATTTGCTAACACTGAAAAGAGAGAAGGAAAAAAAAAGAAGACATTGATATCTGAACATCTTAAAAGCAACTGAATAATTCTGGTGCTTCAGTTTTATCCATCCAGGGCGTGACAGGGTGCTTTAGAAGTGAGGCTGATCACAAACATACCTTTTCACCAAATCTATCAAAATTACCATCAAGGATAGATGTCTGTGGAACATCTCTGATACTAGAAGCTGTGCATAGCAAAAAAACATGCAATGATTGCTACAAACAGACTGTTGTGTAATTAAATGGAGATCTCTTACAGAACATCATACTATAAAAAGACAAAATGCATCTTGAAGCAACAGGTGAAGCATTCTCTGCTTTCCCCAAAGGGCTTTTCCCTCCAGGCCCTCTCCACAGTTTAACTATATTTGTAGTTTCTCTAAAGTAACTCTAAAATCTGAACATGCAGCAGGTTCTCACGAGAGCAAAATCTATGTTAGATTTTTATGTTTAATCATGTGCTGTACAAATCCTTGTCCTAATTTCTTATATCTACATAATCAATATGATTACAAGGCAATCATTTGATTGAATTTCTAAATTCAGTTCTTCAAGAGTAGGATCATTACAGATAGCATTTTGTCTATTTCTTCAATAACCCCTTACGTGAAGACCACCACAAAGTTCCAGCTCCAGAGAGCGGCTACCAACCAAGTAGCTGATTGTATTAAATTCCACGCTGCACTTTGAGAGATCGTTACTGTTTTCCTTTGTTTTTTTACTGAAGCAAAAATTGCCTCAATTGTTCTCAGATTCCATACAGACCCACTTCTACCACCCAGGTAGGCAGACAAAAGCACTTCAGTCTCGCACAGCTGATTCTGAAAGCTTCTCTCCAACCCAATGTTTTAAGAGCACATCTTCAGAATGGCTCACTGTTTCAGCCAGCTTCGAGACTGCCGGTCACTTCAGGTCATCCCTAACACAGATCTCAACCTAGAGCACTCCAGGAGTACAAGGATTCTTAACAACACTTAACATTACAGTTTTGTTATTCACAGGCATTCACCATATCAAGAGACAGAACAAGGAGCCTGATTCTGAATTCATCACTTCAGACTGACACAATTTAACCTAAAGCTACCTGAGAAAGCATCAGTGGAGCTGTGAAAATTAATTGGAAACAGCATTGCTAGCACAGATGCAAGCTTTAGAAGTAACCACAAACCACATGGGGATACCTTTGGCCTTGTGTCTACAACATACATGAAGGGACTCCCAGGGTTGGCTTCTCTGATTGCCTGCAACATTTGTTCATCCTCCAGACAACGAGCACTGAACCCAGAGAGGGGCTGGCTACAACGACATATGGCAGCCTGCAATACACAACAGATCACACTTCAGGGCAATGCAGCAGAAACAATCTGAAAGCAGGAAATATCACATCATTGATTTTATATCTCACATATTCAGTTTCTCTGAAAAACAGCTTCTTAGGTGGACACACAGAATTGTCATTGGAATATTCCACAAAACTAGGATTTTGAGAAATGGATTATATATAACAGAATAAAGGAGCCCTTTATTGCTCCGCTCTCAAATCCTCTATGTTAGATTAATATGCACTATACCATGCTATATTTCAGTTTAGCTCAGCAGTTGTTGTTACCATTCAACACAGAACTGTGCTGGCTATGCTGCAGGAAAAGTTCAGCTGTTGCCAGCACAACCCCACAGGCGCCCAGGTCAAGGCACGCTTCCTCAGGAAAACAACAACTTGACTGTGACAGCATTTTCCTAACATCTGCATCTAAAACACTGCTGAAACAGCAAAGTTAAAAATTTAACTTGTGGTCTTTAGTGAAGGAAAAAAAACAACAAAACTGAAACCTTCACTTATTCTGAGTTAAGAAGAGTTATTTCAGGGCGGTTCTTCCTCTTCCTCAGTAAGAAAATTTAGCTGAGCTAACATGCATCTTGTTAAACATGCACCTTGTTAAACATTATTCAATACAGCTACACAGTACATTAAAATAAGCACACACAGAAAAAAGCACAAAAGACATTCCTGAAAGCTGATAAGAAATTTCCAGTCAGGAAGCTTGAAGACCTTGTGCTTTTTACACAGCACTGGTATGTCTTCAGTATCTAGCTTATTCTGTGACTCAAACCAATTCTAGAGCCCTTACGAAAAGAACAGTTAAACAAGTTAAAACACTTGAATAATTATCTCATCTTTTCCTTTCACTGGAAGGGAGCTGTACAAGAAGGGGACCCTTGCTCTCCAGCCCCACCCCACCCAAGACAGCAGACAGTTGAACTACTAACATTGTTTTCTTTATATAAGTAAGAAAGCACTGGAATCCGGCCCCTGCTTCTGAACCTTGAGCTTCCAATCACTGTTGCCTTACTAGCAGCTCTAGGCACCACGATTTCTGGAGGATACGTGTTGCAAACCTGAAGTGAGAAGAAAGAATTTAGATATCACTGCTTATCGATTCAAGATATAGGACAAGTTCATTTTTAGTCTATGCTCACATTTATAAGCAACACAATACATTGTTCACCACAGTGCATCAAAACCATATCTGAAGCATCAAGTTATTAGAATGCATCTAGGAAAAAACAACACAAGGGAATGGGTAAAAATAATAAAACAATATGGTAAGAAACAATTTTGCAGTGGAATCACAAAACTGAATTGCACAGTATGCTATAAATTTTGAAAGGAAGTTCTTTAAAGCCATGCATTTTATGAAAGCTACTGATTGGTCCCAAAAAGTATGAACAATTATATTTCAAGATTTCCCTTTAAATCTCCAACTAGAAATGAGCTTGTAGCCATCAGGTACCATCCTCACAAAACAGCTTCATCCACCTTCCTCAAAAAACCATAGTCTTTTCAGCATATATTTTAATGATAAGACATCCTTCAAGTCTTTACTTGAGGCTTGACAAGTTTCAAATGCAAACTGGAAACCCTGAGGAAATTACAAAGTATTGCCAACTGGAAGTTACATACTAGCAAGTAAAGCTTCAAAACCATCAATATTTTAGATACCTACATCCTGATGCCTTGATGGGAAAAGCACTTCCCATGTCATCTCAATTCAGGCATCCAAAGATGGCCACTTAAAACTCCAGTCATTTCTGACAGCATACACTACTTCAACCCAAAGCATAACAATAAAAAAATAACTGGTGGGGAGAGAATGAAGAGCACAGAGGAAGGATTCAGGACAACATACTGATATCTTCCTCATTCAGAGATATTCAGTGTACTTTAGATAGAAAATCTGTGCATAATACCAGAGGAAACAGAAAGGGAAATCATACAAAGCTGGAGTTTGAGTAAACTTGTTGAGTAATGTTTCCATTTAATGTTGTTTAGACCTAACCTGACCTTAAAGAGAGGGAAATAGCAGAAGCCAGTTAGAACTGAAACAGTTAAGTTTTTCCTTAGCATGAGATCTAAACAAGGAAAAAAAAAAAAGAAAGCATCTTCAGTTTCTGTTTTTTCCTTCCTTACTCTAGTCCCTTTTCACTCTGCCTTGTTCCTCATCAAGCCAAGCCACTCCCATGTATTCCTCCTCCTAACATTTCTCATCACACTGGAGGAACACAGTCTGAAAATACCTAAAGAACCTAAGGGTACTTCAAGTTCTTGTAGCAGATGGTTTGACATTTCTCTAGAAAAAATAAGTAGCTGATATTTTGCCAGAGGAATCAAAGCAAACCAAGGTGACTCTGCAGCTCTGTTCCTTCTTAGCATTATTATCCACAACTTCACATTAAGCTGCTGCTTCGATTAAAACCAACTGAGCTCTTTTTTCCCCAGAGGCAACACTTATGCAGCAGCAGGATTGCTGAATGTCATTAACACAAAGAGATATTGCACCAACTGGCTACTTTGGACAAGAATTACCTCATAGTCTTTATTAAGATCTGTTATTTCCCAATAGTCATTTGGGATTCCCATACGCTGGTAATCTACTTTCAAATCAATCAGTTTCCATCCAATCTCCCGGTTATCTTTAGACATTTTAGGATTGTAAGAAAAAGCATAAAGTTCCTCAGGTTTCACTAGGAAGAAGAAAAAAATTAATTAGTTACAATATAATGTAGAAAGTTCAAAATTTCTTCCTAAAGGTTTTTGTTCTGGCTAACACTGTGCAAGCCACTGAGGTACAGGTGTACAACAACTGATACGAGGATTAAAAAATTATTCAGCTGAGAGCAATCAGAAAACTCAAGTGCTTTTTTTTTTCTACAAAAGCCAAGGGCTGCCTGACTGTTGTACTCCATAGTTGGCTATATTGCAATAACAGCTATTTTATTTATGCTCCTGCATCAAAGATCACTTCGTAAATTTTACTCATCTAAGCAAAATATCCAGACTGGTTTTGACGCCTTAGAAAAATACTGAGTACTATAATAGAACAATATGGATATTTGGAATTTCTCAGCAGTTCATCAAGAACTTTCCTAAATTTGAGACAAATAGGACTCACAGATAAAAGAATTTAAGAAGCACGCAAGTTTCAGCCATAATGCAATGTTCCTGATGTTTATAAGGTTTCGCTCTGGTGAAGCGCCAACAATTCATATTCAGATCCTCTGGAGTTTCCAGTACTCCTTTCCCCACAGGCAGGGAGATGTGCTACAGTATTTTGTTACAATTAAAACTTCAAAATTTCTGGGGAAAAAAACCAATGAATTTTCTGCAATATGCATGCTCCAAGAAGCTAATATTCTAAGAATTAATGAATAAAAACATTTACGAAGAGACCTTTTCTGAGAAGCGTTCATAAAAAAGCTCTTTCAAACCTGCAAGTTCATTGCTCAACAGTGAATTCTGAGCCGTATGGAAAGCATGATAGATGCACTGAATATTACTGGTGGCCCAACAAAAGCTTCAGGCTGTACCCCACAAATGATAATTTCTTCCTCCGTCCATCTCTACCTTTCCAATTCCCTTCACTCTCCGCAGGAAACGCAAATCCCACCAATAACTCCTTTGGTTGATTCCCAAGGCTGCAAGCTCTCTGGAGAGCACACCTGGCAGTGTGTGATAACAGCCAGGTTAACAGACAGGTAACCCATAACTGTCAGTCATACATGTGCAAACCATAAATAATTAGATGCTCTGACAAATTATATGAAGGAAGAATACATACAAAAAAATTTAAACCAAACAAGTACAAAAATCCATAAATAGAACAAAAGAAAGAGCTACAAAACGTTACATCAAACAACACAAAAGAAACTGACTGATGTGATCTCCTGCAGTGACAGCTCCCACGCTTCAAGATGCTACAGAAGTGTCTCATTTTCAAAACTGAAAGAACAGTGACACCTTTTAAACACAACAGCAGAGCTTCATAACTAAGAAAACTCTATAGCTCGGGACACAAGGAAAATGATGGGAACTGACAATAAGCTCTAATTTCCATAGGTGGCTTAAAGCCAAACTCAACAAAACATTTCTACTATGGTACTTCCAATTAATTTCTATGTGATGACCAGCATGAAGCAGACTGATGCTATCAACTCTCTTTCTTTAAACTACTGTGAAACTTACAAAATGCAACACCAAGCAGGATCTGTATAATAATGCAAGACTTCAAACACTGGTTCAGTAAAGGAAACAGAAGCTGCTGAAGATGGAGGCCAGGTAGAAAATGGAATGCTGTCCTGAAAGGAGAACAAACAGCCTGAAAATTCAACCTTAAACTAAACAGCTGAGCCCTGAAGAGACCACAGGCTTCTGAAGATATTTTGTATCTACTTGGAGACTGATTCCAAGACAGGACACTAAGGCGAAGCATTGGGTTTCACATCCAAAAGAAGATAAACACTAAAGAGTTACCTAAATGTGCTACTGGGAAACAATGATAAGATTTTCAACTTTGTGGGATCTGGAATTCTATGGACATCTGGCTCAAATGGCAAGAGCAGAGCAATGCACAGCTATGAGCCAAATCACAGAAACAACTGGCAACAACCAGGACTGAAGTAACACCTGGCACATGTGCCACACTCTGGCCAATCAACTCCGCACTGGTCTTCAGAAGATTCCTCATTTCCACTGCCAGAAGATGTGTGCTTACTTTACGAGCAAATTGTTCGGTGCACAGGGTAGCAATCTACTGCACTAACCCACAGAGATCACCTCTGACTCTGCTAGCACATTTTGATTTCACACCCTCCTCTTCTGCACTGCTACAATAAGATCGGTAGTGTGACAGGCGAAGCTTTCACTAGTGCTCAGATGAGTCTTTGAGCTTACTGCATTTCAACAGTTTGAGAAACAGACTGACCCAAATACCTGGTTGTGAAAGTTTGAGCAAGGAGGTATACACTTCATGACAATCACGTTCCTGCCCAATAACAAAGTGAGCCACATGGAAGTTCTTGCAGTGAATAAGGAGCGGGCATCCAGCTGTGGTCAGAGGCAATTTTTCTACAGTTGCAATATGATGATGCAGAATCTAAAAAAAAAAAAAAAACAAAACAGGAGACAATCAAAATCTTTCAGATATCATTAGCAAGGTCATAAGCTGTACAAGCAGACTGTAAAGCTTTGCAATACACTATCAGCAGAAAGTGAGTTGATTTATAACATTTATCAAGCAAACATAATAAACATCCAGACTGCGTACCCAAAGGCTAAATAACAATGAGCCAGACTGAAAGAACACAGACATATAACAAAGTATTTTTAGAGACTGATATGTAATTGGGTCTACCTGGTTCAACGAGGAGCAAGACTATCTTCTTCTTACTTCTTTTCCACCCACAAACACAACGTATTAATTATAAAATAGGAATGACGAAATAACAAAGGTTGCTAATTTCAGTGCTAGTTTTACACTTCAAAGTCCTGTAAATTCAAGTTTGGTGGCTTTGTACATCAAGCTTGAGGTCAGAAATTAGACAAGTTCATTTTGTTCCTGAAACTATTGGGTCACATAACCATTGCGTTCGTTTCCTCCCAAAAGGGTAATTTCTGTTAAACATTTGGTATCCAAACACTACAAAGAACCACAACAACTTCGGAATCCGTGGAACTATTCATAATGGACATGATATGTTTAATATTTTAAAACTTGTATTTAAACAAGCTGCAAGTATCACACATACCCATGTTTCTTTTCTGACTTCGGCAGAAGCATCTACATAGATAAGATGGGTAGCTGTCAGGTATAAAGTCCCGCTTGCTGCCTTCCTATTTGTATAGCGATCCAGTAACTTCACGTTTTCCACCTGCAGTAAGAGCAAAGCGTTATAAAGTAAATTTAGCTCTGATCAAAGAAATTCTCAACACCTGCTAAACCAAAATCATGTCACGGCTAAAACAGAATTCAAGGAACAAAAAAACCCTAAGCCGAGGAGCACATCGGCTCCTCACGGGCAGCGACAACGCAGCGCCCGGCCCGCGGCTCCGCCAGCACGGCCCTCCGCACAGGGCAGCGGGCAGCGGCCCGTCCCCTCACCCAGCCCCAATACCCAGCATTCTACGCGGAGCGGAGCCGAGAGAGGAAGAGGCGCAGCCCGCGGATCGCAGCGCGGCGGCCGCTTACCTTCGGCGTGGTGATGTGCTCCATGATGGCACCGCCCGCACCTCAGCTCACCCGCGCGGCCGGGCCTCCGCCCCGCCATTTGCAGCGGGCAGCTCCCGCCCCGCCGCAAGTCTCGCGAGATGCTGGCGGGGCAGAGCGGAGCGGCGCCGCGGCCGCCATTTTGAGCGAGGGCAAGTGCCACGCGGGGGTCGGCTTTGCGGGCAGCGGCCCCAGCGAGGCCCCTCATCCCGGCGCGTTCGGGCTCGCTGGGAAGGCGGTGTGGCGGCAGTTTTGTCCCGCGCTGATACACGAAGTGAAATAAAAGTGGTCATGCTTGCTTTACACTCAGAACATAATACCTCTCGCGGATAGCCGAGCTCCATCCTGAGCAACCGCTGTAACCGCAGCTACCCTCCTTCACAAACCCCACAAACCCACAGTGAATACTGACAACGTTTGGCAAAACCAAGGACCGCACTTTCCCCTGATGCTCACACCAACCTCACCCCGAATTTGCTGAGGAATTGAGGATTGCCCTGCGTGTGACAGGGGGGTTGGAGATTCACGATCCTTGAGGTCCCTTCCGACCCTGGCCATGCTGTGATAACCTTCCATCCACGGATAATTGGCACTATTTAATTGCTGCCAACAGGCAGTACTGGTGCGACAAGCAGGGGTGTCTTTGTTGCACACCCCCATAAGAGAGGTGTTGTTGCCACCTGAGCTAAGGTGAGGAGGAAACAGGACGCAATGCAGGTACTCCTGCATTCCTCCTACTCTTCAGAGCTTGCAGAAATGCTCATAGCAGTGAGCACCTCTCTTCATTCCTTCTGAATGCTTCACCTCGAGGATGAGGCACACCGATGCTGTGGTCACCAGAAGTCAGCGGGAGCCCTGCTGCAACCAGCTCCCCCCCAGGAGCCAGGTGGTAGAAGTGCATACAGCACCTGCCTGCACCACAGCTGCCGCAGGATGGCTCGCTCCTCCGTGAACAAGAGCTGGGTGTTAGGACCTCTGTAATTACTGCATCCTGTTATTAGTGAGTAAGAAAAACTTGCTGATGGAAACCCAACATCTAAGAAAGCACATGATAAAATTGGAAAGAGACTGTATTTCTCAATGTGCTCATTGTTTTTCTAAGCACAAATCTAAGGAAGCTCATTCAGATGTGACTCGAGGAAAGGCAGCATCAGTGCTTGCAGTAGAACTTCCTGTGATACCTATGAAAATCCCAACAGATTTATCTTTCTCTGTTCCTGACTCACAATGGGAATAAGAGGAGGAAAAAGAGAAGCACACCAAAGTTTGGAGGAAAATATCAAACTCATCTGTGATACAATTTTAGTTACTCGAATGGTTATGGTGGTCGTTCATTTCTAGTCACCTCTTTTCTGTTAGGCCTTTGCATTTGTGCTGTGCATTATTCCCAGATATTTCTTTTCTTATAAGGTTTGCAGAAGGATTATGGTAATTTGCAATATTAATAATAAACTGTGTGAGGATCATTGAAAGAACTCTACTGTACTGCACAGTGCACGCATATAATAGCAATGCATCTCCTTCCTTTTAAAAACCAAGAACACACACAGAAGGCAAAAGGCAACAAAAGAGGGAAGAAATAAGCATATTCAGCTGAGGAATAGAAAACATAGGAGTCACAGATGCACTTCTTAGCCAGCTACTATCACACTCACTGCCTATTCCCAACTATTATTATTCCACAGAGGTCAGTCTGAGCAAGAATAAAAGGTGCTGACTTCTACCAGGGAAATTTTCTCAAGTAATAGATGGAGCTACGAAAAAAGTGCAGAACTGAGCTCCCAAGGTTGGTGACCCATCAATTGAGACACACACTGCTGAGATCCTGGAATGTGACTGTTGACTAAGGCAGCCTCATTTACAAGTGTTAAAGGGAGAATAGTGCCAAAAATAAAATGAGATGACAGGTTCAGATATGATTAAATAACCTGTTCCAGACATTATGCACACAGTCCTACTGAGATGTTGGATCTTGTCGCTTTGAAAAGAGATAGCATAATGTACATGCTGGGGACAAGTCCATGGGGTGCTGATGCTAATGGTCAGTTAAGTGGCACCAGACATGAATCTGGCCTTCAGTGTTCTTTTTTCTCTCTTTAATGATACTCAGAAAATAACTGTCACAAGAAATAACTTCAGGGAACACAGATTTTTCCCGTATTATAGAATTTTGACTGTCACAAATTGTTTCTGAAGTATCTTCCTGGGGAAAAAGAACTTGCAAGTAGCTTCTTATTTCTGGGAATATAAGCTGCTGAGGAGTAAAAAAGCAGAACTTGGTACAGATTCCTACAAACCTCACTGAAACCTTTGGAACTACCTTTATTCTAATGGGCTCTTCAATTGAATTTTTTTGAGTTTTGATGCCACGAGTTATGTGATGAGCTGCAGCATTATTATAACGATTACAGCCTATACTAGAAGACACAAGAGTGTGCAATTAATAGGTTTCTCCTGACTAGCTGGAAAAAATCCCATGGAAAAGATCTGTGCCATTTCTTACAGCTTTTTCTGCTGACATTCCCTGGCAGCGATGATCTCCACAATGCCATCTGAGTGAGTCAAATGCAGCAGTCCCTAATGCATGGGTGCGGGTGCTGTAGTGTAGTTATGTCTTTGATGCCATAGAACATCAAGAGATATGCCTGCAAAAACACAATTAGCTCATCTCTTGTTACTACCTAAGGAGTCACAAGACTAAGCACGTGTGCTGCTGCCTCTGATGTTATATCACTAAAGTAATTATAAAATCCAGCCTAGCCCCTGACAGCCCTTTCAAAAGGTTTTACATCTCAGAATAAGTTGCAGCTACAAACAGGTACCAACAATCTGCATGCAGGGACCATCCCTCTGTCAAATTCAGCACAATCAAACATGGCAGCTCAGGTACCCCCACTTGTTTGCTTTAGACTAATCATCTGCTACCCATGCTGTGATGGAGCTGTGGGAAAGCACCTCCACCCTGCTTCAAGTCAGAAGGGTTTGCGTTTTTTGTTTGTTTGTTTGTTTGTTTTAGTTAATTAAAGCATAACTTGCAGGGGTGGAAAATCACCGCTGAGATGTGAGGTAAGGAAATGTTGAGTGGGTGGGTTTTTTTCCCTTACAATAGTTGTGGCTAGGTGTTTTTAATGGAAAGAAAAAACGTCATAACAACTCTTGATGAAATTGCCTGACGCTTACGCTCACTTCCAGCAGAGTTAAGGAAGCTAACTGAAGAACATGCATTTCTGATCTGGTTTGTTGCTCTTGGAGATGAACTGAAGAATTTTGTACTGAATAGATCAAACAGCAAAGTTTTTTCTCTTTTCCACTGAACAGCCAGGAGCAGGCTGTGATTTTTCTCATGTGCACTGTTTCTACAAAATTATTTTATGAGATTCTTCCTGCTTATTGCCTTGTAATTTGAGCTGCCCTTCTTATTTTTGAATGGTCTCATCACTAAATGGCATTGTTTCTGCTTCCTGAGTAGAATTATCCTTCTCGGAGAAAACAAAACACATTTATATAAAGTTTACTTCCTGCACAAACTTGACAAAGCAAATGTAAATCTAGCTTATGCGAAGAACTCTCTTGAATGAACATTCATGGAATGGGACCACGAGAGAACTCTGAGCAAAGCCAAAGCAGATGTGTTTTTGCAGTTTCAAACAATCTGTAGATACTGTTCTGCAATACGTCTATCACTGTCTGTAAAGAATAAAGCCCCTCAGGCCCACAGATCCTGGGCTTCCCTAAGAACACAGAGCTATTCTCCCTGCTGTCAAGTAGAAAAGAGAGAAGACGGTGGTTTCCTGGAAATTTTTTAACAGAGCTTCCAGTGCACATTGGGCTCCTATTTGTAATAGAGATCTGCATGAACACATCAATGGCTGAGGGCTGGGAATGGCTGTCTTCCCCCTGGCATTTCGTTAAGCTAGCTAAAGACTGAATGTGGCTGTTTGCTACATCAGGAAATGTACGGGGGAAAAAAAGCACCGAGTCCTCTTACATAGTAGAAATAAAGGATGTTGAATTAAAACCAAAGCAGGGCAGGTACTTTATAGGTACCTTTCCTCTGGTACCTCTGGAAGGTACTTTTCCTCTGGTAACTGACAGGGTCTAAGAAAATTAATGATCCTATGTATTAAAGTACGCATAGCAGAGAAGCTGAGTAGAATACTCTCACAGTACTAACCTGTTTCAGGGTCTTAAACCCTCTGTTCCAGTACACAAAGCTGTGACCCAGTCAAGCTTGTTAGCAGTGGCAAATTTATTCCTGACTGTTTTTCTCTGATGAAATGGAGTTGTTCTTTTTTCGAGACAGGACTCAATCCATAGTGACAAAGGGTGGATTATCTGCCTCTCAGCAAGCTATTGAAACCTATCAAAGTGAGTTTGGAAGTGGCTTTAGAAAAGCTGTTGAAAACATGCCAAGAACTGCATAATACATGGAAGGAGAGTAGGAATGGTACTTAAATGCAGTATGATATTAGGATGTTGGCAGCATCTGGAGAAGGGAGATGGTGTTTGGCAAATGATAGAAACAAATATAATTCAGGACTGGAGCCAAACTTAAGCTTTACGTGACTGCTGGCAGTATCTCCTCTGGGATTTCACCCTGTCATACTTAGAAAATTGTTTTCTCCTATTTGTAGTGAAGCTCAAACTTCAGCATCTCTGTATGTGCAATGGATGGAATATCTTTCTAGGTGGAAAGATTAGCTGGATCTTTTCCTCTGGCCCAGCTTTTAAGTGTAAACAGAGGGGCTTTTGGAGATATCTTCTTGTTGAAGACAAATTAAGGAGGGTTTTTCCTTTACAGAGGAAAAAACACTTCAGAATTGTTCTACACTGATTCCCTGACAGCTCCTTCTTCATTTTGTGCCTATCTGTGGATTTGAATCTGTTGTTTAATTACAGTTCTAATCGTCTTACTCGTGCTTCATTTCCCACTGTAAATAAAAGGAATTTTAGGCAGCACTTTGCTCTTTTCTTCCAAGTGGCTGCATAAATTTGCCCTTTTTTTAAAAAAAGTGACTGATTATTTTATTGTGAAATCATGTGTTCAGCCAGTCAACATTACTGAGTTGAGTCATCCCATTGTCAGAGAAAGCACCCTGGGGAACAAAGATGAACAATTGCAGGTTATTTGTCATCAACAGTGTGTGGAGTGCTTAAGCACACTAAGTGACAGCAAGATGACTTTATACTTACGCATACCAAGTGTAATGTAGTCTGGTGAACTCTTTGGTGGTTTAACTACAGGAAGATGAATATAATGTCTTTAAACTACAATACAGTAGATTTAGATTCGATATTTAGAGGCACTGGCATGTGCTGCCCAGAGAAGTTGTGGATGCCCCAAACCTGGAAATGTTCAACGCCAGGTTGGATGGCGCTTTGAGCAACCTGACCTAGTGAGGGCATTCCTGCCCATGGCACAGAAGTTAGAAATTGGCCAGTTTTACTCTTGTGCACACCCTTAAGGCCAACCACACTTCTCTGTATTTGAGCAGGTGCACTGTCTCCAGCATTGCCTAGTTATTAAAGAAAGCATTCATAGTCAGAGAATCATTGATTTTAGAACTGCTGCAGTGAATTGAGTCTCTCAAAGTCATCTTTTTAACTCAGATGTTGTAAAAGATGTAGCCAAAAAGCAGTGGAAGAGAAGCAGCAGTAAAGAATGTTGTACTCCATTTCATCTCTTCATTGGCCTGTTGGATAATATCATCAATGATGAAATCCTGCCTAGCGCTGACTGACTATTAGAGTTGGCTGTAGGCAAATGAAGCATGAATGCTTCTCTAAAATGAACTGGTGTGGGACAAAAGGAAAGCAATAGTAGTGCCTTCAACTGGGATATAAGAACTATGGAGCAATGGAAAACAATAAAGAAAAATTATCTCACCCCTTTCTGACAACCACTGCCAGCTCAAGAGGAGTGCAATCTTTAGAGAGATGCAATTCCCATGCAACTAGAAAAATAATATGTGGCTGTCTATTAAAGTACTTCAAGGACACTCTAAAAGCAAACTTTACAGAGGGCAATTTGTTCGGAAACATTTTGTGTTCTTAACTGCCAACAAGTAGAAATAAAGTCACATAAAGAAGCACAGGCCTCATTTGTGCCCATCGATAAAACAACAAGCGTGGTGAAGAAAACAATGGCCAGGTGGCTTTATTGTCACTGGAAACTGTACAACAAAAAGTGTTTATCAAGTATGGGTCAGCACTTTTATCTGTGAGTCTGTCACATTGACTCATCCACTGCTGGTCTGGTGCTATCATCCTCAACTTAAGACAGCAAATTAGCATGAGAAGCCTATTGCATTGCTTACCCACAACCCTGTGGCTCTTGGATAATGCCATTCCAGTTCATAAGCATTGGTTTATACATACACTCCCAGAAAACTTATTAACAATACTCCATTCTCACTTTTCCCACAGTTTCTCTTTAATAATAAATAGCCCTGATGAAAATTCAGAATGGAAACACAATAGATTCCCAGATGGTTTCACTCAGGGAACTTTGGCATATGTACTCTGCTATTTACTATTTCCTTACCAAGCTAATCTTTTGAGCAGGCAGGAATGCTGGTAACTTCCCATGGTAAAAACATGAAAAGGTAGGCTGTGCTCACATCAGCGATCGCTACGTTAGCAGTGGGATGAATGTGTTAGATACCTGCCTGGGAATACAGAATGTGGAGAATAAGTTAGAAAAGCCCTTACTTTCTTATTTTAACTAGATACATACCATACCATAACATTTAGCCTTGATACTTACAGGTAGAATTCTTCCTTTTTAGACTTCGTATAATTTGTGCAACTGCTATTTTGTTGTGCTAATGACACCATATGCCTTCTAGAAGATGGAGGATGCTACCATGTAGTAACGTGTATAAACAAAGTATGGCTAGTTCAGAACTGAACTAGCCTTGACAGACCAACAGAACAAAGCTGACCCAACGCTGCAAACCAAGTTCTTTACAGTTTGTTTCCAGGAGGAATTTCACCTCTTTCCTTTTACTCTCTTGCTGAATCTTTGCTTGATCCTGTGAAGACCACAGCAATTCACTTAACATTTCTACAGCAAAGGGCTTCCACTGAGTCGATCTGTTGGTAACTTCTTGTTAGCACACAATAGGATACACCATGAACTGTGCCACACATCTTTAGTGAATGAAGCTCAAGAGCATCATAGAGAAGGAACATGGCCATTTCAGAAACAAAACTAAATCTGTCCCAAGTAGAAAAGAAATCATAAATTTTAAATCCTTTTATTAAGATACTCAGAGCGATATGACTATGACATTGCTGTTCCTTTTTTCTTTGTTTATCAATCCCTGCCTTTCACAAGATCATACACGTACAAGATAGAAAATCAATCAGTTTGTATGTTAGCTACCAATGCCACATCTTCCCACACTTTATAGCCGTCCCCTAAATATTTCAAAGCTCAGTATATCTCAGATGCAGGACAGAATCTACCCTCTGTGAATCTGAGAGCTAGTTTTGGCCCTACTTGTTCCTATGAAATCCTCTTAAAGAGAAAACTTAATGTTTCCCATTGCAGCAATAAATTCACTCCAATGAGAAATACTTTGGTTAACAGTTAGAATTTGCTACATATCACTCTGTATTTTTTAACATAAACAAACTATTTTACTGAGCAAGTTTTTGTCGGCCTGGCTATTTGTGTACAAGATTGCAGAAGAGATTCTAAACAATCTTCCTGCCCACCATTTCTCCAGCACTGCTTGTGCAATCTGTTGGAAGCATCCCAGCACAGCAAAAACTAAGTCTACAGATATATATATTTGTATATATTTATACAAATATCTGCAATACAAATATATACATTTATCTTGAGTTATCACTAGACTGCAGACATTTGAATAGTCAAGACCTTATTCCATGCCATTCTTTTCCAAAAAGAAGACTTAAGTTGTTCTTTTGCCAACATAAATGCTGCCCTCCTATAATAAAAATAATAATAATAATGATTATCCATATATTTCAGATGTCATTGTTTTCATTGAGAGTTCCCAGATGAAACTGTGTATACATCACTTAGAATTGTATTACGATTTCTCCTGTTGGAATTATACATCTGGAAATTCTGAAGTCCTTTCTCCTTTCTTAAGATTTTCTTTATTCTAAAAACTGTTTATGTAGTGAGCTGTATTGAGTTTTTTTTTCTAGTCAGCTTTCTGAGTTATTTAAGTCCTCTTAAGGAAATAAAAGAGTTTAGTAACCAAAGTAACCAGTTACCTGAATTTATCCCATTCAATTGGTTAGTCACGTCTGTATCTCCAGTTCTGTCACTGTTAAGGTATATTGCTTAGCAATATGCAGGCAGACTTCTTTCTCCAAACATCAGCCACTCACATTCACTCATCCATGTAAATGGAACGAGCACCTCATTTTGTGTTTCTTCTTCGTGGTCACAAATGGTCACATTCCCTTTGGTGGTTCAACTATTTCCTTTAATGTGAGTAATTTATTACCCTCCTTGTACTTTCCAATTGCATCATTATTTTCTAATAAGCATGCTTGTGGATTTTATCTGTTGATTGCTTTTGCCTAGAAGACCTCAAACCAGAGTTATTTTAAGACCAAGAGACAGAACATCCGTTCTTAAAAAAATGGTACAGCAATCCATCAATGTGCTACACTGAGAATTAAATATGCACAATCAGCGCACTGAGCTGCCAACCTTTCTGTAAAGCCATTAGCCACGTTTTCACAGAGAGCATCAGGTTGGACAACGCAAAGTTTACCAATAACTAAGATTATATTGCCATTTGGAAGTCAATAAACATAGCTGTTGTATTGGCTGCTGATATTCTGACAACCAGCAATTTTTCTCAGTCACTGTGCATGTCATACTTCATCTATCATACTTAGGATTACTAGTGGTGCTCCGAGGATCCTGATCCTGTGCTAGCCACATCCCCAGCAACTGCTGGAGTTTGTTCAGGATGCCAATCACTGCTGAAGGTATTTCAGTCACCTGCAGGAGTGCCTTCTCTGCCCCCACACACCCTCTCCCTTCCCCAACAGGACCTCTATGTCAGCTCTGAAATGAATGGATGCTTTTCTGCTTCAAGCTCCTCTGACTTCAGGGACAGTATAAAGAGAATAAAGGAAATCACTAAGGTCCACTCCGAGTTTCCATTGTGAGACAAATTATCAATTATATGTTTCAATTAGTGAAACTAAAAGCCTTGAGTTCAGTTTAACCACCTAAATTGAAAGAAAAATTGACAGAATCAAAGATTTATACACCAGCTATTTGTGTCAGAAATGACATCAACATTTTTCAGTAATGCATTCAGGACGTGCTCTGTGTCAGAAGCAGAAGACAAACTGCCTTCACACCGTTCTGCAAACTGAATCCTGAATTGCACCAGCCCTTATTTCAGTCTCAAAGCTCAAACCTGCAGTGCAGTCCTGACCTAACTTACTGGCAACCTGCTCTTCTGGGGAGAGTGCCAATCACAACAGCCCTTCAGTGTGGTGACACTTCTGCATTTGGGAAAATGTCACCCAGCTGAGTCTAAAATATTAATTCACGTATGACATGCCTCACCTGAGCAGCTGAAGACTGGTTCTTTAGTCCTACAGTCCTACTTGTCCCTACCATGCCTTTCAATTCCATGTCCCACCAGACTGGTTATTTCTGACTAATATTACAGCAGATCTCATAACTTTGTCACCATACCAAAGTGGAATTACATTCTGAAAAGTGCCTTTGTAAAATAAGCAAATAAAATCTCATAGAGTATTACATGCACTAAGGGTCAGTGAGGGCACATGACCCTTGCTTAGGTAACAAGGGATGAACTCACCCCACGCTGCGTGGCTCATTCTGCACACTCAGCCCAGCTAAAGGGAATGAAGATAAGCAAATAGTCTCCTGTTTGTTACACGTGGAGCCTTGTTACATTAGGTGTGACTCTAAGGACATATCTGATGGCCTGATCTGAATACTAGGGGATTGTCCTGCTGGTTTTGCAATTGAAATTCATGTGATACACATATAGATATCACGCAATACAAAACAAGCTGCAGTTTAGTGTTGCCTAGCTTTGTTCCTTCTAGAACAGGAAAAAAAGTAGTAATATTTGCTTCTGCTGCTAATGGGAGAGGTAAATACACATGGCAAATGGGAAGAAAAGGGCTATTTTTGTCCCCTCTGACAGACGGTCATTCCAGACCAAACTTTCAGCTGCTGACTAAACAAGTTGAAAATTTGTATTTCAGGCGAGGAAGTGACCCCTTGGTCACTTGGAGCTGTGAGATCTGGAAAAGCTGCGCTGAGCGCTTCTCGTGCCTCACAGCACAGCGATGGGTGCAGCTGATTGCCGGGAGAGAAATGGGGCAGGACCTGCTTGTTTCTCCTGAGTACCTCCGTGCCTGCACTGCAGCTTCGTGGCCAGCAGTACTGAACTCCGCCAACATGCGATATTTCTCCTTCCAGTGAGGAAGCTGAAAATAAAAGCAAATTTACCAGCTGTGTGTATTCCACTCTTTCACCTGGATACGCTGGGAGCGCCGATCTCTGCAATCTCACAAGCTGCCGAGGCCGGTGGTTTGTCAATCGCTGGCACCCTCTGGTGGAAGAGAACGCAGAGAAGATTTTATTGCTTGAGACACACAATCGGGATTATCTTCTCTAAGAGAAACAAGGCATTTTTTTCTGGCTTCTGCCATGTCGTTGCTGTCTGCCCATAGAAACCACAAGGAGCCTCTGCTTGTAGCTGTCTAGGTTGAAATTCTGCAGGAAGTTAATGGCAGAAGGCAGTGGAGGGATACTCAGCCAAGCATGTCAGTAGCTCGAGCAAAATGAGCTCAGGAGCAGGACAGCTCAGCCTCAGCGAGCTCTGCACCCAGAAGCTTCTGCTGTGCGTGGCAGTGGCTAAAAAGAGCAAGGTTGGTCCTGTGTTACAAACGTTTGCTGATGTGGCCACGCTTGCTGAAGTGCAATATGGGGTTGCAACTGCTACGCAGCAAGATGAACAAACACATCTTGGTATTAATTAGAGCAAAAGGATCAGCAGTGAGGTATTTTGGCAAAGGTGCAATTTTGTAATCCACGATCATTTCCTAGCACATCCTAAGAGCACTCCCTAATGCAGTATATGAGCTGCTGCAGATCTGGCCTGAGTTAACCCCCCAGGACAGACATCTCTCTGATGGCTGGAAAAGAGAAGGGCAGCCGCCCAGAACATGAGCTGAACTTCAAAGCCACACTTTAAATTGTTCCCTTTTTCTCCTCGCTGATTATTTTGCATTGTATCTGAAATCAGTCAGGGAGAAGAAAAAGACTTTGAGCAAGAGACTAAAGTAATGTTCAGAACTGTTCAACGTTTTATGTCTGGGGGATTTAGTCCCTTATCTCAGATGCCAGCTGAGAGGAATGAAAGACTTTCCTTGGAACGATGAAAATTAAAGCATCACTTACAAGAAGTAACGTTCAGACTGAAAGAGGTTTAGAGGTTCACCTTGAGGTTTGGCTTTGATTAAGTACCCAGAAATACCAGCACCTCTTTCAATGATCTAAACCTCTTGGTAATGAGCGGGTGGGAGGGTACCCAGTTTCTCCTGCACTTTCTGCAGTCTGCTGGGCATGGGAACAGCTCAAAGCAGCCATTTAGCCTTAGTTTGTACTCAGAAATCTTTCAGAGAGGCTCTTATTTTAGTGGTTATGGAGCACTAAGGTAAAAGAGTAGAAATACTAGGTGAGCTGAACCTAAATGTCTAGAATGGTTTGGGTTCCGTGTTGGTAGCAATTTGGTGTACTGTTTCTCTTCTTTAAACATTCCCTCTTACCTAAATTCCAAGTGAGGTTGTACTGTACACAGCACTGCTTGTGGCTCAGTGCTCTTCCCAGCTGCTTTCTCTCCTCACTCCAACTGTCCTTCCCTTCACTGTGCAGAGCCCACATGTTTGTGTTCCCTCAGGGAGTGTCAAGACATTTTAGACTTCAAGGGCCACATTAATCCCTTGTCATTAAAAGAAATAGAGAATGGCATCAGAAAAAGATTTCACCCCTCTTGTACCACATGGTTTTGTATTCTACTGAGTTCTGCTTTATTACAGTCCTTGTGGCAGAGCTGTAATCTGAAACAACAAACACCATTCAGCTTTACACACACATCATTCTGGGATAAATCTCAACAAATAGTCCAGGGTTAGGAGTTCTGCAGCCCATGCTCGTGGCCATCATCTCTGGTGTCTTCTGTGGTCTCAGTTTATCTGAGACATCCACACCAGTTACTGCAGGCTCCCCCAGTGCTATGATGCGATGAATCGTGCCAGCTCAATCACAAAAAAAAAGAGGATTAAAAAGAGAGATTGTGACAGGTGGTCCCCAGACCACAAGCTGGTGAAGATTAAGGCAATTCCGCAGTGGTTGTGTGAGTGGCACATGGTCTGCCTGCAAATTCAAAGCAGAGATAAGTGACTGATGGCACATAAGGTTTCTCTCAAGTGTCAGAGCAATTGCAGAACTGCCAAGCAGATCACAACTTGTGTCTGCAGAATGCAAGGCAGTGTCAGGAGAGATGATCACAAGAGACATCAAAGCAATTTCAAGAAAGAAACAAGTGGTAATCAGAAAGCACGATGAAGAGACAGAAAGAATGAGTCTTGCAATGGACATCTAAATCACTGCTTAATTTAATCCCCAGTAAGAGTATCTAACAGTCTAAGTGCAGCACTGGGGCTGACCTGGTTAAGGTCAGTCAACAAGCACCTTAATTCTCATCTGAAAATTCCTAGGTAATGTGATTTCTCATAGGGTGATCTCTTTGCAATTTTGCATATTTGCTGTGTATCTGTCTGCCTTTCTGTGGGACCAGAATGAGATCTGGAATCTACAATTATTGGGTCCCAAGCCTCCATTCTCTGCATCACCTTTCTCTTATGGAAAAAAAGACATCTACCTTTTCCCATCTTCTTTTCTCGGTGTAACTATGCAGGTTGAGTTCCTGCATGAAATTATCTAACAATTTGCTTGTCTTTATTTTCAGTGCTTAAAGTAGTCTTAGGAGAAGCACTGCTAGACTGACAGCACATTGTTATGGCTATCACCTTGATAAACATAACCCTGTTCCGTCTGCTCGCTCTTCTCTTCAAGTATTCCCTGCTGACTCCTTATTGACTTTCCTATAAGTTTCTTTTCTTTATTTTCTGTATCTTCACAGCTCTTTCCTCCAACGGTCTCCAAAACCTTCATGACCAGTCTTCACTTCTACCATCTATCACTATGAAAATGCTCATTCCTATTCCAGTTCCTTGTCAGTCCATGGAAAGCTTCCAACTTGTTAAAACGAATGAAATTCCTATCGTTTGGGGTTTTTTTTGCTCCTTCTATTTTCCTACTTGAGAGGAGGCCCTTGTAACTAACAACTCAAAGCCAGCTTCACTTCAAAGGCACTCTGCAATAAATCCACAGCTGTATATCCAAAGGAAGCTGAACTCACTGGTGGTTGGTAGGCACACACTCTCGCCGTGCTTCCCTCAATCAGAACCCAGAACACAAAACCTGTTAACAAATCAGGACAGAAACCATTTCTGTATTATTCTATAACCTAGCACGTTCCTTGACTTCCATTTAGGTAATGCACACAGAAATACCAATACAAGCACTATACCACAACCTCACAGACACCCTGTCAGGATGCATTCCTGCCATGTTCTGGTGAAGCAAACACCCGTGAAGACCTTCAGTAAAGGTCACGAAGCATGATTCAAGCTGTCATGGTACTCCTCAGTGCCTTCAGTTCAGACAGAAGCACCAAGCCTCTGCCATCAGTCTGTTAGACTTAGCTGGAAAAATCCTGCTGCAGAAATGTTCAACGGAAAATAACAAGAGCCCAAGAGGTCAGATATTCATCCAATTCAGAGCAGGAGATTTTAAGAGCAAATCTCCCTGTGAGATTCCCAGCATTTCAGGCTTCTAATCCCTTTGTGAACCCTGAAGCAGCTGGATCTGAAACAGAAGGAAAAACTTACAACAAACTGCAAAAAAAATCCAGACCTGTTTGAACTCCAGACACACTGTGATTTGAGTTGGCACTGAAAGTTTGGCTAAAGCCTTCCTGTGTTTACTCCGCAGGCTCAGCGCTGCCTGGGTCTGATCTTTACACAGATGGAGCTCCTGCAGCTCCTGCTGGCTTCCAGTGAATCATGAGGACTGGTCCCTACTTGAAAATCAACTCTATTGTACAGGAACAATCAGGAGCATTCAGGCTGAACAGCCGATCAAAAATCACACCTCCACAAATCACCACCTCCATTAGTTCTGCCATGCTCTCTTCTAGTAACTGCCTCTAATAGGTGCCTTGTGTTTTAAGGCTGCGAGGGCCGTTGGGCTGCCTGACCTTTTTTTGGGGGGTGGGACTCAGACAAGAGGACACAGCCCAGCAGGGAATACATACTTGAATGCCAAATTTCTCCCTCAGAAAATTTCTTTTGTTATAGAAAAGTGCAGAATTTAGGCTTACTCTTCTGGAAGGAGAAAACAGATGTGTCATCCGAAGAGGGAAAGAAGGAAAATCACCAGGAGCAGAAGGGCTCTCAAGGTCTAACACAAGGAAAATGTAGGACCTGGATAGGTGCTGAATTCTGCCCAAAATGGATGGTACTGGCAAAAACTAATGCCCCTCCAAAGATTAATGGTGTTCTATCTCCTGATGTAAGCCACCTCTGGCCCTCCTTTGCTGAGGAGGAAGAACAGCATGAGTTGTTTTTAATATTTCCTGGCTTTGTGTTTAAAGAGATGAAAATGAGAATGTTAAAAATAGGTTTCAATCAGCTTGTTGTGGCCAAGGAAGCCATCGCATGTGGATCACCGAGCGGCCCACTTGGGACTGTATCAGCTACACAAAACAACGGTTCCTACTGTACATACAGGTCAAAGACAGGATTGTCTTCTCTTTCAGGCACCTCTGAAAACAGAACATTAAGATGTCTGTTGTCTTCTTTACTTATCTTGTGGTAGCTCTGTGTACATTCCTGAAATTGAAGCTCAATTAAACTTGCAGCTCACTTTAAAGGGAAAAAGCAAGCCACCCTAAACTGACTGTGAAAAACAAACAAATAAGTAGATGGCAGAGCCCTGCAGCCCTGAGGAGAACAAGTTATTCCTACCTGCACCCTTGGCTCCCGATGCCTGCTCTGATTCTCTTCCCTGCACTCCCTTTAGCAGGATGCTGCTCACACAGGATACACAGCACTAAAGCCTATCAACAGACTTCTATTAAGCAGCAATTGTTACTATACAAAACATGAAATGATTGTGTGCCCCCTTTTAAACTAATAAATAAATTTACAGGTCTGATCCTTTCCTTTGGCAGAGGCAAGATACATTTTTGCAGTTCTTAACACTGTCAATTCACTAGTCTGCTTTCACCTAAAAACTGTCCGAGGAACACACAGGAGAGACAAAGTCACACGAGTCCTTAGATCACAGAGAGCTATTTTCTTGATGAAAAACTGTATCTTCAGAAAGCAGCTGATACTGTGGCTTTCTCTTCATCATTGCATCAGCTTCTTCTGCAGCTTCATCATTAGAAAGGCGGAGTCCTTTTGCTAAGGATGTACCCACAGCATGTCCCTGTCGTGCGATGACATCCCTCCACCAGTGACCCTTCAGTTCGTGCAGAGAGATACGTGCTCACCTCGGCATGTGGGCCTCCTGGCTCTATCCTGAATTCATTTGTTTTTTATTTTCCTGCATTCTTCACTTCCTTTAATTACAACATAATAAAGCAATACCACCATCATTACTATTCTGCTGAAGGACAAATCTCCAGGTAGCAAGCAGCTGCTGCAGGGAGGTTCCTGTCTGTTTTACACGATGCCAGAAATAGGAAACTGCTGTACGTGTCAGGAGCAGCACCACAGAGTTTCACTGATGTGAAAACAGAATCAGGGCTCAGCAGTTTGGTGAAAGCAGAACTGCTCACCAGGGCAGTACCAGACATTTTGCCTTTCAGTCCTCAGAGGCTCAGTTTCAGTCTCTCAGGTCTGGTTCCCTGCCTGCTCTCATCCTGTGCTCACTCCTTGCTGAGACAGGCCTGGTTCTTGTTTCATCACCTTCAAACCTCCCTCAAGCAGATGTTCCTGCTGAACTAGCTCCTCCTCTCTAGTATTCATCTTATTCATCTTTCTGCATGCATTAGAGAGAAGGAGACAGCAGGCAGAAGGAGGTTGTCATATGGCTAAGCAGCAACCTTCATTCTCCAAGGCTCTCTGGCCAGCACCTTACATCCTCTCCACACTCCCCTCCCTGTGGGTCAAGACATCCCAGGGAATAACGGGCTGCAGAGCAGGTCCTACCCTGCAGCAAACAGCTGGAAGCAGGTGGCACTGGTGGTGCACACCAATGTGACAATAACAAAGTATGTGGAGATGAAAAAACACACCACACTGCGCTCCCAGCTATCAACCATAGCATATTTGCATAATTTCTCATAGGCAGCATTGACTTAAGTGCCACACTTGTGAAATGCTAGCAGTACGTTACTGCAGAGCATCAAAGACTCTTCCCAAGGACCCAGGGCAGGGAGCAGTGAGATGTTCATCTGCATGGAGGGCATCTATGGGCATGCTGGCTTGCTGCTGTGGGGCAGCTGCCAATAGGGAATGTTCTTAGTGTGTCTCCTGTATTTCACCATACGTTATTGAGGGACCGGTCCAGGTGGTGCCAGCAGCCGGTGTTAGAGGGAAGTGTCCTTCAGAGCACGAGGACAGCACTGATCAGCACCTTGTAGCATCAAACCGTCACACTGCAGGCTCCTGTGAGCTGGCACGGATTGTTTTTTGCCTTGTTTCCTGCTCTGAGTGTTCATTCGGCATTAAGAAATGGCAAGAATAGAGCTGAAAACTCATTGAGTTCAACCTCTAACAACGAAGCAGATTACAAAACACGCTGAACAATGGGAAGGCAAAGCAGCTGCAAATTAGGAAGTTTCCAGCAAGTACTTTCTGCTTAGAATAACAGGAGTTTTTCATCAGCCGGCTGCCCACATAAAATTCACAAGAGAAATGTACATTTCCCTAAAAAAGAGAAACAACCATCACATGGGAAAAGACAGACTTTTCTCTAAGAGCTATTTCCATGGTAACTTAAATTCAAAGCTCAAGCTCTTTTGGCTGCAGGGATACTTAGAAAAGGTAACAAAAATTGTTTGCTGTTGTTAATAATGTCAAACCATCATTGCCGGCCTCTCATGCAAATTAAGCTGGAAGTTTTTGTTTAAAGCTTGCCCAAATCTGGCTAAAAGCAAGCAGGAAAAATGTCACCCTCAGAGACGACATAAAGAACTGGAATAGGAACATATTGATGCTTTTACCCTTGTAGTTTACAGTCAGCATCTAATCGTGCTTTTTATCCTGTCAGAATTCAAAGCAGGTCACATATTACGTTATATAAGCATATCCAAATTTTATACTACAATAAACGAATCTACTGCTACAGCAGTTCGGTGGACACCGCAGCCCAAAATATTTATGAGCAAGTGAAGGTGAGAGATTTTAAATCAGGAAAAAAACGCTCCCTGGAATACACACAAACCACAGACCTTGATAGAGCCCAGCGTTTCATTTGCGAGAGTTTATCCCTGTTAAGTGAGGTAATATAACCCATGTTATAAGAGGTAATAGATGGCCGAGTTGTTAAAGATTGTATATGCAGAGAGGAAATGATGCACTAGCAACGTTCATTCAAAGGGCTAATGCAATGGACAAGTTGAGGCATTTCTTAGCATGTGAATGCCTGAGTTATCAGCTGTCATTATGCCATTTCACTGGAGAAGATGGGAGGAAATCATCACATCCAGTTGTCTTAGTGACACACATCCCATTACGATGAACTCTGCAAAGTGCTAAGTGGGCGTTCAAAGCCTTCCTGGGGTCATTTTCCCCTGTAACAACAAATAATAAGGTTAGGAGTTAGTTTTGCTCAGGTAGCATGAGTGAATAAATTAGAGTTTGCCTTAAGCCAAACACAGCTTTGGGCTTTAAGCATCACTTCAGTACTTAATGAGCCCATTCCACAGCAGCACATCGCTCACCCTGGCTGTTTCCATAGGGTGTCGGAGCTGCTCGGTATGGTGTAGACTGTGCCTATAGATTTACAGGATTGGGTCCAATGCAAATCAGTACGCTTTACACTTGCAGAGCTGAAATGCAGCAGGATAAGATGTGTCTCTCAATTAACTGAGCAGCATTTGGAAAAGCCTCTAGTTCTAAATAGAGACTTCATTAAACATCTCTGAAAACAGAGACCTCTTCAACAGTGGCTGCCAAAAAGCCTATTAGAAAGCACTGCATGGAAGGTAACTCACTGGCAAAAGTGCTGATACCTTTGGCAGATTAAAACTCAACTGAAACTATGAAATCACTGATAAAGCACAAATGTGGAAGCTGCTATCTAACATTAAATCATAAATTGTCAGAAGGAAGATAATTTTGTGCAAGTGTTTCTAAAAATCTGCATCATTGGCAGCCTCTTCTACAATCTACAGCAGGACTCCAAAATGCTACTGGAACCAGCGTTTGTGGACATTCAAGAAGACGTTTTGGAGCCTTAAGCAAGTTGCAGGAAGTGCTACAGATTATCAGCATGTTGGCCCAAAAGGTGTTGCACTGACTTACTACTTTTCAAAGCTGTCAATTAGCAACTATTTTCATCCTCACTGCTTACCTTGCTTCAGATGTGGATCCTGTCTGTAAAACAGCTAGTTAGAAAGCAAGCAAGCAAACAAACCACCCAAGTCATAAAATCACAGCACGGCTTACATTGAAAGGGACGTTAAAGTTCACCCAACCCCTTGCCGTGGGCTGGTTGCCACCCACCAGACCAGGCTGCCCAGGGCTGTGTCTGACTCGGCTTTGGATGGCTCCAGGCTTGGGGCATCCATAACTTCTCTGGAGTGCTCTCGTCTTCTTTCTCATCTAAAGATGAAGAGGTCACTGCCATTCCGGAGCTGCTGTGAAACCTTTGTAAAGCAGTAGATCTGATCAACCTTCACTCATGTGCAGCAATTACACTTCAGAGCCCCCCGCAAGTGGTCCCTGTAACTTCTTTCTGCTTCTGCAATTCAACTTCTCACTTGCAATCATGTATCATCTGCAGCTCAGTCCCTCTTCTTCCACCTCCGACAGTTCAGCTGCTCCGCAGGGGCGAACCTTAGCTAGCAGGACAGTCCTGCCTGGGCTTTTCGTGCCCTGCTCTCCTTGGCCTTGCTGAGCGCTGCTTTCAGTGCAAAATCCTGCCCGTGTGGGGGATGTGCGCCTCCGGCAGGAACCAGCGACTGATCCCCGCAGGAATGAAGGACGGAGGTGAGGAAGGTGGAATTGGAGTAGCAGGGAAAGGTTTTCAGTTAGCGGCTCCTTCTTCTTTGTTGCAGGAAGAGAGGATTGGAGGCGGGCCACGGCCGGGAAATAAAACCTTGTGGAACAGGACGTCGGCTGGCGGGCTGGCTGGGAGCACCGTGCTCCAGCCGCTGGGGTGCAGGGTGCTTCGTCTTAAAATTAATAAATAATAGCAGGGCAGAGCGAGCCAAGCGGACGGAGCAGAACCTGGGTTACCCACCGTGGCCGGAGGGCTGCTGTGCGCCCTGCTGCTGTGCGCCCTGCTGCTGGCCCTGCGGGGCAACCTTGGCCGGGCGGCGGGATATTGCCACGGCTGGGCGGGCGGCACGCAGCGCTGCCACCGCGGCTTCTAGTGCCCGGAGCGACACGACCTCCCCGAGGCCGCCCTGTGCTGCGGGACCTGCGGCCTGCGATAGCGCTGCTCGGCCCCGGAGGCGCGCCTGGACCAGAGCCTGTGCCCGGGGGAGCGGCAGCCCGGCCCCAGGCCCCCGGCAGCGGGTAAGCAGCTGTGCTCCTGGAGGACGGGACGGTGGAGGGGATCTCCTGTTTGAGTCAGTTCTGCTCTTAGAGAAGTTTCCAAAGCTGCTAACAAAGTAAGCTTAGTAACACTTCTGCTGTTTTTACAGTAGCGGAGCATGCGTGCTGCTAACGTGTTTTGATGGTTAATGAATATGGGTCATCTAAGTAGTGCATTTGGCTCAATTTCTGTGTTGTAAGAGTACCCGTAGCCATCAGACCCATAGGCAACCAAGCAGCAGCTTGTTTATATATAACAATCGTACAGCGATAGGTCTATAATTTAACTCAGTTAACCACGCTCAAGTGAACAGAGGCTGTGACATTTGAATATTGACTCGTATGAATGCTAACTATTGAAACAATTTTTCCATGGGTGTAAATGGCTGATACTACAGAAATGGTGGTTTATGGATGCTGTGCACTTCAGGCTTTTTCCAAGTATCTGCCAGTCCCTAGCCTTGTTCTGCAGCAAGACTTCAGAGTAAAACTGCTCCTGGTGTCTTGAGGAATGAGCAAATCGAACACCCCATTAGTGAATTGCTGACTAACACCACTCTCCATTTTCAGTGCCTGTGTACCTGCCCTTCCTTCCTGTCAGCTCTGTGTTTGTGGCATTTGTTGCTGGTGGTGCCTGCATTGGAATTTGCTGCTGCAAGTGCTTAAAATCCCAGGATGATGAGCAGCAAAGTGGACTTGCACCTGGTCAGACATGGCTACTAGAACCCAACCTTCCTCCACACCTCTCCAGCTCTGCTCCTAGTTCTGCTACCAGAAGCTCACTGAGAAGTGAACCTCAGCCCAGAAACATCTGCATGGCTCTAACTTCATCTCTTCCCATCACTGGGCTGTCGGAAGAAGCTCGGATCTTAAGTTCTTCATCTACCAAGGGCCAACTCCTGCATCCTATACAGGCCAGCCACAGCCACAGAATGCCCCCTGATCATATCACACTAATGGCTCCAGCATCTTTCCTTAAAAGACCTTATGGACACAGCACTGATGTATGTCCTATTAGTGTAATGCAGGATGACTAAACATTGTACTCAGGAGTTCATATCTGAGAAAATGACACATCACATACAGCCTGGACTACATTCAGCTTCACTACAAGAAGTTATTTGGAACTTCAATGAGAATTTGCAAGCATTTCAATGCATCAGTAAGTGCATCAATCTTGACTTTTTCTATTTCTGAAGATTCTGGTTCTTGGTTTTTGTATTATTTTAATGCTATCAAAAAGGTTGAGATTCTGAAGATTTCATACCTGTTCAAGGAGTAACTGAAGCTGTAGAAACGTTTCACCCTTCCTGCGTCCTTTCAAACTGCCACACTATGCCCTAGGGGATACATTAGAGGGCTTGATTTCATTTCCATACCTGTGACACTTCTCCGTGGACAAAGAAAGGCTGTACTTAACTTTGTATTTCTATCGGTAAGCTGATGAAGGGGATATAAAACACTGCCAGTGGCTCACCTGCCCCCAGCGAGCTAGGAGCAACTTCTAGTCCTACTTTCAGTGAAGTGCATGTTTAGTACAGATAGTAGGGAAGGTAATAAAACAGAGTATTTGCTCCCGTGGCTTGGTAGTCTTTTTTTTTCTTTCTTCACAACATGGGACACTTCATGTGGGGAAGGTAAAAATAAAACGTGACTTGAAATGTGACTCCAGTTGGGGTTTTCAGTTCTCTGTGACCACGCTGGAAAAGCTCTTCCCTGTTTGGCCTCTTTGTTAAGATGCTCAGTGCCTGACCACAGCCTTCTTTGCAGGAAGACACCAATAGGAAGAAGTTGTCAAAATACCCTGCTCGCTGCTGGAGTGATTTAACACTTCCTTTCAGCATGGAAACCGAAGTGACTGCACTGTGAAGGCACGCTAAAAGGCCTCCACAGGTGTCACCAGGAAGAGCAGGGACCAAGGTTTAACAATCTTGTGTGCATAAAAGGCAAACTAGCAGCTTTGACTGCATCAATACTGCCCATTGGATGAAGGCTGCTACAGCAAAGGTACTTGGAGACTTCACTTGTCAATCGACAGAACTGTTCTTTATAAGCAAACAGGTGACCTTAGATTGCTATGTATAATGTAATTGTAATGTATATTTTACCATGGAACCTTGCTCTAGTGAGCAGTATCCCCTGCCTAATGCTGACATAAGCATGAGCATATCCTGCTGCCCAAGTTCGTAGGGGCAAGCTGACATAACTGAAGGACTTCCTGACATTTTCCAGGTATGAATCAGAAATTTCACATCTTAGCTGACCCAGAGGTATGACTTCACACTTGTTTATCCAATTCCTATTATAGAACAGTGAAAACAAAATATCCTGAAAATAAAAGCTTCCCCAAAACACTGAGATCCGACTGTCACACACCTGGTTTATTCTAGAAAACAAACAAAACAAAACAAACCAGCAACAAAGTAAAGCTTCTGGAATGATGCTCTTGAACTTGCTTGAACTTAACCAAGTATGTTCTCTTTACTGGGATTCATTGATACCTATGCCAACAAAGTACTGCAGAAGGACTGCTGGTTTTTAAAATTAAGTTTCAAACTTGTGTTGCTGGAAGCACTTTGAAAATGCTTTCCTTTTTTGTTACCAGGTACCTGTTGTTTGGCTTAGGACAATCTGTAGCGGAATGGAGTATTTTATCTGTTTAACATCCAATTTTGCTATCATGCTGACAAAAACTCCAGTCACTTCAGAGACAAATGAACAAAAGATCCCCTCTGCAATGCTCTGTGCACTGAAATACAGAGGAATTTCTGTAACACTGATGCTGCTGGAAGATACATTTTTTGCTTGGTAGACTTGAGCATTAGAAATAGGTAATAGGTGAGCTTATCAGCCCGTCTCCTGAGTCATGGTTGTTCTAGTACAGACTTTTCTGAACTAGAAAGGTAAAGGAATGTTGAGCTGGCAGTCAGGACACCTAAACCACAACCTGCAGTGTGTACAGGCCTTCTGCCAACAACGGGAATCTCCAGGAGGCGGCTGGAGAAGGTTTTAAATGAGATAAGGGAGCAGAGAACCTGCTCTCCTGATAGCATAAGACAGAAAAGGGTCAAGAACCCACGTGTAGCCCTGAAGAATTAAAGAGAAAGAAAGCTGATAAGAACAGAGGAGCAGAAAAGCGGGACGGCTCTACGATCACTGCCCTGGCTGCTCCTTGCCTGGGCTTAGCAGCAAGCAGTTCTCTCCCCCACCTTTCCCTGCACCTGAAGGGCTGAGGCAGGAAGCAAAGGGCTGAACCCAGCAGAGCGCTGAGGCAGTGCAGGGACGCAGGTTTCTCTGGATCTCCTTCCCAGCGTTTTCTGTAACCTTAAGGTTAAAGCTTATTGCAACGACGCCAGGTCAGATACTTCAAGTATGTGATATTTTCCAAGACTACAACTTGGGAAAAGAGAAAACAAGAAGCATTCAACTTGCTGCACCCCAAGGGCTGCGGAGACGTTCTACAATGAGAGGCTGCTCGGCGGAGGGGGGCTGCGAAAAAAGCGCAGAGTATCTTTTAGGTGAACTTTCCTGATCGGAGGGGCCTCCTGAGGTTAGCACGTCTTTGGGTGGATGGGATATGTCCATATTAATTCCCTTTTTTTCCCTAAACTAATCTGCTTTTCCTGCTTCAAGCCGAAGAAGTATTTAACAGCGGCTAAGAGTCCGTTTAGCACCCACTGTACCGGGGCTCGGCTTGCTTTGCTCAGCGATGCCCCAACCCCATTGTCCTCAACTTCTAATTAAGAAATGATCTATTCTCTTTAATCCTCAGTAACGACACAGGTGATCTGCATTGTTCTCACTGTATTCTCTCCGGATTTAGGGAGAAAGAATTTAAGAAGAAGAAATTGAAAAGGTGAGGATTACAGCTTTAGCTCCCAGACTTTGTAACACCTCGCACAATGGTGTCCAGCTGCTTTCCTAGGGCTTTGTCTGCATTTGTCACTGCCTTTGTTTGAACAGAGATCTTCATTTTATTTAACTTAATGTGTTCATCATGGATCTGAGATAAACCAAAATGTATTTTTTCGTTCAGGTACTCGGACAGACTTAACCAAGCTAGTTTAGAATAGGGCAGATCTGAATGTTGCATTGCTTTGTATCTCCATATTATTCCTGGTGGGTTTTTCTTTTTGCATCGGTTTGCTTGGTTTTTTTTTCAGCAATGATTCAATATACAGTGCTGAGCAACGCACCCCGTGTTATTGGAAACCAAGAGGAATGCCGTTTAAAGAGCTTTTACTTCTAATGCCATAAACCCCTGATTTTTCAAGTGCTGAATAAAGATCAGCTCCCATGTCTGACTGTCAGGTCTGCCCAGCACAGCTTGGGGAAAACAAGGGTACAGAGGAGCTGTGTGGGGTCTGTTGCTGTTCACTTCTTTCAAGGCCATGCAGTGTATTGGCAGAACCCTGACTGCATTCTGGCAATCATGGTCATATAGCTTAGATAAGTCTCCTATTGCTGTTTAAAAGTTTACATTTCTTTGGTTAAAAATAAAGATCGATACTTGCCTTGCATGAAGTGACAACTCTGCTTTAACGGCACAGTTGCAGTTTTTCTAAAAAAAGTGTAAAAGTTGAGTTAACATTATTGATGTATCCTTTTCCATGTTTATGTCAAGTGCTGTGCAAAGATCTGCACCAATTCACTCCAACCAAATCCATTCAACTGAGCTGAAAAAAGAACCCCCCTCTAACTGTCCAGCACAGCTACACCAAGTCACTGTTCTTCATTATCAGGAAATCTGGCAAATGGATAGAAAATTGTCAATGTGCAAAAGCACACTGAGCCTATAGACATCTGTGAGATCTCAAACCAGGGAGAAGATTTCCTCTTATGGGTGTCATGTTATTTCCTTACACCTTTCTTTAAATTTAGCTAATTACAATGCAAGTGCAAAGTTGAAAAAATATATATACATTTATAAAACAGAGGAAAATTGCATATATTTCTATTGCTCTGAAACTGTTTGGGTTGTCCTTATATCACCACTCCATATGGTGCAGTGCCTAGCTATTAATATGGTACAAGGGACAGCGTCTGTCAGAGCTGCACATACTAGGAAGTGTCTTAGAGTTCCAGCAGCTTAATACAAATACATGAGGGTGAAGGAGGCTCACTGGACAAAATGAGACTGAATGAAGGAAAAAAAAATAAAACAAAACATGCTTATGTGCTCTCTCTTCCTTCTAGGGCCTGTGAGATGCAAAGCATATCTGTAAACAGGCAGTCTTGCTGGTGCACTTGGTTTGTTCTCTAAATTAAATAAGCTCCCTTGAGCAGGAGCACCGTGGGAGGTTTCAGCTTGCACAAAATGTGCTGCCAGCTTCCTTCTTTCCCTTGGATGTATGGTGGCTAGCACAGCAGCCCAGCTGCTGACTTCAAGCCTTATCCCTGCTTCTGTGACATCAGGCAGAGATTGCTTAGCCAGGGATAGAGAGTAGCAACCCAGCAGTCCTGAATTCAGATGCAGAATGAGTGAAACTGGAAGTGTTCTCATTTTCTTTGGAAATTCAGCACAGAGCTGCACAAACTAACCCGCTCACCTATACGCCTGGTGCCTGTCTGCAAGCTTTCATGTTGATCCACATGTGCATTTTGCTGCAATAATTCTCTTAAGATTTTAATCTTAAGAGGTCATTATTCTACTAACAAAAGATTTCCAAGTAGTTCTCATGAAATGGGACTGCAACCTCCTGTTTCTGAGGAGTAGGAATGGGTTTTATGGGGGCCAACGGGCGATCTATCCCTTATCACACGAGACACTAATACTTGTTTCCTGATGCTGGTCTATAGATGTCAGAACCCACCTCACAAGTATTCATGGTTATCTTTCTTGTGCTTCAACTGCTGATTATTGCAATTTCTTCTTACTCAGAGCACCGTGTCTATTACGTTTATAGATGAATTAATGATGTCTCAGTATGAATTTTTCCACATACAGATGAAAATACAGTGTTTTAATTTGCCAGGCAACATTTCCAAAGATAAGGCAACAAATTTGGTGAGGAAAATGGAACCTGAAGTTCAAAATGCTGAAGTTCAAGTCGTGTTTACTCTATTAGGCCCTAAGAAAACTTGATTCTGGATCCAGAACTTCACTATGGTTGGCACAAGACCAGATTCTTGTCCATAAGTGCTCAGCCTATACCAGTGCCAGCAACATTTTACAAATACAGCCATACTGTTTCTTTGAAGCAACAAAGTGCTTCTATTACAGATGCAGTTATGTTGACAGACATACGCTTTGTACCAGTAAAATTACTTCCAAGAACAAATCAAGCTCTAGAATAGCTGCACATGATGTTTTCTTATAATATCTCCATAAGGGAATAGAATTGCTTGATAGGACACTCGGATACTGCCATGATTTTGGCAAACATAGAAATGTCATAGAGAGCCCTCAGTGCAGACGGGGGGAGATTTATGTCACTTCATTACTTTCAGGGACTGAAGCTGATTTGCTTAATTGCTCTGGTTTCTTCAGTCAAAGGAATATGTAACCCCAATGCAGTTTGAGGTTTGAAGAGAGATTCAATTCTACACTTGGCAAAATATATGATGCAGAGAACTTGCAGTGTAGCCTGCACACTTCAGACTTTCCTTCACCATATCTTTGGGTTCTGCTTATAAAAGCAGTCACAAAGGCCACATATAGTATTACCCCCCTAATGGAGATCTTATTTTAAATCTTTCTTTTCCTTCTACATACCAACCTTCAAGGATGAAAGTCTGTGGTCACGAATGTGTAGGAAAAACAAAGTTTCTACCCTGAAAATAAGAAACCCACTAATAAGTAGTTGTTCTGTCAGCAGCAGAAATTAATGAAGCTTGGCTTCCTGTGGAGTTGTCTTGTGTTTACATGGTCTGATGCTTAATAAGGTGAAAAATGAGTGAAGCTTTCCTAATGCTCACCTACTCATTACCAGTCACTTTCCTGTGCTCTGTTGTACTGGGTGAGTCCTACACATTACCTCTCTCTGTGAGCTTTAACAGGGATTTGCCTCTTCCACCTGGCTACCTGCTTTCATTAGAGTTATAAAAGCATCTAATCTTCAAGGTTTCAACTCTTGTATCACATACTTGCAATGTGATCAATGGATTCCAAACATGCGGGAGAAGATTAAAAAGGGAGACTTGCCTAGTAAGCAATATGTCAGTCTCATCTCTCTCAACATGTGCTGTGCTCGAGTCTTTCCAATAAGAAGCCTCACAAATTACATTTTGTGCTTATTCACTCCTCATCCTGAATTTGAACACCACAGTAAGGATCTTGAGCTAGCTATCATATACAAGCTACATATACATTTATTTCCACTAAAAGAATGAGAGGCTTCCCTCTATTACAGTTAGGGGAAACTGAAGTTGTAAACAGCTATCTTTTACAACAGGTAAGTTGTTCACAGTATTTTTTATTACCAGCTTAACAGATGAGGAGATCCAGCCAGAAATATTAAGGCCTGATTCCCCTAGAGTCATCCACTAACACCCAAGCATTTTGATTATGAGGTGTTCAATTCAAGAAATGGCAGACTGCATTTCATTAGCCTGTAGTACAAATGGGAGCAGGAGGTGTCCCAGTCTTCTCAGACAGCCCACGGCCATCTCAGCACATGTTGCACAACCTCCTAGATCAGACATTGCTTAAGAAACTTGAACGGCCTTTAATTGTAATTTCAGCAACAGTTCTTCATGTAGTCATAGAGGCTGTGGTTTGATTTTCATGTCAGGCATATGAAATACCAGGCAGTGTAACTTTGAGTGAGGCAGAACAATACGATCACACATCTCAGCAGGCTAGCCAGAGCATACGCTAGCATCTACACAGCCTTTGTGGTTTATGTTGGCTTTTGGCCAGCTCTGTAGAGATCAATGATACCTGGTGTGTCATAAAATCTGCTGAGACAAAGTTATTACACAACATTTTTAAAATAGACTCGAATCAAACAGTTTGTATGAGTTCAATGCTTCATTTCACATGTCATCAGGGCTTTTGATCTGGTACAACAAGCCAAAAAACAGATTTTCCACTTGGCAGAGTTACATGCTTAAGTTACCAAATGAAGGTGTGCTCTACAAGAGAGACCTTGCACAACACTTGACAAACTACATTGTTATTTTAGTAAAAATAAATCTGATCATCATGAGAATTTTTTTAAGTACTGTAATCAAACCCAATTTATATTGCAGTTTGGTATGCAGTTGCAACAGTCACAGCTGGAATTCATGAAACCTCAAGCTTCCACTCAAGCTTTTCTGATGTCAATGAGTTTCTGCAGGGGATTAACTGAATAAATTGTATAAGAGACTCATACAGTGAGCAAGAGAAACTGAACTTGTGGGAGTTCACTTTCCTTGCACTCATTAATGAACAGATTTCTGAAAGCAAGAAATGCTGCAGCTCAAACAGCATGGATAACTTACAGGCTAACATGGCACCAGGGAGGAATAGCAAGTGTGAGAGCACAGATGACCCTGCTTTGTGAGTGGGCTTTTAACCCACAAGAACCTTCAGTAGAACACCCTGGGGAAACCTTGTCCGACATAATACATACATAATTTGTGCTTCACTTTCACTAAGAGAGCTATTTCTTACAAGTCCCTAATCTTTGAAGGAAAATTTCTTACAGTTTTCACTCTAGATCAAGTGGATTGCCTGTACTAAAATTTGGTGAAGGTAAGTAGATCTGGAAAAGTAAAGATCTAAAGAGTTCATTCACAAGCAGCAGAGGTCCTCTGGGGAACATTTTTAGGAAGGATTTTTCTGTATGGCTTTTGGCAAAATGTGAATCAGGCTACCATAGCATATATACAATTCAGTGGTCTCTGTTAGGGAGGCTTGACAAGGAACTGGGCTCTAAGCAGAGCAGGGTTTTTAGATTAAGAATAAAATCTTTAAGGAACAGTAAGCAAACTCTTACCTGTCCTAGAGGACAAGTACAGTACTGCAGGATAACTATATAAAGTAGAATAGGATCTGCAATGTGAGCAGGAGTGGTCAAGACTTTAAGATGCCATCTTAGCTATCACAACACCTCTTAACAATGCAGCAGTTCAGCATTAGCAGTCAACGAATTCAAAGCATTAGTAGTACATGCTAAAGAAAAACAGGGCTACTGAATTCAAATAGCAGGGGAGAAGACTGTCTTATGGCATTCATATTAAAGAACTGGTCGCCTTATAAACCTGCTGGGCAATGAGGCACAGGGATGGAATTTTCTGTGAAGTGCTAGCTGAATCTCAGCCAGAGATAGTAAATCAGACAAAGATGGTGAGTGCTTTCACAGTTGTTATGCTTTTTAACAAGCTGTAATTCTTGTGGTTTACTTTTTTCTATGAACTTCCTATTGATAAAATTCATGAATTTAATGAACTCGAGACACCTTGCACACTATAATTTACGTAGGAGTGGAAATAAGATATTACTTGAAAGCATGTATCCATACATATTCAGGAACAGACAAGGCACTCTGAAGGCAGCTGTCAAGAAGAAAGGGAGGAGCAGGCTGAGCAGCACCTCTCCTGTCACACTACAGGACAGTATTTGCTAAGCCAGGCAGTAGTTTTACACAGACTGCAGCATATTCATAGATCATCTCCATCATTCAAATCAACACACTGCTTTCAAAGTGTCTAAATTAATTTTGAAATGATAGCACATAAATCTGCAGCATAGTGTAGCTCTTGGAATTCCAGGCTTTTCAGATCCCATTCTCTGAATCACTTACCTTACAAAAACAGAACTTGACATCCAACACCAAAGAGAATCCATACACATAGACTGGAAACTATTAAACAGATGGAGGATTTTGATTCCCTCCAGAAGAGAACAGATGTGGTTGCAAACACAAACATATGCATTCACCCAAATTAAACATAATAGTCATTTTATGTTTATCTCATAGTTCATCTCAAATACATGAATTAAACATTCTATTAATTTTTTATATGCTGCAGATCTGCATGTTTTGGTTTCCAGACTGACTTCTGCAATAACAAAGTTAACGTAAAACAGCATCATGCCTGAGACAGCACCTACAAATAAACACAATTTGTTTGTCATTGTTTTGACAAAACCAACTCAAACCATAACAAGCAAACAAAATTAAGACATGGCAATGAGGTATTTACAATACAGTCATCTATATGTAATTTTAGTTGGAGTGGTGCTTCAGAAAGGTGCTTCACAGACAACATCTCAGGGATTTTTTGATAATTAAAGCAATGAGGATAGTACCTCGTGCACAGATCACTTGTTGAGAAAAGAAAAAAGCAAACATAAATATGCAAGTGTAGTAATCAATCCCTTGTTAGAAGAACGCTATGCATAAAAAACATGAGTTGGTGAAAATACATATTCAGAGAAAAGTTAGACTTTCCAATGTCTACATGAAATCAGCCTAATTCAGACAGGGATTACGTAATTCATTACCATTTAGTTTCTCACATGCAATTCCTGTGATGATTGTTTTGTGCCTCCTGATACCTGTATATTTTTCACTGAAGACAATAGAGTTGTTTCTCATTTCACAGAGTAGCTCTTTGGCTACCTATGAATGACATGTGTGCCTCTTGCTAAGATAGTTCTAAATTTGTTTGGTACTGCAATCTGCTGTATGTTGATATTGTTGCTGTAAGTTATTGCAATTCTAAATCTTTTCCACGCTAGATAATACCAAAAATATTAACTACCTCTACTACTGGCAAGGTAAAATTAGTCTCACATCCTTCAGATTTATTTCTGTCCCAGGGGATTACTGATATCTGCTGGGTGATCTCTAGGATTTTGCTCCCAGTCCTTTTCTTTCTCCAGCCTGGTTTCCCTGGCTCAGTTTGAGTGAACTCCCTTTTCAGCCTTGCTTCTGCACTGTTGCCTGGACGCATCTCCCTTTCTCCTCCAGAGTACTCCACCAAATTCAAGAGAGTGTTGCTGCAGTCCCAAACGTGTGCACAGATGAAAAGCCCTGTATCAATTAAAAAAATGTTGACACCCCTGTGTGTTGTAGAAATACACTTGAAAATAAGTGTTTGAAAATTATTCCCCTTTGCTGATCCACAAAGTACTGCAGTCAGGTTACAGGTGGCTGCTAGAAACCAACAAGAGCCATCCAGTGACTTAATGACCCAATACAGGATGAAATGTAAGAATAGGCTCTGTAAAGCTCCCTTTAAAGCTTCCACAGAACTTTCCAGAGGAATGTGAATCCCAGTGTCACAAGCAAGCTTTGGCTAGAGACCACCTGCCTCTATACTCCCTTGTTCACTGTTCTGCTTCCATCCCCTTCCTGTTCAAAGACTGACTTTTTAAAATATGTATTTTTTTCTGCAGCTCCAGAGCATGCTTAACTACAGTGACACATGAAACTAATCATTTCTGCTCAGATACAATGCTGAAGGATGTCATGGTAGAATCAAAGATGCATCATACAGAGCTATCTTCTCATTTTCAAAATGATGGGGATGCATATAACAGTAAGAGATCACATCAGTGTCTGCCTAATAACATGGACTGCTGGTTTTATGCGGCTATATTTACAGTAGCTATCACAGCAGAACGCAGGATTCGTTCTGTAGACCTCAATCCTGGAGCCAATCACTGCTCATAAATGGAAATCTCCTACAGATTTTATGTCAGCCTACTTTCAGACACATGCTCAGCAATTATTTCTACAACTACTAGTAGAAATTATTTAATTTAACCACATATTACTCACTTCCTCTAAGCTTGTTCTAGAGGAAAAATAAAAGTCAGTGCACCACAACACATCTAACCAGACATCAGCATGCTGTGACTGAAAGACTTAAAGGAAAGAAAAACTCCCAGCAATACCTGCCATAGGTACCCCCACAGCTGGTGGAAGGCTGTCTCAGTGCTGTAGGATGCAGTCAGATGGGTGGCATCTGTCACTCAGGGATAAGTCATACATGGTAACTCAAACACAGAATAATTCAAGAGGAAAGACATCCAGCAACACGGAAGTTCTACTAGGTGACAACAATACAGCCAGCTGTTATAAAGGCAAGCATTTCAGTATGACAGCCACAGAAAACAACAGCCAAGGTCTCTTATATACATGGAAAGTGTTTTGCCAAACAGGGTGTGATATCCCTAGAGCCATAAGGCATTTTCCCTCACTGGTTCCCGTTTCTTTTGTTGGATAAACAGTCCCAACTGATTTCATCTACTCAGATGATCAGAAAAATCACTTTTTCATTTATTTTTCCTTTGTCTAGAAGGAAATTTTGCTTTTCTATTAAAAGATGGTTGCATGGGAATGCCAGTCAACAGTTTACAAAATGAGAAAAAGAGATAAACTCTTCATTGATAATTCAGCTAAAGATTTATCCATAGCCATTCTTCTGGGTTTATCCTCTCAGTAACTCATTTCACAAAACACAGAAGGAACAATGTCATTCTCGCTTGAGTGTGTATGTGCATAGCTTCTTTCTACTGGAAACAACCAAAGTCATTCATCCGTGTGTCAAAATGCCTACAGTGACATAATCTAATGGAAATGTATCCCCCTGTTTATTTGCAAAGTAATCCCCATTTTAGGAAGGACAAGACTATTTTCACACTGTAAGGATCTGACTGGCCTCAGCTGACACAGTGCCATGGAATTTACAAATTTATTTCAATATAATCCATGACTTCAAAGAAGAAAACAGGATGGTGTAATGCCAGGCATATTTGGGTAATATCCTAAAAAGACACTGAACCACGTTCCAGACTGGTCCCAAAAAGAGCTTGGCTGGCACAAGTGAGGGGCAGAGCGGAGCTGGGAAGAAGCAGCTAGGCATAAGAAAAGAATTGTTTAAGCAGGCAGAGCCAACACCTCCAGCACAATGGTGAATCATAGCTTCAGGGAGATTTTCAGTCTCTGACGGTTCTCTCTAGAGTGAGTGCAAAGAAAGAAACCTTTAGAAGGTGATTTAAGACACCCAAGTTAGGTTTTACTGCACATAGCCCTCAGATTTTCATACGCTTTGAATACCTCAGAAGATTAGCCCGATATTTTGCTCAGTCAGGCATTTAAGTTAAGCCTAAAGATAAAACTAAAGATGAAACTCTTCCTCCACACCTTTGTAGCATATGTAACGCTTACACAGTGCTGAGAGTTAAAAGTCCAGCTTCCATTTGCCTCTGGTGTTAAGAAATGATTACATACAAGGCGGAACTCAAAACTTCAGAGTAAAGACAATTCATTCTGAGCTCAGAACTCCCAGCTGATTGGCAGCACACTTCTGTAGGAAGCAGATATCCAAAATCATTTAGTTATTTGAGGCATGATCTTTTAGCGTAGTGAGGAAACGTGAGTGTCAAAAGAACAAAATCACCTTTTGAAAAACAAGATCTGTTTAAAAACTTCTCTAGTTAGTAACCTACAGATACCCCAAAATCTTTGCTGCAAGAGATCTCTGCTCACATAGGATCTTCCCTCTGATGGCAACAGCTATGGGATTTCTACCTTACTTGCACACCGGTGGTGAATTTATAAGCAGATGCAGGCAGCATGATGGTCCTTCTCCTTTCATCCTACCTATTCTTATTCGTATAATTGTCTAATCTTTATCTGAAACTCCCTAAGCTATCCACCTCAATAATGTAAGTTTTATTCATACTCTGAGGTTTGAAGAAACAGAGCACAGCGTCTCCTGCAAGAAAAATCCAAATGATGTTTCCTTGTGGCTGCAATTTAATCTATTCTAAGTGGTGTCTCTGTTCCCCAGTGCTTTGCTTACTGGAGGTTAGCTCTCTAGTGATGAAAATAGATACTTTAGCATTTATGTGCAGGCGCATGCATGTAGGAATGCAAATCTGTAAAAGCTCCAGAGTTCATCTGAAACGCTAATGGAATTACAGAGCTCCCAATATAGGGCTTCCAAACCCTAGAAACAGAAACTCATTGCTTCTTCCCAAGCCTAAAAAGATGTACTTACAGCTGTGTCTTTTTCCACCGGTCAGTAGAATGGTCTTCATTTTCTGTCATTGCACAAAGAAAATTGCCTTGAATTTTACTGTGAAGGCATTGCTTACATTCTTGATCTCTAAAGGAGTTCCTTCTTGATGTAGTGGCCGTCATTCTCTGAATGCTTTTTGGATGTATATTCTTGCTTGGGTAAAGCTTTACATTCAATTTGCCAGTTACAGCATCTTTCTACACATAAAAAGGTGAGATACAAAAATTTTCATCTCCCTCAGGAATATTACAGTGAACAGAAATAAAAACAGGAGAAATCTACCATAGCTTCCATGGAAAAAGAATATGCCAGGCTGCAATAGTAAGCTGCACAAGCAGAATGAGGTGCCCAGGGGCAGTTACTGAGAAGGAATTCTTCAGAACTGTAAGCTTTTGTTCTTGAATGTGCAATTCTATAGCTGTGACATCCCAAGGATTACCAACTAGACTACATCATGCATCCTTGTGTGCACACAGTATTTGTATAACATCAAGTAATGAATCGCTTCTGTTCAAACACTGCCTGAAAAGTGATTTGATTTACAGCAATCTAATTTGACAAAGTTCCCCTCCTCAGCATCCCTAAATGACACTTTATTTGCATGGTGCAGCAGGAGCACACTGCCAAAAGTCTGACAGTCCAGTTCCTGCTTCTGTCTACTACTCTCTGTGAGCAAGTTAGTTTTCTCTGCATCTACTCCTAACCAGGGAAACGATCACAGTATCATTCGACCTCACCTTGGCACAGTTTGCCAGTTTAACTTCTTAAGTAAAATAATTTAAAATCCCCTGTATAAGAGCTCTTAAAAATAGGCAAGGTTTTGAGCAGTTCTGTATTTCTTGGCTTTGTCCACAACAGGACACAAACTTGTTCAGCCATCACAAAAACAACTGTGAGTATATCTTCCACAGCACAACAAGGGCAAGATGTGCAGAATAGGCTGACCTTGCAACATAGAAAGTAGAAGTCCTGTTGAAAACAGTATGTCATGAGGTGAGGAGAGCAAGGAGAAAGGCTGTCTGGAAAATGGCCATGCTGCAATGGCAAAGATCAGATTACCTCTGAAACCTACACAGGTGAGCAGGGGCTGAGAAGACTGCACAGATCACCCCTTACATAAGTCATCAGCTTATGATGTGGTAATGTAAAAGCACCCAGTTTTCTTTACAGAAGAATCCTAAAAGGCACACTGAGAACTGAAAAGCATCTTTACCCAATAACAGTCTGAGGTGAATTGTGGATCCCTCAAGAGGTTCCAGCCACATAATTGCAAATACTGAATATTTTATCTGATCCTCATAACTCTAACTCACAACGATTCAAATAAAATTCCCATTTCAGATACGCAGGAACAAAAGTCTTAATAACAACCACTAAATCTCAGAAATCATATTCAGCCTCTTTATTAACTGTTTATAAAAGAAAAATCTGCAATCACATTACCAGTCAGCCAACGGGCTGAAATCTCCCAAGGGGAAATATTGGATTAGAGAGAAATTTTCCTTAAAAACGAAGCTTGTACAATCAGAATGTGAAATTTCAATCAAATAAAGCAACAACATGCTGTAAAACCTACCCACCATAATGATTAAAAAATAGGTTATTATATCCTGAATATCTGAACAGTTCGTGTTTAAATCATCTAGCAGTGCAAAAGTCCACTATGGCTTCACCTCTCCTAAATGGAGGTCCAGTGCATTGCTACAAAAGTCACTTCAGGCTGATCATGATGAGCTTGGAATTCTTTCTTTGTGGCAAGCACCACTAATACAACACATAGCTTTAGGTTGCTAAGTCATACTAGTATGTAAATAAAATAATCTCAAATATTAACATGTAAACAATGCTGTGAAGTGCCTCATGCCTGCACAATCATCTAAACAGCAGTGGTCATTTGAGTGAGCCAGGATAGATTTTCTTTAATAAATCAGAGAAGGAAACCAAGTGTTGAAGCTGATCTTTCTAAATGTTTTCAGGTGGCTGAACAGACCCCTCACAGCAAGGTGATACATCCATAATAAAATAGAAGCAGACTCAGTTTTATATGGCTGAATAGCATCACTTGAACTTCCATTTCTTTTGTCCAAGACAAAGATGCTTTGGAATAACTGCAGCAGTGCTGCTTATTGCAAACAGATGGTAGGGGCTAGTGCTGCTTTGGTCAGAAGAGGTCAACTCAGTGGTTCAGAGACAAGTGTGATTCAGGGTGGGTGACAAACAAGAATCTCAGGACAGGAAAAGATGAGAAGGGAAAGGCACTGTCAGAGTATAAGATAGGGCACTGCTTTTCCTCCTTTGTGTCCTCAAATCACAGAATCACAGAATCGTAGGCATTGGAAGGGACCTCCAGAGATCATTGAGTCCAACCCCCCTGCCAAAGCAGGATCCCTACACCAGGTCGCACAGGTAGGCGTCCAGGCGGGTCTTGAATATCTCCAGAGAAGGAGACTCCACAACCTCCCTGGGCAGCCTGTTCACTGCTGCCCAGGGAGCAGTGTCATACAATGTCACTGCTGGGTGCTGCTGCTCCAGGCAGAGGGCAGGAAGCATTCTGAAGTTTCAAGTACAGTTCCTTGTCAAAGCAAATTAGACTTTCCATATGATGCTCACCTTCTGCACCATTTGCCTGCATCACCAGCGGCAGGGCTGCAACACTCAGGTTATTTTAAGTGAGGCCTAAATATCAATAAGAGGCTCAGTCCAAATTCCAGCAGGCATCACCAGGTGACAGATGCTTGCAAATTGCTAGAAATGCTGTCTCTGTGTGCCTACAACGATGTGAGGCAGTGTGGCTTGGCCTAAAATAATGTTTGATTACTTCAAAGGCACCTGGTATTTAACCTTTATTCCAATCACTTTGCCTTTTCTGTCAGATGTTGAAGCTGTACACCCAGGTCAATGGGCCAGCTCTACACCTAAATACTTCGTTATCTTTTTGACAAATAACATTCATTAACTCTACCACTTTTTCTGCAGTTTGCCAAGGATTAAGAGGACTTGGACAATGAGACAGTTAACTAAGACTATGAAGTACATTCTCAAGGTCTTCATTTTACATCTTCAATTCTCTATTGTTTTGCATAGACTCTGAACTATAGAATGAGAGGGCTTTGTTTTAATGAATGTAAGCATGAATACCACTAGCTCCCAGATCTTTGGAACACCTACCTACATACAGGCAGTGATGAAGCATGAAGAGAAAGCACATCAGCTTTAATGTTCTTGGATGGGAAGCTCCATGGCTTCCAAAGTATTCTCCAGTGTCCCCAGTTTTCTTCACACTAAGAGTGCACCAGCAGCAGAAAGGATGCTTACAATTAAACAACTCTGCTAATGTGTTGTACATAATAATACACATGCATTAAAGCCACAACTTTAAAATTTAGATATGATAAAATATAGGGTTGCTCAGAGCTGGAGTTTTACTTCAGCACCTTGAAGAAGTCTAATCAGAACTGATTCTGGCTTTCAAGCACCCTAAAACACAGAATGTCCTTTGCATACAGAAAGAAATTAGAGATGCAGGGATGTCCTGTCAGCAGAGGACAAGATGAGGAGTATAGCACGCAGGGCTGCAAATCATGTACTGGCACTGGCATTTATTGATGTAGGAAAATTTGCTTAATCTCCCTAGCTCAGTCCACGGCTCTGTAAATCAGGTCACTTTAGATGTGCTATTATTCAAGACCTTGCACTACCACATTAATCTGCTTAGGCTGCTGCTTACCCCCAAGACTTAAGGCACCTGCCTTTTTGTAGCCTTAAGACTGACCCCCGTGGTGTAGTACTATTCCTGCACCTATTTTGCAATTAGTAACCAAAGTAGTTAGCTTATACCTCTACTGGGTATTTTTACATGAGAACCTGGTGCAGCACAGAGGTAAGATGTGACGATACTGTTGTTGCCAGTGTTGAAGGAGCATCATCATAATCAGTTCTCAAACAATATCCAAGTTTCCAGAGCACCTACCTGATAGGACTGGGTCCACCTAAGTTATAATACTCAGCCTTTTATCACTGATAATTGGCTTTTTTTTTAGTGCAAACTCTAAAGTGAGAATATCTCCTGACAGTTTTATTTTCCATTTCTTACAATACTATTTTGTTATAGACTTGTCTCTGAAACTCATTATCTTAAAGCCCAAATGCTATCTGATCTTCAGGGCAGACAAGTATTACAAAGGAATGGCAAATTGCTTTAGGAGATTAATAATGCAGTCCAAAATAACTTTTGCAGCATCCAAAATGTGTAGACTTTCCCATCTCATTCTCCTCCTGTACAGAGATTAATATTTAACCTAATATGCAATGTAATAATAACAAGGAACAGTGCTCTAGCTTCCATTCACTGATGGGAAAAGAGGTGACTTCAGAAAGAGCTGAAAAACACTACCAAAAGGTTAAAAAAATAAAATGTATCTGAGACTAGCCAGCAAAAAAAAAAACCAAACCAACCTTATTTCATGCTGACAGAGAATTTGACAACACAGAAACAAAGGAATCCATGACAGAGCCTGAGGAACTCTACCTGCAGCTAAGAAGATTTTCGATTGTACCTTTGGTAAAATTACCTGCCACTGCCTGCTGTGCACATGAATCTGAAGAGGCTGAAAACTTCACCCTCAGAACTGACAAGTTCTAGGAGTTGCATGGTCAGCATAGCAGAGAGCTCTCAAATCCCACAGTACTTGAATGGGTAGTAGCCCTGATGTTTTGTTCACAAACAGTAGTATTCCAGCCTGACAGGAGGCTGTATGTTGCACAATATAAGGAAAAAATACGGAGTTTTTTTAATACTATTTCAAGACTTGCCAAATACTCTTGCAAGAGATGTTGCCTGAATGTCAAACTCAAGTTTTAACACCTTCCATATCCAAAATTAATGCTTTCAAGAATCTAGCTTGTGCTCAGTCTGTATTGAGAGAGTATAGCTAATATCAGTCACTTTATATTGAATGTATGGTACTGGCAGTTCTGGTACCACATAGCTAATGAACACCAGTCCACACCTGGGTTTATTTGGCTGGAGTATGCTACAGAATCCCTTACACAAGCAATGAAAGCACAAAAGCTTAATTTCCAAGCATGCACCTGAGAACACATACCCAAGAGAAAAAAAAAAGTGAGATACCTATATGACAGCTCTGTAAAAATGATTGCATAATAGTCAGATTGTCCTAGCAAGTAATACAACTATTAATTTACAATCAAAATTATTCATTCTCTCTATGATATTCATGGAATACATTTTCTTATCTATCCAGAACCTAAAAATGACAGGAGAGATCTGATGTGAATGAAGAAATCATAATTCCAAGGACAGATGTTGTCTTTTGGTTCTAATAACAAATATATTACTGGTCATACATATAAAGCCCTACTTGCCAAGTTATAAAAAAAACCAAATATGCAAACTTAAAAGGAGCCATTGATGTCCACCCAGAAGCAACACAATCTGTAAGGTGCCATGACTCAGTCAAGGTCTTTTCATTTATAACTGCAAGATACTAAAATGTGGTGGGTTTTTTTTTCCCATAATAGTGACAGTGACCACATTATCTCAGTGTTGGTGGAAGGTGTAGGAGTGCTGCTGGGCCTGATAGGCGTACATGCATGAGGAATGATTTTGAAGCAAAGCATTCTGGAGATGGCTGTGAAGTTTGTAATTGCCAGTAACACCAGTGGTGTAGAAACAGCTGCCCAGACCTGCCAATCAATTGCTGAACCAGGAAAACAGCATAGGAAAACTCACACAGACACTGCAGTCATAAGAAATAGCTGTAACTGAAATAAGAGTTCCTTAGTCAAACACTGTGTCATTTCTGGGCAAAGATCCCTGTACTGACCAACCAGAAAGACCTTAAATTCTTGAATTATTCCCACCTGTATACCAAGTAGAAAGCCACTTGGCAGAAATACCTCTTTTAAAGACTAAAAGATAAGGTTGAGCTAATGCTGGAAGTTGTTGGCAATGCTGGAGACACTCAGCAAATTCTGCACTTGCCATCAAAACCAGAAGTGAGTGGGAAACAACTATGGCAGGCCCCACTATCTGCAATCTTCTACCGCTGCTCTTTGACCCCAGCGTTATCCAGTGCCTGCAGGGAGCAGGGAGCAAAACAGCCCTGTCTCACTGAGGGGAAGTATCCCACAAGGAAGCCAGTTGATGTTTGTAACACAAACACTGTAGGATACCCTACTGCAATGAGTTTGTTCTTCAAGGACAATTCTGCAACAGCCCAGGTCTTACTGTAGTTATCAACAGTTACAGCCTTTCCATTAAATTAAATTAATCACCTGCACCCATCTAGGAGGTACAACACTCACAACACTAAGTTGTTTAACTGCTTTCACTGAGCCACTACTGCATTACGGTGATTTAATGCAATACTGCTACAAACAGCAGTTGAGCCAGCAACCAAACGAAAAGTGGTCTACCTTCCAAATCTGTGTTTCACTTCCATGTAGAGCTGCAATAAGAAGGCATAAGTCAGAGAGGTACCCTCCAGTTCTTATCATCCCGAACTGGAAATCAGGATTTCTTTTGTAATCTGAAATCCAGGAAGAAAACTCTTCAACTCCAATGAGGTGTTAGAAAGTGGCATTCCTTTATTCCTCATGATGAACACCCAGCAACTTGACAAGAAAATACACCCTCTCAGGGTTCAGGTTCTACATTTGAACACTTACGACATGCATATGCAGCATACTGGCATACATATTCATTATTTTTCAATGTCTCATACGTATGTGCTAATGTCCCTCTGGCATACTCAGTGGTATTTTGGATGGTTGAGTGCCCACCTACTTCCCTTTTTTCACAATCAGTTTCATCACTGAAGCCTTTGACCTATTTCCATTTGCTTTTCCCCAGTTTGGAAAATATTCATTGTTTATTAGGCCATAGTGGGCCACTTTTAAAAAACAGTGTATGCAGAACCCAAGGAAAATGTCCTTGCACACTTTGAGGCAAAAGATAGAAGTACTCAATTGTGACTCCAATACTTCTTGTGAGGCAAAATCATTGACATAGGAGATAGAAGTGTTCTATTATGTCTCCACTGCAAAATTATTGAGGAAAGACAAGGCTGTTCACCCACTAAAACTGAAAAGGAAGTTTTCAGAACTATCACTTAAGGATTCCTTTTGGTAAACTAACATATTGGTTCTTAAACTAATGTACTAATTCCTCTTGGTAAACAAACCAAACTTTAAAAGCCTAGTAGCAGCAGCAATTGGTAAGAGAACCAAATTTCACTAACAATCTATTCTATCAAGTAGATTAGGATACATGCATGACCAAATGTAAACACCAGAACAATCCAGGTGGAAAACAGCGTTAGGCCTGTCTTACTGTGAGCTCTGTCAACCAGTAACAGGTCCACTGGTGAGCATGGACTCAGTCAGGAAGGCAGCTAGTGATAGAGATCAGCTTCTTCAGCTGGCCCTCACCATTCTGTCAATAGAGGCATTTTGTCAATATTTCACTTACTCGAGGAAGGAAGAAATTAATGTTTAAATAACAGCTTTACTCTGAACTCTAAAAAAATAATCCTAGACGTTCTGGGATTATATCAGCCTAGATCAAGGTCACCTTTCTCTCTCTCCCTCTTCCCCCCCCCCCCCCCTAAAAAGACATAAACTTACTGTTTGTTTAAAGTTCCCTGATGCTGCAAAGGACCAAAGCGAAGACACCCCCATAAGGAGCAATTGTATTTGGGCAGAGTACATTTAAACACAGGTAACAGCTTCTGTTACAGGCTAATGATGCCACAGTTTCATTGTTTCATCTCACTCTGTCAACTTTGGAGCTGAATTACAGCTTTAATATCTCCTCCTCTCTGTTCCAACTATGATTTGTTCTTTGTTGTTTTTCTGATCTGCACTTCACAATGGTACTTTTTTAGAGACACTGAGCACTGCAGACTAAGCATCTCTTCACAGCTATTCATACAAATTATGTATGAATGCGTCCACGTGATCTTCACAAGCTCTGAACTTCTGAGTACAAATTCCTGATTAAAGAAGGATATTCTAAGTTAAAACCAGCAGCATGTTCCAGTGTAATACTTTCCCTACTTTACATACTTACATCACAAGCTCCATTTAAAACACATCTCCCATCCTTATGGTCATTTTTATTTAAATGTTTAACAATTGATATACAAAATATAACACTGGATGAATGTAGCCCTTATTCCATAAACACTCCCCAGGAGACTACACAGATGCATAGAGTTTAATACATCAGTATGCAGCAGGTCAGTCTGTGCTATTACTCTGCATTACTAAAAGAGGATTATAAATGCACATTACTCTTCAAAATTCAGGATCAATCTTGCAGTTTTTTTAAGCTGAGTGATTACCAGAGTCAGCAAGTGTTCTATGAACAAAGGGCTTGAAAGCACAGGGCCTCATAGCACCTGACTATGAAGAATTATAAAGGTAAATAGGTACAAGAAACAGTAGTGCATAATTCCATTTGATGCAAAACAATGGAAGGGCAGATATAGGAACGTTCTTAATGAAAAGACTAAAATCTGAGAAGAAGCTGTCAGACTCTAGAGACCCTTCAGTTCTCCTGAGCAGCTACCTTCCCCCAGCTGAGTAACGTGTTAATACATTGTACAGATCATAGTGGGACAAACTGCCTTCCCACTGAATCAAGTTCAACAATTCTCCCAGTGTATCTATTCAGAAATAATGTGCCCTAAATTGTTTTCCACATATTTAACCTGTATCAGTCTTACCAGGTAGCACCACTCTGGTCTTCCATGGTGGTTTTTGATAATGAACAGTGGGTTACAACAGTTCAGGAGACCCATTTCCTAGCAGGGTGGGATTTGCAAGAAAAGTCTGAAATGCTCTGAAGTCCACAATTCAGAATGCACTGCAGTGTGAAGATGCTAATCCAGTTCTAATCTAGCAATGGAGAACTAAATCCTTAGTTATATTTCCTCTTGAACTTCTATGACACATGTTTTAGAGCTCTGCAGTTTATGGATAACTTTCAAAAGCACACTGAGTTCAGGTAACTGAACAAGAACTTTAATGACACTTAGTCCCCTAGGTTATTAGGGAGATCACTCCATTTGTTTTAGTTGCTTTTTAATTATCTTCTTAGGAGTAGTTCCAGTCTCATACTGCTGTAATTAAATATATCACATCCCATACTGTTTGATTTCCTTAAAGATTTTGCCTGATTTTTCAGAACCTCCAGGTGTTTAAGCCAGCAATGAAATGAGATCTTAGAATGAAAGGGAATCAAATCAGAGGATATGCTGACTTTTGAATGCTCATTTTCTTCCTCCAGAAATTCCCAGTTACCAATCTCAGGGAAGATAACCTGACGTTTTTAACCATATAAGTACCATAACTTTGAAATACTTAGAGGTTTCCCATTGTTGCTTAAGATTCAACAGAGAACAAAGCATAAATGGGGCTTTAATACAAATAGTTCTATTATTCCAGTCAACTGGAGCAACAACTACCACCATGGAAGTAAAATTACTGTCATTAAATCAATAATCTAATAGAATCAGATCATCAGGTTCATTTTCTTCTGGAGACTTGGTCTACTGGCATGGTGTAGAATCATTTACTCAAGAGTAAATAGGCTAAGTCAACTCTGTGGTCTTAGTATATTTATGATATTCAAGATGCTTAAAAGAAGCCCAGCAGTCAAAGGAGGTTCATGGGCACTACTTCAGGTAGCTGGAGATGGGCTAGTAACTCCCACTGGTAAGAAAACTGGGAACACATAGAGGTGGAAATCTGGCTTTATGCCTACGGATGGAGTCAGAAAGAATCAAACCAGCTGTACAATCATAGGCATACAGAAGTTAGGCTAAGTAGAATTACCATGGCAGAAAGATAATGGAAAACGCTTGCCAGTGTTGTAGGCTTGCAGCAAACTCCATGAGGAGTGATCTCCAGAAAGAGATCATTCTCCAGTGGCAGTCAGCACTTAAGTGGGATGTAGGAGAGGTGCAGCCAAACTCCACCCCTTCTGGTAGCACAGCTGAATTGCCTTCACCTGTTCTCCCAGGGCCGACTCACTGCTCACCTCAGGTGGTCAGTCAGAGGTTCAGGCTGTGATCAACAGTTCTCATACACCAGTTTTCCTCCACAGACCAAGAGGACATGGAGCCTTCAGATGACTGCATCAAATACAAAGATACTATCTTTGCTTTTCACCCTTTTCATTACACAGTGCCTCTATCCCCACACACTGATAGCAAAGATCGATACCAAATTGAAAAGATTATGATCTGACTATGCTCAAGTTTCTAAAAAAAGAGAAAAAAAAGCCTGCCCACCTGACATGGCAAGATATTTACTGCATTTGATAGCGATGAGATACTATTTAGTTATGCTGAAAATCCTCTTTCACACCCAGAGGCTGGAAATCCCCATCTGCACACCATCATTTAACCTGCCTGCCAAACTCGGTGTCAGCTTCCTACCAATCTCCTCCTCCTCCTGTGGCTGCTTCATCAGTTCAAGGGTGATTAATTCAAAAATATCCATAGAGTTTATTTAACTTGGGAAAGAGGCATTGACTTCTGAAAGTTCTGATTCCATGCCTAGTTGAGAATGCCATGATGTAGCAATTCACTCCAAATGATAACACACTAGAAAACTTTTCATTATTAAAGATTAAGAACTAAGGAGGTAAAGAATAACAGGATGCATCTTGTCATAGCAAGAAGTGTCAGGATAAGAATCCAGAAGTCTTGGCAGCTATTTTGTCTGATCTTGAAGGAGTCGTTAGTTCTTCGTGCCTTTGCTTTTTACCCGTAGTGTGACAGTACCAATCCTTGTTTTGTGTATCTTCTGAGAGCAAGTAATATTTTGAATGCATTTTGCAATTACATGGATTGCAAAGTGTACTCCTACACGTACACTTCCAAGGCTTTAAAAGACTTTTAGGTATACACATGCTTATGCACCTAATATTCCCTGTCTGTAATAACTGGAGATCAATAGTAAAAAAATACCAAAGTCCACATATGTAAAGTTTCTCCTGTTGATAAGACCTCAGTGTTAACAAGTTTGCAATTGTATCTTCTTCATAAGCAACACACACTGGAGAGAGTGATAAATTCACCTAAAAGTTACAACACTGCTCAATAGACAACGTAGCAGAATGTAAGGAAACAGACCTGGAAGCACTAAGTGATTTGTCTGATTGCCTTCACATACCCATCCCCACAGGAGCTGGAAAAACCAAGTAAGCTACTGATATGAGAATGACAGCTTTACCAATACAATGAAAAACAGTATTTGAATTTACAGAGCTTATATTATTGAGAAGGCCTTTAGACTAAGATACTGATGTTGTTAAACATTTACACACACACAGCATTAGCTTAAAATTAGTGTCTTTTTTTTTTTTCAAGATCTGAAGCAGCTCCAGAAAACTGTGGGAGAAAAGTGTTTCTCCATAGATACAGCCACCTGAAACAAATCACGTCCTCGCTAACAAGGAAAAGCTCAGTAGCAACACTAATGTTGTTCTTTCAAAATAATGAGATTTTCAGAAATAAAACTATCTTCAGAGGAAGATTACAAACATCTCAAAGCACTGTATTCTGAACAAACCACAAAATCGTTTCTCCTTCTCCAGTAGAAATAATACTCCAGCAGTAAGTAATTAGGAGAACAAAACCAGAAAGAACCTTGCTAAGACAACAGATAGCACCTTTAGGACACTTCCGTAACAAGGAATTAGTATCACAAAACCAAACCAATGAATGAATAAATACTATGTTTTAAGAATAGACAGATGAACACGCAGTGGGTTAACAGAGCGTGGATGTGAAAAGCTATGACTTCTGAATGAAGGTATTTTCTGAAGTGTCAAAATGACTCATCAGTTTGAAATGCATACTAAAAGAGTCCCAAGAGCCAACGCATTACCAAAGAAAACTGATTGATAGATCTATTATCAATCTATCCAAAGAGCACAATGAGTTCATCTTTCCTTTAGAAGTTTCTTCCCACAACAAGATACTAGGAATTCTTCAGAACAGTTCACATGAAAATCATTAAGCAAACTTAATGAAAAAAAAAGAGAAAATAAAGAAAATCGAGCATTTACTGTAAGAGTTCCTCAGACTTCTTCTACGTGAACTCATTTCATGTTCAGAAATAACCCCAACCTGTCCATCTAAGGGAATACATCCTCAGAATGACAATTCTAAATCACGGGTTTGAACTGTTCTGCTGTTTAATGTCTCAAAAGTACCTACTGCAACTCTGCAGGAGGAAAACATCAAATGAACAGGTGCAAATAGATACATAAGGATGCAGAGCGTGTCCACAAACTACATCTGTGTTTGTCTTAGAAAGCAGCGGGCTCATACATAGTAATACGAGCATAACTTTTCCTATTATATCCTGACAAAAAAAAAATCAAGTCTGTTAGGAAAGACATCAATTAGACATTCAGTCCCAACCCACACAACAATAAGTTTCAGAGCAGCAAACAGAGAATTCCAAGAGAAGAATTTCAAGGTATCACAAGATAAATACCACTCTACCTCTAGTACAGCAATAATAGCATGGTGGCAAAGTCTTCAGCTACAGCAAACATCAACAATCCCAAACATAGCACCCATAGATGTAGAAATGGGAGAAAAAAAAAGCTACTTACCTTTAGAAGGCCTCAGATAGATAGGGATCTCCAGCAAGACAGCTTCACCTCCACCACCAGCCCATAAATGAGGTCTGGGAAGGGGTGGATCCTGGCTTCACCCTGTCCGGTCACTCAGGTACACTGCATGCACAGAACTCCCTTGGGCTGACTCTGCCTTCCCACCAGGTGCTCAATCACTGCTTCAAGCCATGACTTAGCATTTCTGCTACACCTCCACTGTAAGAAACTCCTGTCAAATACCAGGTCAGCTTCCTTCCTGCTCTTCAGGTAAAGCACTTCCCGCAGCCCTGCCTGTTCCCAAACAGGCCCTTATGTTTCTGGTGGGGAGTTTGTATGTTTATGCATATATACACGTACATGAGTAGACATTTTGTAATGTTGGCTAATTGAGCTTTGTTGCGTTTCCAGATGTTTTCCTACAAGGTTACTGCTATTTGTTGCAGTTACTGAAATTATAAGGAGAAAAGACTCGCAGGCAATCTGCAGTCTGTGTATTCAGTCTGCACTGAAGTGCACCCAAATATGGGAACGTGGATGTTGCTATTCAGTAGCACATTCAGACACGCAGTGAGTAAGAATAATTATCCATCTTCAAGTATAAAGCAAAATTAGGAAGATGAAGTGTAATTATGCTAATTGAAATCTAGCCTATGCACCAGTACCAAACTTTGGAAATACAGCTGGCGCTTCTGTGCAGTCACAAGTGCTACTTATTGTTTCTTCTCATCCTAAGGAATTAGTATCACAAATAAGGAATACAATGCTCTCCAGCAACTCAGAGAACCAACATGTACAAAAACTTGTCAGGAACAGACACTCGTCACGCTCTTCACAACCTGGTACCTCATAATGCATTCTTCCCCAAGTGGTTACCAAGTCTGACACAGATGAAATTATACCTGCCTGCAGAGATGCTATGAGCAAGGACGAGACTGTTAGGTTGTTTATCTTTGTTTCAAAAGATTTTCAGTCCTCTTTTCTTCACCTGGAAGTCTAGTGAAAATACAGTTGCTCATGGTTTCTGACTACGATTCAGAGCATAAACAACAAGAGCTATGGATAAAATCAGAGCTGAAATATATTTTTGTTCTGCCTATAGAACACAGTCCACAGTTTTCATTTAACTTACATTTATTTAAACTTATACAACAGCAGTCATTAGTAATACTTAATTTGTATGCACACTTCTGATCTGACATGGACACCAGCCAATCACTAGCAAATTGAAGCAAGAGATCAATCCATTTCCTAATTAGAGATGTGAATTAATGGGAACTGAAATGACCATTTTAAAAGCAGCAGGCCCTAGACAATGACTTCTTTAGATGCCCTGTGCTCTAGAGTTTTTCTTTTGTATTAATTTGAAACTATTCATTCTCATCAATGATTTATGGCGTCTAGGTGCTACTTGGCAGTACTTTCAATGTCTGTGCTGATAAAGGAGAAAACCTTTACTGTATCTCGAACTGTCAACAACTTGCTTTTGAAAAATTTAGAAGAGTTCTTGCATTTGTCCTTCATATTTACATAGTCTAAGAAAGCCCCTCAGAATACCTGCGTTTTTGTGGAGAGTAAGGCTTTAGAAGCATCTCATTAATGACTCATGTCAGCTTTACCCACCAGCAGAATATGCTAAATTCTATTGGCCTCGCACCATAATTCTCCAACTGGGTACTGAACCTTACTGTGACAGTCCAATTAGTTCTGCTGGCAACATTAATGAGATCCTTATTATTTGAGAAACACACCTAACAAGTATGAATTCTTATGCAGCCCTCCAGTTAAAAGAACTAAAAATTATTACAGCTTTCATAGAAGACGACATCAAAACCCACGCAAAGAAATTCAACAATTTTGTTTAAATTTAATATAACATATGATAAAGAGAAGAGCTGGAGTAAAATCCTGTCACTGCTTCGCACACAGTGTTATTTTATGGCTCTGTATGAGACCAACACCATTACATTAGCAGTCACAACTCTTAATACTTTCTGACACAACTGAGTTGGTCCATCTATTATCACCTACAAATCCTTTAAAAACAAATACCAGTTCAAATAATTATGCTGTTCAACATATTAACTTCCTAGACACCAATGAGAGGAACTGCAGTGATAAAGTGCCCTGTTTCAGGGAAGATGAGTTAATAGATTTATTTGTATCCTGGGCTTCAAATCAAATGCCTTTAATATTAGGATCACACTTTCCACTGAATAAATGTCAAGGAAATAAACTTGATAGAACAATATATTTTCCATGCTCTAAAATTATGAATTTTAAAAAGGAACTGAGAAAATGAAACTACAAAGTCTTTAACCTCTAGGGAATAAATTCAAATATCAACCAGGTCAGTAATAATCTAATGTCAACTGTTACCATAAAAAATGGACAATGATAAATAATGAAGTATCAAGCTGACAGGAAGGCAGTTAGTGGGAACTGTAAGGATCTGTGTTATTCTGTGATATTCTCTGTATATCTTAATTAGAATTTCAAAGAAAACGTAATGTTCTTCCCTATACTATTTCACAATCATTTATAACCCAGAGCATGAAAACTGTCAGCCTACCTCTTAAGATTCTCCCAGAAAGTGTTTTTATTCAGTTTGGGTGCTTGCTGGCCTGTTTGCAACATCACTTTCCTGAGAAGAAAGATATAAAATAAAGCAATCAATGAAAGGCGAATCTTTAGGTCAGAGAGGTTTAGTACACAATGCAGATTTTCTTTATCTAAAGAGCTGGTGTTTTCTTGATGTTTTCTTACATTTTTCTCCTTCCCTAATGTTGACAGCCTAAACATAAGGCTGTTTTATGCAGCTCTCTGCTCTGATTGTTATTCAGCTGACTCCCAGTTCCTGCAGGATGCCCAACTATTCTAATTTGTATTGATGGGGAATATGAAATTAACATTTACCATGTAAATTATTTTTGTTTCTTGAAAAGGACCAGCACCAAGCAGCGAAACACTGAATGCTAAAACACTTAAATATGAGCTGTTCATTCCTCTTACACTCACTGCATCAGTATTCACTTCCTTGCTTATGCTGGCCAAATTGTTTCTTGACATTATAAGAGTGGCACATTGAAGTCTCTGTTTCAAGAGAATCCACATCGCTTGAGCTGCTGCACATAATGAAACATGAGAGAAGACAAGATTCGTGCCCCAAATATCTCAAAGTCAAGCTAGGCCAGCCCAGTTCCTTTCAGTATCTAAAGGGGGCTGATAGGAAAGAAGGGGACAGGCTCTTTTGCAGGTCTGTTGTGACAGGACAAAGTGGTTTCGAACGAAAAGAGGGGACATTTAGATCGGACGTAAGGAAGGTTTTTACATTCAGGGTGGTGAGGCGCTGGCACAGGTTGCGCAGAGAGGCGGTGGATGCCCTCGTTTTTCACAGATGATCGCTGCCTGAGGAGCAGGGAGGGCGCGAAGACGGCGGCGCCAAGCCCAGCTCCCGCAGCACGGCGCCCCACAGCACGGCGCCCCACAGCCCGCTCCGCGCCCTCCGCACCCCGCCGCTCTCTGCTCCGCGGCCGGGCGGGGCGGGGCGGGATGCGCTGGGGCCGGGCCTCGTGCCGGGCCGGAGGCGGCGGGGGAAGGGAAGCCGAGCTGTTTGTTCGCTGTGTGTAAGGCTGCGCCCGTAAGTACAGCGCTCGAGCCCAGCGCCACGCAGTCTGGCTGTAAAGGAAGGCCCCAGCGTGCGGTTACGGCGTTCTGAAGGGGGTTCGTCCTTTGAGATACAGATTAATAACTGAAGGAAGGACAGCGTCTGCCGCGGTGGGGCTTTGACCGGGAAGTGGATGCAGCAGGCTTTCCCGTTGGCTGCTACCTGCTGTAGCAAAGGGTTTGAATGCCCTCAATAAGGCTGCTGATGACACAAAGCTGGGAGGAAGCGGCCGTCAGCCTGGCGCTGGGAAGGCCTACCGAGGGGTGCGGGCAGGCTGGATCGCTGGGCTGAAGTCGGTTGTATGAGCTTCAGGAAGGCAAAGCGCCGAGTCCTGCGCTTCGCTCACAGCAGCCCCTCGCAGTGCTGCGGGCTTGGGGCAGAGTGACTAAAACAGCTGTGAGGGTGTTAGCTGGCAGCCAGCTGAACAGGAGCCCAGGTAAACAAGGCGGCCAGCGGCGTCCTGGCTTGCATCAGAAATAGTGCAGCCGGCAGGGAGGCAGTCCTCCCTCTGTGCTCAGCTGCGGTGCACGGCAGCTGTTGGGTCACAGCCTGAACCGCTGATTGAGCACCTGGTGAAGGGGCTCGGCCAACCCCGGGAGCACAGACGCAAGCAGTTCACTTGTGCGACTGGAAGGGGTGGACTCTAATCTCTTTCAAAGCCTGGCAGCTGAAGGGAAAGCATCTCTGCTTGGAGATTGTCTCTTTTAGGAGTTTTTCAGTGAGCCCTAATCCTTGGAAAGGGTTAAACTATTTCTTTTTATTACTGAATTGTGACCGGTATCTTTCTTGGGTGATTTGAGAACTTGTCAGTGGCAGCTATATCCTCTTGTACAGTCTGCTGAGGCTGCACCTTGAGTACTGTATTCAGCTTTTGGTCCCTTGCTACAAGGAAGTCTTTGGAGCCCTGGTGTCTATCCAGAGGAGGGAGGTGAAGCTGTGAAAGGTGTAGAGCACAAGTGTTACAAAGAGTGGCTGAAGGAACTGGAATTCCTTACTCTGGAGAAGAGGAAGCTCAGGGGAATCCTTACTGTTCTCTGCAACTCTCTGAAAGCAGGTTGTGATAAGGTGAGGGTCAGCTTCTTCTCCTTGGTAACTGCTATAGGACATGATGGTCTCAAATTGTGCCAGAGAAGGTTCAGGTTGGATTTTAGAAGAAATCTCTTCTCAGAAAGAGCAGTGAGGTGGTGGAACAAGCTGCACGGGGAGATGGTGAAGTCACCTCTAGAGGTTTTCAAAAGATTTGGCACTGAGGAATATGGTTACTGTGAGTGGCAGGGATGGGTTGATGGTTGTCTCTTCTATCTGTGTGCAGCTGCAGCTCTTTAGGCCAGCTGTGGCTAGAACACTGACTCAGTTTGCAGCTCCTATTATTTTTATCTGTTGGATCTCATCTAATTAACAAGTCTGAATTAATGTTGGTGTAGTGAACAAAGAAATGACTAAGTATTTATTAATATTTAAAGGTTAGATCAGAACTTCTGGCACATGTTAAAACAAAGATTAAACTTTTGGTCTTAGAAATTGGTGTTACAAATTGCTTTTGGAAATCAGCTGTTGGGAAAAACCCTGAACTTCTTAGGGTATGCAGTCTGTACACAGTTCACCAAAGGACCTTGGTAGTAACAAGGCATGTAGAACAGACAGCAGTGCACTTCTAGGAGAGAAATAGCTAAAGTCAGCACCTTCAAAACTAAGAATGGCCTAGGTTAAAAAGAACCATAGTGACCTGTATCCAGCCTGGCCTTGACTACCTTCGGGGATGGGGCATCCATAACCACCTTGGGCAACCTGTTCCAGTGCATCACCACCTTCTGAGTGAAAAACCTCCTCTTAATATCTAACCTAAACATCTCCTGCCTCAGTTTAAAGCCATTCCCCCTTATCCTATCGCTATCCACCCTCATAAACAGATGTACTCCCTCCTGTTTATATGCTCCTTCCAAATATTGGAAGGCCACAGTGAGGCCGTCCCAAAGCCTTTTCTTCTCCAAGCTAAACAGTTAATGAACACCAAAGTTCGTGGCGAAGCTGAACTTCAGGGTGATGGTTCCTTTGTTTACCCACTTTCATCACTCTGGGGTTCTGTTTTTTCTGATGGAAGAGCTACAGCTGTTGCTGCTGTAACATCTTTCCAAAGGCACACCACCCATTCATTTATTCTCCTTATGGGAGCAGGAGAAGAAATGGGGTGAAATTATTTAGGAGAACTGCTAGATTCAAAGGGAGAATGGGTAGTGAATCATTCTAATAAAAAAAGAAAAGAATAAAGCCTTAAAGCTTTACATAGTAGCTACGCGTCTGAGATCTATTTTATTCCTCAAACTTTGTTCCGGAGAGCTTTTTGTTTTTTGTTTCTCCTACACTGTGAGCATGGCTATCTTCATTTTGAGAACATTAGCAGGCTTGTGCTTATTTTCTAGTATTCTGGGCAAAATCTAATCTAAATAAGGAGAGTTTGCTTTTTTGAGAGGTGGGAGGTTTAATCTAAGGAAAACAAAATCTGTTTTTAAAAATCACCTTTGTTTTCATGAATGACTCAATCCAAGTGTTACCTGTAATTCATTATATTCAAAATCAAAAGAAATGCTCATCAAAATTTATTGGCAGTGCTTGATGGTAATTGTTATTGTATGCTTACCCAGCAGATTTTGATAATGCATTCTTTGATCAGCAGTAGTGCTTTCAAGGGTGTTGCATTGATGTAACACATTAAGTAGTTATTTTATCCACTTGTTTTGGTGGCTAAATAGGATTTGAGCTGAGCTATAGTATTTGTCCACATGTCCCCCATAGCTGTAAGTAATTCAGTTGTTCTTCCTGTGTTACTGAAACTGCGATATGCTTTTATTCTGTTTTTATTTGTAGTGTTGCACCATGACTACTACCTCATCAGATGGCTCTGGTGACTATGAAAAGCAGCAGAAGGAATTGAGCCAGAGTTATGCTAGCTCTGTCCTTGACTATTCAGAAGATACCTGGGAATCCTTCAGTGAGGAAGAAGTAGCCTGCTGCCAGCGTGAGAGCAAATCATCTGAATTGTTTTGTTCCACAGAAGATTCAGAGCTTTCTGCTGTGTTGGATCCAGGGGAAAGCATGTTGTGGTTGGGAGGCCAAAGTCATACAGGTATGGAGAGCTTACCATACTTCAGACCTATCTCTTACAGCTTTAGATCTGGGCACTGGAGACTTGAATTTGCAAAAATGTGAAAACTGAATGGAGTATAGCCTTGGAGATCAGTGCTTAAAAAAATTGAAAAAGATTATTATTTCTGTGATGTCTTATTCATGCTACACTTCTATACTTGAACAGTGTCTAATGGATTAAGCTGAACAGTTTGGCTTGTAAAAATTAGTTTTTACAAATGATGGGGTTTATTAAACCTTTTTTTTCTGGATATACAACCACATTTTGAAATCATTCCATATCTAACCATTGAAATCCTTGTTTTCACCATCCAGAAGCATGTGCTCTATTTGTGGAGGTGCTTTTAGTAAGTCCTACTACTTAGTATCTTTATAAGGTTAATATTCCATGAAATTATGGAGTTTTCTGAATGGTACTTGTTAAATAAAAAATCAGGAAATAATGCATAGAAAAAATATTTTGAGAAGTTGATAGTTTTCTGCAGTTGATACCTTGTAGAGAGCAGCATATATAAATAACTGTGTAAAACTTTACGCTGATGTCTCCATTATCTTCTTCTGTAAGCCTACTGAATTTGCTATTGCTATCCTGAAAACAGATCAGAGAAGACAGGTGTTGTCTGGAACCATGCCATGCTTACCTTTCTGTCAGTGGCACTGATTTTTCAGACTACTTAAGTCTTTCATGTTTTCCAGATTCAGTTCACCTGTGCTCCCATGAGTATTTGTGTTGCAACATAATGAAGAGCCTATGCAGGCCTTGATCGAGGTTAAGTTAGCACTGCAGACAAAATGGAATGTGCAACTCTCTTCTTTCCAGCTTATCTTATAATCTTTCAGTGGAGTGATTAGAAATAAGCAGTGAGAGATACTTTTATGGGATAGAAACTTCCTTGGTATCTCAACCTGAAGTTGTGGATATAAATTGTAAAGTCCTGTGGCTTGAGGCTTCTTTTTCAACACCAGGGAAAACTCAGCCATGTTCAAGTGGAGGATTTGCCTCTTGGTTTAGTAATCTTCATTTTTTTACAATATATGATCAAATACATCTTTTTTTTTTCCATCGTAGACGAGAAGTCTGAAGTAGTTGATTCTGCAGCTGCAGAAAGAGATTTCATTGGAAAGCTGATTGATATCCTAAAAAATAAGGAAGCTGGCATTAAACAAGAAAAATTCATCATCAAAACTCATGCTGGTGAGTTCGCTAACTTAGGCAGAGTTGATAATTCTTCTTTTGACAAAAAAAAAAAAGGGGGATCAGAATTCTTAGCTAGGCTAAAATGTCATGTGTAAGCTATTAAAGATAAGCCAGGTAATTAACCAGACACAATTAGTCAGGAAGCTTCTCTTTTCTGCTTTCTTGGAAGGAAAAAACAGAACAGTTTGTGTGCTGTAACACATAGGTTTGCTGCTCCTGGTGCAGAGACATTTTACTGTTCATGTGTTATTACAAGGTGTGGATAAATCTGCAGAAATTTAAAACAGGGATAACTTTTAACTGTAAAATCTCAATTTTACTGGACTGTTTTTTTCCCCTCTCCAGCTGTATAGGTACTGGGGTGTGTTTTCTCAGTAAAAATAAACATGCTTTCAAAACAGATGATCTGCAGGGTGAAAACATTTCACCTGTGTTAATTATTGAATTGCTGGTTTGCTATGTTTTACATAAGTTGCTCCTAAAGTAATGCCTCCTATTTATGTCCATGGAAATGACAGCAGATACAAAGAACACAATAACACTATGTAATAGAGCAAATTTTCAGCTACCAAACGGTTTTTCAGCATAGTCACCAGCATTAGCTAATTCATGGAGGCGAGCTAATTGTGATGCTCTTTATTTCGTGGTGTCAAGTTATGCATGACTGTCTTTGTGTTGCTACTGCTGAAATGAAGCATCCACTCCCCACTGTGTTGACATCCTCTGTTTGGTCTTTGTAAATGTTCAGCAAGCATCAGTGAATGTCAGTGAGTGCAGTTTTTTTCCACAGAGGAATTCAGTGACACACCTTGGTTTCATATGCACTTCCATGTCAGATGCCATTCTGTCAGACTGCCCCTCTGCTGCCATCTGTCACACAGTAACAGAATGTGATGGAATATTGGGAAGGTTCAACCTCTATTGCCATACCACCAATATCTTCCTATTGATGTTGTGGGCCAACATAATAAAATAAAATTACTCACAGAGAGCCCTCAGAGTTCCTTTTCTAAGCTGCAGGAGGCAGCAGGGCACCAGCTTTGGCAAGAACAATGGAACAACTTCAGCCAACACAATGATGTAGTGTGTGGAGGAGTGGGGAAGAGAGGAAAGAAAGAGGCTTTTTGCATGCACTGGTTATGCAAGGAAATGTGAGAGCAGATGGTGGGATGGAAGTACTGCTCAAATCTCTCTAAAAAGTGGGTCAGAGATACTATTTTTAATTAAAAAAAAAAAAGAGCAAGAAAGTTGTAGTTGAGCAAGAAAAATAATTGAAGCAGGGTATCTTCCTTTGCATGTATGTAGGGAAAAATATCAAAAGTTTTGGAGGTCTGCTCTAAGACTGATAAACCAGGTCTAGGTACTCTGTGACGTTGCGCTTGTGTAGAAGCATCCTGAAACTCCCTGTACACCATAGGGGAGCGTGCCCTAAGATCATTCTTACACTTCTCTTAATTGCATAGCTCATTCACAACCGTGGTGAGTCAGTGTTATGAGTTCCTAAGTCATCTTCAGCTTTTATCTTTCTATTATTGTGTTTCTTCATGGAGTCAAGACAAGTAATGTACATTATTTTTAGTAGTGAGGCCTCTCCTGGTGAGCTATGCTGAGATAATCTTCCTAAAATACATCAGAGTCTCATGATCATCTGATTGATAGCAAAACTGAAGAGAACCTGCTGAACTCAGACTCATTGAACAAATTATAAACAGCAATGTAGCGTTAAGAATGTTTTAGATCTCTACAGGGTTTTCCTTGAAGATTGATTGGCAAGACTTCATCCTCTGAATGCTGCTCAAAGAAACGTTCTGTCTTCAGCTTATGGGCTGTGGGTAGGTATAGGCAGGCTGCTCGCTGAGTCTTTTAGCTCAAGGTGATGTGTAAAATGATGCATTGCTCTCTGTCTGTGCTATCCCTGATCATCTAAGTAGTTAAGCACTTTGGGTACAACGTGCTTCCTAATTCTGTCAATAAGAAGGTTCATGCTTAGGCTTCATTCATATGAAAGCAATGTTGGCATGCAGTGGACAGGTTATCCCCAAACTTATCATCATTGATATTTAAGAGTCTGCTTTTATTAGAAAAAAAGTACACAGCTAACATACACACAGAATAAGCACAGCAACTTCTGTATGCTGATGCCTATGGATGTCTTCTCATCTTTGGCTTAATTCAGCACTCAGTGGGCTCTGAGCCCCTTATTATTTTATCAACTTGGTGTCATTTAAAGCATAATAGAAAATGAGATCTCCTAGAGCTAGGCTGCTGCACAGTTAATTCCCCTCTGTCAATTTAGAAAATGAATGATGTATGCACTGAATATGCATGTCACTTTTGAATTCATCTATGGGTAATAAAGCAAGAATTTTTATGTCATACTACTGATACAGTTAAATGAGGAAAATCTTGTTTTGCATATAGGAATGCCCTGGAACATGAGTCTTGTTTTTGCTAGATTTATTTATGGCTTAAAAGAGAAAAACCTTGATGCTTGCATCAGGAGAAGTGAGGAAGTTTTTATTGTAACTGTTGCTTTCTCTTCTTCTTCCTTGGACCTTTACCTCAGTTGTGTAGCAACTAATTATTGGAAAAATGCATCACAAAAAGCCTCACTCTATTCTTCTAAGTCTCCAAGTCTCTCAATTATTCTGAAGACAGTTAAGCATCTTTGATATTTACTACAGGAAACCAACAGTTCTTTGGTTCAGGTATGTCTGAAAGTTCAGGTGGGGCTTTTTAGCAGCCTGGCTTTTGCTCCTATTGAGAGATTCACACTTCCGTTAGCTTGTAAGGTGTGTGTGTTAAGTGCTTTGCTTGTTGGTTTTTTTTATGCAGTGTTACCACTGTACTGCTGCCAGCTAGAGTAAGAGTTTTGGTTGTTAGTGCACGTTATTTAGAGGTACAGAAAAGTTTGAGCAGAATTAGACAGCTCTGTGGCTGAAATACTGAAATGCAGGATGTCGGTCAATTTTGACAACTTAAACTGCTCTGCTTATTATGGTACTGGTATCAACCCTGGGAAATGTAAAGGTAAGAAAGTCCAGGGTAGATACAAATACCTGCAGTTTGTGGTGTTCGGGTGAAAGGTGCTGGCATGTGTGTGCAGGTGGGTGCACTGAGGGAAACATAAGGATTTGTTTTTCTGTATTCACTTTTTCCAGTTGCCCAGCTATTTCTGGAATCTAGATCTAGTTTGTGTGTGCTTCGTGTACTAACTTCCAAATGTCCTAGTATTTAAATTGGCTCAGCAAATAGTAGTTCACTAAAAGTATTTATTAAAGTAGTAGTACTTGCCTATAAAAATTGAGGAAGCTCTAACTATTGTGTTTGCAGGAGGGAGCAGGTACCCATTAGTCTTTGCTGGCTCGTTTTTAATCCTGTGTTTGTTGGCACTTAATCTTCCTGCTTGGTTATATGCACAAGGTGTGGGACTCCAGCAGGCTCAGGCCCTGGGGTTTCAGAGTTCTATCTTTTCATCCACCAATCTGTTAGAAAGCTTTACTATTCAGTAGTAAAATAGCATTGATACAGGCCAAATGGGGAAATTCCAACCTGCAACATCCATGTGGGAACTGGGAGAGAGTTTCTCCTGAGAAATATGAATTCTGTGAGATTTTTTTTGTTGTCTCTTGTAATGATTGTTGAGTGGAAACTGAGGATATCCTGCACCGTGCTGGAGAACATAGTTGGCTTTGAATTCATATTTCTGTTAAATAGCTTGGTTTATCAGATGGCTTATTATCAGTGTTATACTATCTGAACAAATCTTTTGAAACTTACGTTTGCTGATTGGGCCATCAGTGTGTTAATCTGAATTGCTATACTCAATTGTATGAATGCAATTTAGGTAATTATGAAAATGTTATCTTGTCGATCCTACTGAGTAGTAATCAGTTACTGACTTTCACAATTATCTCTCCTTTATCCATTCCACATTTTTTTCTTCTTATAGTAGAAGATGGTAGGCATATTGTTATTATTATGCTCTAAGTTTTTTCTATTTAATCAAAATTAGACATCAGAGATAAAGGAAAGCCAGGAAAACAGTAGATTTCCTTTTTTTTTTTTTTTCCCTCCATCACTTCTGTAGTTTTAAAATCTTACCCTTAAAAATGTAGTTGCATACAGAAAGTAAAAATCTATGTAGGTCATTTAGTTATAAGGCACGTGCCCGGTTTTATAATGTAGATGTGGAGATTATTTTATCTCCACTGGTGAGATACTGTCTGCTGCTTTTATCAGAGCAGCTTGTTGGTTCAGTTTGTGCTTTACTTTCTAAACAGTCTGTGCTTTGTTAGCCTGTGTCCGTGTGATACATGGTTCTCATCACATACATGGTTGATGTCTGTTCTGGTGTCTGGTTTTGTTCTTCTTAACACCTATCCCTTCCTTATCCTCCAAGGAAGATGGTATGGAATGCACGACTTGGGGCAATGAAGCATCAGCAAAGCATGCTTCTGGAACAGTAATTGGCACTGGCAGGTATTCTCTATAGACAGATATACAATGACATTTAAATTTGCCACCACAAATGGAGATTGAGCATTCAAGCATGTCTAGTCCAAAGATGGAAAAGAGAGAAAGACAAGAAATGGAACTGAAAACCAACTAGTTTCAACATAGGTCCTGTTGCATAAATCTCACTTCCTTCAGCAAAAGAACAGGCAAACCTCTTTTACCTAGAAGAAAATCTGAAAGTCTAAATAGTTATTATGCAGTTAAATGTCTTCTTTTTTCTTCTTCTCCCTGAATTTAACTGTGTGCTTACTTCTCTTACCACTTCTGGTTCTTATTTCCGTAAAATTGTAGTCCTAGATCTTTGAACACTTCTATTCTTTTGAAGTTTACTTACTGATAAAGTTTAAAACTTCCTCTTCTCTTTCCTAGTGTCTCTTCTGATGTCTGTAGGTGTCTATGAGCAAATGGGTGGATGCCTGGCAGCACACAATTAACGTGTGCATTATTAGAAACCAGTTCTTCATTCAAGTGCACTTCGACGTGTCAGAAGAAACTTCACTGAATGAGTTAGTCTGGTATTAAATTGTCACAGAGTATTCAGCAGACCCCATGTATTTTACTTTTGCATTAAAGTTCTCAACTTAGTATTTTTAATTGATTTGTTCTTTTTTTTTTTTTACCATCACAGTAATGCTTTCATTTTTTTAATTTGATCTGTGTGAATATGTATCTATTTTTTAATGTAGTTAAACCAAATACCAATGCATGTCTTACATGGTTTTGCAAGGAAAACAGTCTGGTGGTGTTTACCTGTGCAAACTTTCATAATCCTACCCAAGGAAAAAAAAATATTAAATTGCATTTTACAGTACCAGTATTCTTATTCATCCATCTATGAAGTATCACTGTGTCTTCAGTGATTTCGATATACCAGTTTGTAAGGAGGAATAAACTGCTGTATGATGATTGATTTTTGAACTGTGACAGCTGCACTTAAATCACACATTTTCCATGTCCATAAGGCAAAGCTTACTGATTTCTGCTTTGCTTAGTCTTAACTGTGGATCCACTTAATCTTCGTAAGGATTGGCTGCATTTCTGAAGACGTGTCTGGTTTCCTTACGAAATTCCACTGCAGTGGTTTGCCTGCCTCAGGTGCCATTAATCACAGCATATTTAGGAAGTGTTTTATGTTTACGTTGTTCATCGTTGTAAAGATTTGTGTTATGGTTATGCCACAGTACATTTAAGTACAGTATGCCAATACATTTAAGGAGTTTAGTGACAATGTACTGGTTATCAAAGAAGCACCCTGAAATACGCAGTGCTTGTCCAGAAGAAGTAAAATTGAATTTAAGAGAAATTACTGACAATGAGTGAAACATGTAATAAGGAAAGATTGCCTAAGTGGTAAGCTCTCCATTTGAGTACTTAAGTCAAAACAAACCACATATGGAGTTGTTATTGTCTGCCTTCTTTTTGGCTGTCAGAGTGCAGCTCTGAAAAGGGAGTACTGTGTTAGCATTAGCTATATGCAGAGGCATCCATCAGACTTCTAGTAATGATTACTGTATTTGTTTGGTTCCCTTGCTTCTCTTTTCATTATAGACAGTCAAGTGTTTCACTGGGCTTCAGAAATTGCATTAAAAAAAAAACAAAATTAGTGTTATAACGGTAGAGAAGCAGAATCCCCTCTTTAAATAGTTGAAAAAATGGAATCTCTGAAGACCATGTAATACAGCCCAGCGTCGTTACATGCTTAAGCTCATGAAATAATGAAATTGCAACATCAAAAAGCTTACTCGTGTTGGTTGTCTGTATTGATTGGCTCTGTTTAAATAAGTGGAAAATCTCCCTCAAAGCACTGTGTGAAGTTTTAAATCCATCCTTGGATGCCCATCTGAAATGTAATCTGTTTAAGTTTATTATTACGTGTCATTGGCAAGGGAGGAGATAAGAGTGAAAGATCTTGTTTAAACAAGGTCATATAAAAGTTTCTTAAAGGATCGTTGAAGCCTGAGAGGAAAATACTTTTAATGTAATTGCATTTCCTTGGAAAAACCAAGCAAACAAAAAACCCAACAGAACTATGGGTTGTTTGAATTGTTCTTCAGAGTTACTGCAATAGCTTCTGATTCAGTACTTGAAAAGTAGTACTAGATTTACTAATAACTTTATGCAGTATCATTAAGTGGTATAAATCTTTAGGGTTCTTATCTTTTCTCTTTAGAGACTATTCAGAGGCATCTGTTATGTAAGTGCCTGCAGTTGTTATCCAGATTCTGGTTTAAATTGTTATTACTGTTATTACAGTCATTGCTTCCAGGCTTGACATTTGGTTTGTTTTTTATTAAATAGATAATATGAGGTTGCACGGATAGAAGACCAGTAATTCTCTTCCTCTGTTGTAATAATTGACACTTCATTTTGTTGACAGAAACTACTGAGTTATCAGAGGAAGAACTGGATGCTCTCCAGTCTTTTTGCATCATTAAGATAAGGAGGGTGCTGCAGGAGCTGATCTCTAAGCAGGCAAGTGGTGGCAATTCAAGAAAGCAGCAGCGTGGATTCACATCAAAGGCATCAGAGGCGAGTGACTTGAACTGCATTGTTCCCCATCAGCTAATGAACAGAATTCGTCTGAAAAACTTCCGGGAGACCATTAAACAGGTACTGTGTGTGATGGAACAGTGGTGGTGATTTGTTATTGACTGAGACTGGGATGATCAGTTACTGCAGTCCATGGTATGCCCTAGAAGCCTTGTATTCTGGTTACATTTGCACTCGTTATTTATTTATAGAAGTATTTTGTATATTGCTATATTTTGTAGTCTTGTTAACTCTAGTATTAAAAGTATTTCAAAAGGCACAAGCCACCCCCTGCCCCCAGCTTTCTTCCCGTTAGATATTAGTAATATTGAAAATTAAAGCATGTCCGATAGAATCAGTTCCATTATTAATAATCATTTACATAATCTTTATACAATTTGATGTGCTTTTCTTTTTCACCAGCTCAATATATTTTCCCCCCTCTGTCAGGTAGGCATTCTGACACAACTCTTCAACTCTGTGTCTGCCCAGAGGGTTGAGGCTGGTAGTATTTGGCCAGCAATACTGGCATTCTCACTTTGTGCATGTAGATGGATTGGAATATGTGCTTATAGCAGTCATCACCTACAGATGCCTTTACTCATAAATCTGGGCTTGGCAAATGCCTGTGCCTTGCTTGAAATTGGTACAGAATGTCTGTATTTGCCAAAGTGTTTCTGATTAAAACAAAACAAAACAAAATTTTGAATGGCAATTATGGTCATTAATTTTACTTTCATTCTATCATGTGCTGGTTTTAATCTGTTGCCATACAGCATTGCAAAAATGACTGACATATTCCTCTGTTAGCTGGGTGAGCAGGATAGTATCTGTCAGTTCTGGCATAATGATTCTTTGATGCTACCTGCTGAAATCTCAACCAATATAAATAAGCAACTTACATTCTTCTATTCTATCAGCACTAACCAACCCACCATTCTGTAGAATTCTTGTTGCCTTTTCATTTGTATTACAGTGTAATAATGCATTTTCTAAGAAAAGTAAATTTGATTGCTATGTCTACTTCTGTGTTTACCACCACGTAACAGCATTTTTATGCAGAGGAGGAGAAATCAAGAGTAAGAATACAGAGGCTTGAGACGTGGGACTGATTCCACTGCTCTTGTAGTAATGTATTAGGCCTATGTAACAAGATGGAATCTGTGTAAATAAAATCAGATAAAAATTATTGATAATTCATAAACATATTGGATTTGTGTAATGTTATTAAATATGCTCAAGGTTTCATGAAGAATAACCTAAGAAATTAGTACCATTTATTTTTGCAAAGAAAACTGCTAATAGAATTTTGTTTGTATTCTGCTTTAGAGTTGCATGTAGATGTTTGAACCAATTGATTCAGAATTTATTTTCCTCTTAAAATTTGAGATAATCGTAACCTCTATGGCTTGTATTTAAGGCCTTATGTTTATTATCAACATGGGTACTCAACAACATCTTTGCTACAGACAGGCTGTTGCATATGGTGGAATTACTGCTGATTAACAATTGCTGTTACTCAGTTGTGACGATCAAGTCTTTGTACTCTCAGCTTGCTGAAAACATGGGATAAAACACATTCATTTAACTTAATTGAGCCTTCAGGAATTAATATATTAGCTGTTGTGGAAGGCTGGATATCATGCACAGACTAGCTCTCTGGAACCTTAATTACTCATCAATCAGGAGTAACTAATGGCTGATGGTTCTCCTAATGTATTTGACACTAACAAAGTATGCAGAGATTACACTGGTGAAATTGAAGTTCATAATGAGCATCCACCCATGACTTATGCTACTTACAGCATTTTGTTGGTATAACTGCTCACAGATGTGTTAATTTGCAATCATAACTTTTTTTTTTTTTTACTATTATAGTACTATTTACACAGCCTCAAGTGTCAGGGAAAGTTTTCCTGTTACAGAAGAACTAGTGCAGTACAATTTGGTACTGTGGTTCTGAGATACAGATAATTTTAAATGAAGCTGTCTATGTTATCAGTGCTTGAGAGAGCAATACATAAGGAAAAGCAAATATATTTAGTGTGAAAGCATTCAGACAGGCTTATCAAGATGACACAGTGACAAAGACTATGTAATTATTTACAGCTGCCTACAAAAGAAAATATTCATCTTTAGATGCTGTCTGTATCTGTATTTTTATTATTTTTAATGGAGTAGCCATCTTGCTGGGACAGACACTGCTCATTGCATCAAAGTCTCATCCCTCAGGTGACAGAAGCTCAAGTGCACAGATCTTCAGTGTGCCCTGACTGTAAGAAGAAGAAGGCAGAGCTAGCCAAAACTGCTTTTCTCAGACAGAAGAAGATACTAATGGAAAGAGCTCTACTCCGGGAAAAATTGGAAGAACAAATTTACTCCAGAGTAAGCAAGTGTATCAGTTTATTTTAGTAACACTTTTATACTTAGTAAAACTAAAGAATTCTTAAGCCAGATTTTGCCCTAATTTATAGTAATGTAATCAAATTGATCTGAATGCAGTACAGTTCGGAATGGAACTTGGCTTCATGTTGTTATGAAGCCATGAGGCTAGCATGCTGATCAAGTAATTTAAGCTTGCTTGATTTATATAAGCTGAAGGTCTTTTTCATGATGTCCTGGAAGTGTTTTGGGTACATTTTGATTAGTTCCTTGCGGTTTTTCTGATGGACTGTCCAAAACAAAATCACAAATAACAAAATGATGTAGGAGTTAGCTCTTCCCATTCTAGTCTTTCTCCAAATCCTTTGCCTTAAGAATTGTTGAATAAGATACTGCAATGTGCAGTGGATTTTATGGAGGCTGAGGCAGCTTGCTCCTTAGAGTCTGCTTCTAAGGCTTTTTCTTAACCATGACAGGTATGTGATTTTTTGTTTTCTTTTTTTTTGTCGCTTGCATATGATAACACTGGGAAAATGAGTTTGAAGAGAAGAGAATTTGACTTTCTGCAAAGATACAGTCTGAACACCAAAGTTTTCCCATTACACTATTCACAGAAGCATAGGTTTACTTGCTTTGTGTGTTCCCAAGTGTTTATTGTTCTAAGTTGCAGTGATATCAGCTTTAGAGTAGAGCTTTTGCTTTTGTACGTGCCTGTGCATATTGATTTTTTTTTTTTCTTTCTGGTGGTGTATGTTTTTGTTTTTTCTCAAAATTGACTTAGTTTTGCCAGGTGACTGTCACTTCTTCCCAACTGAATATGGTAGAGGAAAAAAGTAAGGCCTAATTAAAAATTTGTGGGAACTTTGAAAGCTGGAGGGGAAAACATTGCTTTGCAGCAAGTCTTCTGTTATCTTTTCAGAAATACTTTGTATAACATGCCACAGCCACATACCTCTGAGAGTTCTGTGTTTCTGCAGAGTCTGGAAATGCCAGATCTTTACCGTTTTCTACAGATGTGGTGAAACTTCTTTAAAGTATTATCTTCTCAATGCTAACATAGATTCATGCGTAATAGTTAGACAATCTATTCCAGAAGGATTTTCTATAATGTAAGCTGGAATTTACGGAATTCCCTGCTATTCTTCAGGATACTCTTTCTCAAGGAAGAGTTCTAACACTTCTTGATACAGAGTGAAACTGAAAGCAAGTTGTTTCTGAGCAAAGGATAGAAATGGCTCTCTGGAGCTCCAAAACTTCTTTCTGTGTGTGTGAGCAGATTGCGAATTAGTGGACTGTACCACACATTCCATTTTTTCCTAATAATGCTGGCCTCCTGATTATTATTTTTTTTGCATCCATTTTATCTGTAGCTGAAATTTGAGAACTTCAGTCTCAAGTCAGGCTTCATTTTTTGCACTTTTTTTCCTTCTCTGAAAAGGGCAGCAGATTTTTTTTCCTTCACATCCCTGGGGAAGAAACCACTGGGGAGCAGCCAGTGTAATGTATGAGCTCTGCAGTACTATCGAGCTCTTTGTCATCTATGTTGGCAGCCATCCACAGAAGGTAGAAGTGTGGTCTCTAGTGACCAGCATTGCTTTCTGCTTGTGTGCTGTATGGGCCAGATCACTGGCCACATTGTTCAACGAAGTTTTTAAACAAGATGCTTTAAAAATCCAGCAAAATTGTGATGATGGATACAGCCTACCTAGTTGCTTTTGAGGGACTGGATATAGTTTCCAGTGGCAGACCTATGATACAAGTACATGACAAATGACTGGAATCCAAAACCTAATAATTTTCATGTCCCTCTTTTATTTCAGGATGTGCTCACGCTTATAGGAGAAACACTCAGAAGCTTTCCTAAACTTTCAGAGGATCCCAGGAACTTATGGCAAAAGCTGAAAGGCAAAGGTCAGAAAACTTAAAGCCTGAAAGTAGTAAACAAAACTCAAGGACATAAAGTACTTGAAAAGTCTTCTGTGGGCAGCCACATACTGAATGCCAGCTATTGCGGATGTAACTTGTTTTGTCAGTGATGAATTGGGTGAAGGTTTAATGTTCTTGCAGGTGGAACCAGATATACCCAGTGTGCTGAAGTCTGGGTTATGATTCAACTTTACACTTCCTCAAATACAAATACTGTATTGTAATCCAGCTAGGTTGGCTTTTCAAATTATGAAAGCCAGCGTTTTCTCTTAGTAGTCTGACAAGTCATGAGGGTTTTTTTTTGTTTTATTATTACAATTTTTTTGTTAGGATTGCTTCTGGGATATCAGAACAGCTTCCGTCCATAAGAAAAATGATTCTGTTTTCTAGAGCAGGGAGGTGTAATTATTGGGTTTCAGCTCAATCTTTGCCTACTGACTTGTGTTAAATTAGAAGTGAGAGTCCCAAATGAAGGAGAAAAAGCAGGTTGCAAAGTAACTGTAGAAAGAAGTAAAATGAAATTTGGTATTTATAGAACTGAAATAATGAGGCTATAACAGAAATTAATCTGTAACACTGAGGATGCCAACAGGACAAATGATAATAAATTAATCATAGAACCTGTCTAGGTTAGGTGTCTAGGAGGAGAAAATATAAGTTTAAAATTGCGTAAGGTATCAAATAATATTTTTGGCAGTTTTTTAATATACTTTGGAATTTGTTGTAATTTTGCAATGGTTTTCAAGATGGCAAAGACTATCTTTCAAAGAATGTACTGGATGAAACTTGAGTATTTAGTATGCATCCAAATAAAATGGCTGGGGAGCTCAATGGGTTAGACAACAAAATCATTATCTGCATTGTAGCCTAAAAAGATACTTGCTGTTCTTGGGTGCACCTCAGCTTTCTGATTATTGCTGACAGCAAGAGCTCATTGTATTGCTCATCCAGTGACCTTGTGGCCATTGGACTTTCATGAGTCACAGTTACTGACTCTCATCAGTCTCTGGTTTTCTGGTTTCTATGTACTTAGATCTCTTGAAGGCTGTGAAAATCTTGAAGGAATATCCTTATCTATAAACTGAGTGCATAAAGGATATTGCTGCTTAATAGTTCAGTTGCTTAATGAGAAAAACAGGATAACATTTCACTTTAAAAAAAAAAAACAAAACACCACCATTTTAGGACATGAATATGTACTACTGCAGTTACTTTGTATTTTATATCCTTTTAATTATTTTCTTAAATATGCTTGTATTGTTTTTAAGAGTTCAGCCTTTTGTTTTCATTTCCCAGAAGCCAGTGAAGAGCCTGAAAAGAAATGCTAGGCTATAGTTAGATAGACCCACCTATGTTAGCAGATACCTGCATTTTGGTGCTTAAAAACCTGCCTTGAATGAATTGACCCTGAGCAGATTGAACCCCAAGTGAATACATAATGCAACCCTAAATTCTTCAAAGCTAGTCCTCATTGCTTCCTTTGTGGTTTGTTCTGGTTTCCTGTAAGCCAGTGGGTTTTGTAGTCCACTGAATATTCCCTGAAAGGTGGCTTTAATTTTTAAATTGTCACTGCAGGTTATATAGCTACATACGTAATGAGCAAGTTCCTGCTTGGTTTTTCATATTACTCTCTGATCCTTAGAAATGATTGAATCCCTTAAATCTCCTACCTTCTAATCTTTTAAGCCTATTCATTTTATATACACCATCTCTGCTCCTTATTTAGCTTTGGACTACACTCCTTGTTTCTCTTGAGTCTTTTGAAGTCTCTGGTGATCTGCATAGGCAAAAGTATTCCACAGTAATCTATGTAGATTCTCATGAGGGCTGTCACATATATAGAACTGGTAATCAGGAATAATTATTTGAAAATGTGATTTTTTTGTTGTTGTTGTTGCCAGTGAAAACATCTTTCAGCCCTTACAAAAAGAATTTTGAGACTCTTAAAGATGGGCTGATTATTTCTTTAGGGGAAAAAAAGACATTTTGGTGTTTTGCTTTCAGTATATAGATCTTTTTATGGGAATACTGAAATATTTCTGTCCAACTCTTTCCTCAAACCTTTCTGTAAATGCATTGTTACGTGAGTTATGCATTAACTATTTGGGCTTGGTGTCTGACAACAATTATGTCTGTAAAACAATGCTCACATTCCCATCTCACAGGCTGTACTGGTCTCTGCATAAATGTCACAAAGGCAGCTCGAGTAGCTCCTCTGAAAAAGTCAAAGCCTGTATTGCTTATGTCTTTTGCTTGCCTTTTCCTACTGCTCACTGCAGTTATTTCCTTTGACTCATTGACTGAATGCTTCTCTTGTGTTTTCCTGTAGCAGCTACTTAAGGACATGAAATGGAATGAATGATCTGGATATCTCAATTTATTTCATAATCCTTTAGTGTTTGAGAGTTGTGATCCAAAAACTCTGACGTGGTGGCCAATAGAAAACAACAAAAGTAAATCGTCTCTTGTCTGAGAGCTTCCTCTCTTGCACCATCCTCAGCAGTAGATTTCTGTTTTGATCCAGAGAAACACTGTAAAACTAAACTGTGTTCCAATAAATATTTATTAATATGTAATGTACAGAATCCCTTGTTGGTACTTGCTGGGGCATAAAAAGAGTAATGTTGGATCAAGGGTGATTTATGTGTTAAACAGGTGTAGTACTGCAAGAAATTAATCTGCCTACTGCTAGAAGTTCTGGATCTCTTGCTTTCTAGCTTTGATGGTATACATAGTTGTGTTATGTCATCTAAGAAATTATTGGTGATGTAGAATAGATTATCTCTGAACTTTGCACTATCTTGGAAGGGTTTTTCATATATGCATTGTTTTGTTATAGATATGCTGATTTCATGTTGTTGTTCTGTACTATTGCCTGTATGGATAAAATAATGTTCCTCAAATTCCCATTGAAGTCAGTTTCTTGTGGACTTTGGCAGTATGATTACCACTTTCACTCTCCTCGTGTTTCTCTGTAGGAAAGCTGAAGCTGGCATCCAAGCTCAGTCATTCTGTGGTCTTGTTCCCAACTTCTGTTGGGGCATGGGACTTCATACTTGTTTCTCCCCAAGGACAAACTGCCATCTCACTCATGATAATTTACTAGCACTCATGGAATAGAAATGAAGCTTCATTGTAATTAACTTGCCTGGATATGGATTTCCAGAGACCTGTGTGCTTCAGTCACCTGCCAGTTAAACCACAGCACTGTGAAATACATAGACACTGGATGTTTGAAGCTGGGAGGTCATCATATCCCTTGTTGGGCAGGGCTGTGTGGAGTAGGTGGGACCCGGTTCCACAGCCCCTGTAATCCTTACATTAATCTTGCATCTTTAAAGCTGTATTAGAAAATGAAGTGCTTCAGGCTCCCTGGGGACCACTGCCTTTTCGTAAATCCATCTCAGTCATAATTCTGTTGCATGACAAGAATTTCTTCAAGAATTTCTTGTTTTTTAAGCACAACCAATTTGATCAGGTTCCAAGAAGAGGGTCTGAAACCCTTTTGTTCATACTGGGAGCTTGACAGAAACTTTGATCTGGTGCCATTGAGGGCAGGTTGCTGTTGGAAAGGATCATGTCTCACTACAGTGCTGTTCAGTGACACAGTACCCACGTTCTTCAGGAAAAATCTGAACTATTACTTTCTGTGCAGTTACTTTAAATCATATATGTAGGTGTCAGGAAGAGTGCTTATAGCTATGTATATTTAAAGCATTTTGAAATATACATGTGTTCTCCAAATTGTGATTTTTTTACTCTTCATTATGATTTTCAGAAAATAACTTTGTCTTCACTCAATAAAAACAAAGGTATAATACCTGCAAATTGTAACTGCATGCAACAGTTAGTGTTCTAAATGCCACTGTTTAGAAGAAGTATAAATGGATTTGTGAGTATATATAAATCCTACAGATACTAAGCTAGCAGTGTTTTTATGCAACCAGCTAACTGTTCCTTTTTGCCATGCAGCTGATTCTGGAGCTCTTGCCTGCACCAGCAGCAATGTGATCTGTGTGGGGAGAGGCTGGGAAACGAGGGGGAGTGTTTCCTTCTGTCAGTGAGGTACCAACTCCTGTCATTTGAGGGGTCTATAGAATTGGTCAAAATACCTTTTAAAACAGAAATAAATTATCCAGCTTATGGGCATGGATATCCTTTGCTTATTTATTCATTTATTTTGTAATAAAATAGTACTGTTTGTTCTCACATAGATTAGCGTGTGATCCATAAATACGTTGTAAAGTATATCTGTAGCATGTAACAGATCCCTTTAGAATATTCTGTGAAAATTCATATCTTTAGTTGATAGCACTTTAAGAACATTTACATCCTTCATCTTGACATTTTTAAATAGAACATTTTTTTGCCTACAGAAGTTTACAGCATCATCACAGTATTATAGCTTGTTTAAAAATACATACAGCATCAGTGGTAATTGCAAGCAAGCTGTATACTTGAGCACGGATTTTGTTTGTAATTGTACATGTTTTATACTTGTTAAAACAATTACATATATTAGTATTACATCCACCACTTTGTTAGAAAATATTACTTATATGCTACTCACAATAGAGCTGTCATTTTTCTGAGACATTTTGCAGGCTATGAAAATAGAAACACACCATTGTATAGTTGGTTTAAAAATAATTACAAGCCCAATTGAAAAAAAGAGTTATGTTAGGCTTGCTCTTGATAAGATAGGTTCCATTAACTTTGGATGTCCTTAATCCACTTGTGGTTGGAATGCCTCTAGCACCTCTCAGCACTGAATGATCAATGAAAGAAAACACTGACTGACCACTTGCAAGCAAACTCAGGGCTTGAGCCTGCATGCATCTGTCACTGAAGGCAAAGTTCTCCAGTTATAGGCTTGCGGGGCCAGGCTGTTGCTTGCTGAATATCTGTGAATCTAGTTTACTTAAGGTTACAACTGGATTTCAAAATCTTCAGGTGGATGATTGGATGAGTGCAAGGCAACACAATTCCATTGATTTGTATTGGCTGTGTTGCTAGCATTAACCAAAATCTGACCTTTTGCCTTCTGTGGGCCGATGGATTTTTGAAAAGACAGGAGTGGCAGAGTTCAACTTTCTGTATTAGTAATACAATAGAGATTAAAAATACACGTTTGTGTTGGTTTTACTTTGCACAAATGAGACTAAATATATAAATATATATAATAAAGCCGTAGGAAATCTCCAAACTGCTAACAACTCTTATAAATGAGATAAAAGAAGGATATATTTGCTTGGAAATTTCATAGTTGCCATTCTTTTTATTATTTCTAGGTAATGCAACAATATTTTGTTGGATCCTTTTTTCTTTTTTTCTATGAAACAAGTCCAGGCGTGCTTTGAAAAATGCTCCTTTCGTGGTCTTTCTGATATTCCTCTTGTGCTTTCTGCAGCTTTTTATCTCTGAGTTTCCACTTGTGAAAACAGTAGGTTACTAGGGATGTCATTATCAAAGAGAAAATAATAATCAGCACTACTATCAGTGCAATAGTAGATGAGAGGGACCCCTCTAGCTCCTTATTTTCAGTGTCTCTTGTTGTGTTTAATTTCGCAAAGTTCTCATATTCTGTTGAGGCCAAAAGTGTGGGTACAGCAACTTCTTTGAACTTGGGCCTCATTGGGATTCAGTAGCTTTTCTCACTCAGTCCAAATTTCTGAAGAAGCACGAACTATGGTTCCCTTGTCACCTGTGACATTCATAAGACAGTTTTCTCCTCAGGTTCTCCAGGCCTAGATGAGGCTCAGAAGTTTTGTTTGTTTTGGAAGTCAGATAGTGTGGGAATAACAGTAAGTGTCACAAAGCTAACAGAAAAGGTCATCTATATCCAGAGTTCTGAAGACAGAAACCTTTGTGCACTGCTCTCTTTTTTTATTGAGAGGTGAGGGGGAAGCTGCTTGCTTGACTGCCAGTTTGTGATCCTTTGTTTTTTTTAAACAGGTAATTGAAGAAAATGACTTAGTTTTCCAGAAACGTTGTGGTGGCAGAGCTTATCCTCAGGCTTAAAAAAAAAACAACAACAAAAAAACCCAACCCACAAGGTCTGCAACAAGTGTATCTTGCACGTTTGTACAGTGAGGGTTTTTTTTTTTTCCCCAAGTATTCCTAAGAGAATGTGAAATCAAAGGCAGATTTTTTTGCTGAGGGGCAGGCTTGGTTCTGCTAACATCATAGGCATTAACAAAATCAGCTGCAAAACAGCTCTGATGTTAATGAACAGGTTTTTTTTATATTATTTTTCCCTCTTCTTTGATATTTGCTCGCACACTTGGCTTGTCCAGAGAGGATTTTGGTTTGGGAATTTTGTCCTTGGTATACTGGAGTTTAGGAGATGTCCTCACTGACTGCAAATCTGGAATCTAGAAAGATGACCTAGGTAAAAAAATGACATAGGATTACTAAAGAGGTGAACTCCCCTACAGGCACTGAATTAATAATTCTGACACAATTTCACTTACATTTAAGTTGGTTGGCTTTGATACATGCTATGTGTGACAAATCCTGAAATATATATATTCATCTGAGCACTTCTGAAGTTAAAAGAGCTGGTACAAGGAGGGGTTTACATTGTCTGCCCTCAGCCCCTCATTGTAGTTCTCGTCTTTAAAATTAAACCTGATGGGGAATAAAGCTGACCCATTCTTATTGGTTTCTGCTTTGGCTCAGGACAGTAGGTTTGGCTGAGGTTATTTTAATTTGAGGAGCTGTAAGCACTTTCAACGCTATTTATTTCAAATAACAGATTGTTCTAAACCCCCTCCACCCCATTCCCAAATGCTTTGAGGCCAAAATTAGGTTTCAAATTAGGTTTCAAAGATTGTGTAGCCTAACTGTTTGGAGATGCTCTGTTTGATAGGATGCAATTGTAATTCATCCTCTTTATCAAAAATCTGTGGCTCATCCCACTCTGGCTAGCAGAGAACTGAGGGTCTCTTTTACTAATTAGCAGTGTTTTCAGCAGCGCATTCTTGTTAGTAATAAAGACTGTTTACTATAAATTAGTATTCTGTTGATGTTAAAAGATGCAAATGAGCAGTTCTTGCCAGTTTGGAACAATATGTTCACACAGTCAAAAATAAATGCTGATTTTAAAGAAGGTTTAACAGCCAGATTATACTGTTCTTTAGGACAAAAAATACGTGTTTGTAAAGCTGATTGAAAGTTTTTCATTTAAGAAAACAAGTGCAACAGACCATAACTTTAATGAATGTCTACATGTTGTATTACTGACAAGGGGTATATAAGGAGATTATGAGCAATAGAATATTTTAGTGCTACCTTGTTATGTATTCAGCAGCTTTCTCAGGTAGCCTGAAGAAATAGTAAGAAAATAAGAAACTGAGTAAATGCCCTTGTTTTATGAAGTAGCTGTGTCCACCACCTACACAGAAGTCCAGGAGGGTGGAATGTCTCAGCACTAATGAAAATCAGATGATGATGTACTTGCCTGAACCTGTGTTTCATCTCATCTGTATCCACAGCTATCAGATTCCTACAGGGAAGAAGTAAAGTCATTAGACATCAGGTATTGCATAGTACTGTTCCAGAGATGTGACTGGATGTTAACTGTAATTCCATTTCAGATTCAGATACACATCTTCAAAAACAAAACAAAAATGCTTTGATTGTTATGGTGTGCAAAGTATTACTTGGGGCTAACCTGCATTTGGGGAGGAGGAGGCTGCTTTCATGGACAAATCCCTTCTTCAAAACATATTGACTAAGGGTTCAGTTTTGTGCCCTGAGTGACTGTGACCAAATCAATCAGTATCTGCCAGTAATACAAAATCATTAAGGTTGGAAAAGACCTCTAAGATCATTCTGGTCCAACTGTCAAGCCATTTTCACTAATCCTGTCCCTTGGTGCTGTATCTACACGTTTCTTGAAAACTTCTGGCAATGGTTACTCTACTGCCTCCCTAGGCAGCCTGTTCCAGTGCCTCTCCAGTCCTTCTGAGAATCTTCCTGATATCCAACTTTAACCTCTCCAGTGCAATTTGAGGCCATTACCTGTTCTATCACTAGTTACCTGAGAAAAGAAGCTGATCCTCCCCACCCCCACAACCTCCTTTCAGAGAGCTGTAGGGAGTGGTAAGGTCTCCCCTGAGCCTTCTCTTGTCCTGACTAAACAATCCCAGCTTCCTTAGCCACTGCACTACATCTGTGCTCCAGACAGCTTCATTGCCCTTCTCTGGACATGCTCCAGGGCCTCAATGGTTTTCTTGTAGTGAGGGGCCCAGTACTGAACACAGTACTTGAGATGTGGCCTCACCAGAGCTGCGTACAAGGGTACAGTTACCTCCCTGTTCCTGCTGGCTGCACTGTTTCTAATACAAACTGGAATGCCATTGGCATTCGTGGCCACTTGGGCACACTTCTGGCTCCTGTTCAGCTGGCTGTCCTTCTCCATGCAGTTTGCCAGTCACTCTGCCCCACATGGTCATAGAAGGAGAGGAGGGTGTTCAAGCAGGACCTGCCTTTCATGAATCCATGCTGGCTAGACCTGATCTTCTGGATCACGCGTGCTTTGTCATATCATTCAAGATATCTGCTCCATGACCTTCCCCAACACTGAGGTCAGGCTGACAGGTCTGTAGTTCCTTCTTTCAAAGATTTATGTAGTCAGGCATCACGTTGGCCTAGTTTTCTGGAACCTCCCCAGTTGACTAGGATTGTCTTGGCAACCACTTCTTTCAGCTACTTTAGCACCCTTGAGTGGATCCCATCTGGCCCTATGGACTTGTGACAGTCCAGGTAGAGTAGCAGGTTGCTAACTGTTTCCTCTAGAATTATGAGGGGTTTATTTTGCTCCCTATCTTCCAGCTCAGGGGGTAATATTATGATGCTCTCTTTTTGTGTTTATTTTGCTTTTAAGCTTGTTGGGGTCAAAGACTGCTTTACCTCATTCTTTGATATTATTATAGTTTTCTCCCATTGAAGGCTCTAGTGTCATTCAGAGCCTCACACTCTGCAATGTTGTGCTGTACCTGAAGCAGAAAAAAAATACAGGGATGAAAACCTGAGCTTTTAAAATCCATTTTAATCCATTTTTTTAATCCATGTCATGCATGCAAGAACCACAGGGAGGTGGGAAGTAGGATTTCTTTCAAGCCAGCACACTGCCCAAACTGGTTTGAACTTACTAGCTGTTGTGATGTTGTCATCTGTTTTGAACAATGATTGAATAACATGATAGTTTGTATGTCTGGTATAACTTCTTCAAAATCTTGCAAATGTAAGAGGAGTCTTTAATCTTCACTTGTACTGGCTGCAGGCCTTCTCCCTCTACTAATTGAATTGGAAGAGTCCTAAACTAGTAAGGGCTGGGAAAATTGTGAAGACTGGGGCATGGTGAGGCTGGAGAAATGAGTAGAGGGGAAATAACATAAAGTATAACAAGGGGAAATGCGAAGACATGATCCTGGAGAGGAATAACGTTATGCAAAGTGTGCATTGATGGCCACCCAGCTAGGAAGCAGTTTTGCAGAGCAGGACCTGGGGTTCTGGTGGATACCTAGCTAAACATGAGGCAGCTGCATGCTCAGTGACACCCCGAGATGCATTATAAAGAGCATCTCCAGCAACCTGTGGAGATGATTATTCACTTCTACACAGCACTGGAGAGACAACAGTGGCAGCAGTGGTAAACGTCATAGCATAGCTTAGATTACAGCATCTGAGATTTTGGTTTCTGAAAAAGAGTCAAACCTCTAGCATTATGCTTAAGTTTAGAGAGGACTGTTCACATCATCTGTAGTTGTTGTAGTAAGTACAACACACACTGAATGCATGTTTCAAGTTTCCATCAACTGAAGACTCATTGTCTGCATGTTCTCTTGAGGGAACTTTCCATTAAAAAAATACCCAAAACATTCTTCAGTATCTATGCTCTGATTTAATTCAAATAGAGAATAAATTGTTCTTACGTTGTTGGGTTGTTTGCATGTGTGAGTCATAAGTCTACAGTTTGTTTTGTCTGAGAATTATAAATATGCAAACTAGTATCTCAGGAATTTCCATTAACATTTAATAGCATATGTTAGAATGGTTCAGGTATTTACAAAAGAAAAAAAAAGTGATTTTTGGCCTGGAACTGGCCTGGAACAGTGAACTGGGTTTGTTTGAACAAACTTTTAATGCTTTTAATGAAAGCATATTAAAATATCTGTAAGCTAAATACATGTATTTGTCCTTACCTAGACATGGGCTTTGGTACTGTGGCTCATATTTTCATATCTTTATGTTTTAGCAAGCTAATATCTGAAGTAAAGCAAAAATTGGTATAAGCTCAGGACAAAATTTGCTCCTCATTTTGTAATGTCCACGAGACAGCCGTTGTCTTTCGTTTGGTTTTCCAAGTTTGATTCTGAAAGTTACGTGCAACTTACAGGGGAGAAACAAAGGGCAAATTAGTGACAAATTAATCTCAAATGTTCTTGTGGTTATTGGTGTCTGTCAAATGCTGAATTATGAAAAGAAGTAAGAATGTTGATCATCAGCTTTTTTTTTATTTCACTGAGAATCCTTGCCATTTTATGTGGGCAAAACTTACCTCTCTGTTTGAAAGTGATTTGGTAGTGAATAATGTTGTCACTAGTGTTTTTAATGGAAATAATAATGAGAACTTATACTGAATCCTTAAAAGCACATAAAATCAAAATGCTCATTTGGAGGTCAGACTCAGACTTGCACTTGTATGGAGTTTTAGTTGCCAATGATTTTTTCTCTTTTTCCTGTTAGGATAACTCTGTTTTCTGATTCTTTGTTTCAGCTGAAGGAATGACTGCATTCTGTGAACATCTGAAATCATCAGCTTCATTGAAAGAATGAGGACCAGAAATTTTAAGTGAGGTACTGTAGTTTTGTTGTTTTAACAGGAAGCCAATTGTTAATCTTTAGGTTAACTCAGATTTCTTTCCTGTGACTTTTTGGTTTTATTCACAGAGGAAGAAAGGTTGATAAGCACATGTAAACCAGTAGAAAGTGAGGCGATTTTATGATACTGTTCTCAAGTGAACACAAAAACATCTTTTCAAAGATCACTGACCTGAAACTATAAACTTACTCCTTCTGAATTAATATCAAAAATCTCTTTGATTCTAGGAGGAGGAGAATCTTTGGTTTCTATCTTGTGCGTCTCTTTCATGTACTCAAGCATACACAGCATTTTCAAATTAAATGCTGAATTCCTTCTAGCATTTATATCATCTTTAATAAGAATTGGCTTTTTAATGTAGTCTTAGGCTTGCTTTCTTTCTGCCTTCAACTTGTAAATTTTCTGCTGCCTTTCAAATTCTATCTTCTGTTTTTATTGCATTACAGAAGATTGTACTTCCTCTCTCCATATTTGCATCTTTTTGATGTGAAAACATTTGTATGAAATGTATCCGTCATATACTAAACCTGATATGTAAATGATTCTTTTCTCCTCCTTCAGAGCAAGTGTAGCAAGGCATCTACTAATACACTTGTGCACAAAACTGCAGATGAAAGCTGGAGTGGGAGTGACAGCAAATGAAAGCAGAGATGAGGGAGGAAGGAATGGGAGAACAGCAGAAGGGAGGAAGGGCTTCAGAAAGTGACGTGTAGCAGTAAGTTGCTACTTATTTTTCATTGCATCATCTATAAACTTTTATATAAGAACAAGGGACAGATTTAATGGGTATTTTAAGTATGTAAATAAAGACCGCCGTAGACATTTGACACTTTTTACACTATCTAATTGGACAAGAGGAATGACTTAGAAGTAAAAGATGTGAAATTTAGGTAAGATGTTAGGGAGAAGTTTATTCAGAAGGTATTGAAGCACTGGCACTGCTGCCCAGGGAAGCTGTGGGTGCCCCATGCCTGGAGGCATTTAAGGCAGGCTGGATGGGGACCTGGGCAACTGCGTAGACTGATATGGTATATCCCCCTGTGGCAGGGGATACGAACTAGATGATTTTCAAGGTTCTCTCCAACTTAAGCCACTGTATGATTCTTTGATTTTCAAAATGCTTATACATAGTAGTACAAAACTGTCTATCTTTGGATGCTTAAAATACATTTGGAAATCTTGAGGTTTCAAGTCTGATCAGATTTTAGCTGAGAGCCAGCTAGAGTTCATAATTCCCAGTAGGTTCTGTGCACTTAGGGTATGGGCTTAAATAATAAAGATTGGGTTGCTACAGCACAGCAGCATACTTCAGGTGTGTTTATAACACATCGCTGGATTTGTAAGAGTTAAGCACCATAGATTTATTGGAGTGATCCTAAAATGAAACAACCTTTTTTTTCTGTTTGTTTGTCTTCCTTGTAAATCTAAAAACAAAATCCAAAATTGATCTATATTAGATTTCTACACTGAATCATTCCTCAGAATCTTAATTTGCGTGATACCCTTACTATTACGTGCAGTGAGATAACAGGCAACTCAAATGCAAATTTAAACAAGTCAGTCTGTTTTTTAATTAAGGGTATAAACTTCTGCCCCTATCTTTTACAATGCTTTACCCAGTTTTTATCCTAGTGAGCAAGAAAACTCTGCTTTTAACAGTTGTTCAGCCTGCTCTGTCTTCATTGTACTTTGGAATACAGTGTAAGTTTTCTTGACTATCTTATGGTTTTGTTTTGAAGTTTCCTCCTTACCAATGCAAGAAGAGGAAAAGATTATAAGTTTTGGAAGCACTTGCATTACATCATTCCAGCATTGATCAGATCTGTAAATCAGCAGAAGGTTTAATCTTGTTCCTGTAAAAGGAATTATGTCTATTGGGATTCTGATTCTTCTTAAAGCTGCAAAAGGCTTTGGTAACTTTGAGGGATAGACTGTGTATGACAAAAACAACTTTAGTGCAGATCCTGATACCATCTTACCTCTGCACTGAGAGATGCTGAGCAAAACAGCCTCTGCTGATTTGGATGGAAGCTGCAGGCTGTAAGCTCTGCTTAAGACGTTTGCTTTTGAGTTATTCCAGAACAACTGACGTGGGCAGGTGTCTATGCTTAATGTGGACTGTAAATGTAACATATTATTTTCTAGGGCATGCAGTTTATAAGAACCCATATGGAGCCACTTCTGCTTTTTTTTTTAAAGGTTTTAATTTTAATTAAGTAATTGCTGAAGAGTAGGGCAATTGAAGCAACAGACTCGTAAGACTTAAACTCTCTCTGAAATTGATACTTATCCCACTGGTTTGATTACTGACTCCTCATGATAGTGTAACACACTCATTTAGTATAACTGTGATTTGATAAATGCCAGTAGCTGTTCAGGTGTGATTACAGCCTTCTCGTAACTGCATGTTTTTGCAAATACTGCTTTTTGTGCCTGCACAATTCAAATCCTTGTGGAAGCTACTGATGCCTGTTACCATTAAGAAACTGCAACTAAATCATGCTGTAGACGGAATACTTGACAAATTCCCATCTCAAATCAGTGCTAGCTAGATATACTTGCTTCATCTATATAATGGTGTAAAGAAAGTTTATCATCCTGATCGATCAAATCTTAGTATAACTTTTTTAGGGTAGCTTTGAAACTGAGTATTAAAAGCTCCCAATTGGCATGCTGACTGAGGCTTATGAATGCTGCAATAAAACATATTGGGAAGAGACATACACGGTCTCTTAGACCTTTCAAGTGCTTGTATCTGGGGAACGTGTTGGAGTGTATTTTTTTGGGTTTGAATTTGAAAAACATTGCTGTATCATAGTACTGTTCTCTACACAGTTGAGCAGATCTGTTCCTTTGTGATGTTCATTTAGAACTAGTTTTTTAAAATGCAGAGAAACCTACGTCAAGATTTCTTTTCTCAAGACAGCACACAACATTCCTCTTCTCAGAGGATGGATTTTCCAGATAAGCCACCCTCTGGTTTTCCTTATAAAGGAGCAATCCTCTATTGCCAGCTGTAAAATGTATCCTATAAAAATGTGCTTTATTTTCCCTTTGAGATTTTTTTTTGTGGTTACTTTTTTTCTAATTTAGTTGGTATTCATTTCTTTTGCACAACATTCTTCCCTGTTCTTCCCAAACACCCTTCAAAACTCAGGGCAATTACAGCCTGTGACTTAGGACTTAGGCAGCCTGTAAATTCTTCCAATAGTCTGTATTTTAAATATTATTATGCGAAAACACAAATCTTGAAGTACAAACAATTCCTTAGTCCACACTGATGCTTCAACTCTGTGATTTTTCTATTTGTCTGTTCCTGGGATCAATTTGTTCTTATGCTCTGTTTTACATTTTTTTTGAGTCAGAGCAAATACTTACCAGTCCAGGTCCAAGTAGATTGTTTGACTGTTCTTTTGCATCCCAGCATAAGTGAAAACTTGAAAGCAGTTTAGGGCTGAATTCAAATGAATAAAATCCTAAGAAGCTTTGTAAAATAGGATTTGAAGACAATCAGTAGCCTTTTCATTACAGCCTCATTTTCTTTGCAGGTGAAGGAAGATTCTGATTCTGGGCTAATTGGTTGTGAAAAGAAGATGAACAAATGAAATCTGTTTATTTTTTATCCCTCTCTTGCCTCCTTTTTTAATCTTCTCATTTTTTTCTGCTTCCCTACTGCTGGTAAGGAATGCAATTACGGATGGGACACTTTACAGCCTTTCTGTAAAATCTGCCAAGATTGAAACTCCCGCAGGGATAACATTTTTTTAAATGTACCGAAGAGCAGGAGATTGTTTGAACATTCAAATGTTCATCCAAGTCATTTAAAAAGAAAACTCTTTCCCTTCCAGCCAGTGTGCCTGTTCTTGATGGATAGCTCTAGTCTAGGACTACAGCATATTCAGTAGTCTGGGGATTTTATCTTTAAAATTGTGCAAGAGAAATACCAAGTTAAAGGGTGGGAGGAAGCAGAGTGGGATAGAGGGGGAGTGATGAATGTCATTTGTGATGCAGCTACTTCGTACATTTCTGGAATAAGATCACATTTATTTCCCCATGACACGGTCTGGGACAGTCTCTGTTGAAATTGAGAGTTCTAGGTAAGCAGTGAGCACCTTTCTTCTCTGTTGCCCTCTTCTCCCCTTTCCCAGAATTAAAGCACAGTCTTTTGGGCAAAAAGAGCCAGCGTGTGGTCAGCTGGTCCCTGCACTGACCCTAAAAGAGTAGGCAGTGGGGGAAAAGGGAATAAAGACTTCCTTTAGGCACTCAATGCTTATTAGTGTAGATTGGCTTTTGTTTTAGCTTGAAATCACATCCTGAACTGGGGGCAAGTTATGTGAAATGCATTTGAGGTAACACATTAGAGGCAGTGAGTGCAGTGCTTTAGCTGTGAGTGGGAGGGCATGCAGGGCACTGAGGGGGACCCCTTTGTGTGGGTTGCAGGGTTTGGTCTGCGTGCACAGCAAGACGTACTGACCCGGTGTGGGCATGGAGGGCAAGGAGTGGGCACATCTTGTAGGTGAGCAAAGAGCTGGGGCTCCTGGGGCTGTAGGTGAACAAAGAGGCTGGGGGTCTTGAGCTGTGCTCCTGCAGCCCTGGATGCTGTGCTGCACAGTGCTGTGCCGTGCCAGCTCCGCATGCCGGTACCGCGGTGCCGTGCCATGCCAACCCTTCACGCTTGGGTACCGGCCGTGCTGTGCCAGCCCTGTGCACCGGGTGCCGCACCGTGCCGGCCCCACGTGCCAAGCACCGCACCGTGCTGTCCGGTGGGAGGCTGCGGAGGGCTGAGCCGGATGCAGCTGCTCTCCAAGGCACCTGCCTGCCCAGCCAGGCAAGAGGCATGTCTGCAGCGGGCAGTTTTATTGCTCAGGCTTTTATTGCTGCCGTGTTTTGCACCCCATAATGGGAAAATCAGCTTTATCGGGAAAACAGCTCATTATCTGGATTCCCTCTGAAAGGGGCTCACACGCCTTCTGCATAATGGCTTTTGACTTTGTTCATTTTAAAAAAGATTGCAACGCCTGCTCCCTCCTCCCTCCTCTTTCTAACGAGACTCCGGTTCCGCACAAAGGATTTATCATAGCCATGCAGCACTCACCTTCTCCGTCCACATCTTCCTCAGCCTGCTGGGCTACTTTCAGAGGGGGAGCGCCAGGAGCGGCATGAAGCTGGAGCCTGACAGGGGAGGTTCCCGAGCCCCTGCTGCCTGGGTGCTCTCGTGCCCCTCGTTCCTTACAGCAGAGCAGCTGAACGGGCGCCGTACTTGTGCTGCAGCTGCGGGGAGGGTGGAACCACTCCACTCACCCTCAGCAGCACTCGCTGAGCGCAGCCAAATTTTTCAACTTTATTTAGGGGGAAGAATAGATCACATGGGGAGCTTCACCGAATGGGGAGGAGCGTGTTAGTGCAGAATCAGGTCACTAACATAAAAACCCAGGAGTTAGTCACAGACACAAAGATTAACGGTGCTAGCATAATCCAGGCATGAAAATCAGGCTGAGACAAAGGCAAGAGATGCTTATGGGAATTAAGTGCTTCTGTTTGCCTCCCTTATCTGTGTCATTAAATAGGGTAATCTTTTGCTCCTTATATCAGGTGAGTTCTACTAATTGAGTAAAAAATAGAGTGGAATGTGTAAGAAATGCTTTCAGCTTCCAAATAATTCTGAGCACGATCCCCTTGGCTGTCAATTTGGCATTTCCACTGGCTTATTTTTTAGTATCTCAAATGCTTGGTTTGTCTCTGTTCTGCTGTGTTGTATTAGGTCCAGGGTAGATGCTACAGACCCATTCCAAAACACACGCGTGCCCACATAAAACAGCCTGGGTTGAATAATGGTCTCTGACTCCAAGCTTTATTTTTTATCTCTTGCTCAGACAAAGGCAGGAAGGCTGCTGGCTGATCCCATATTGTCCCACTGGCTGAGAATTAAGTTTCTATGACGCCTTGTTCTGATCTGGCATTCACGAGGAGATGGTAAAGCTCCCATGAAGGGTGTATGTAAAGCAGAAGGTGTCCCTGTGTGCCAAGGACTGCAGCAGGATTCCTATGACTTTTAATATCTGTGTTTATTTAATCATCAGTGATGCATTCAAAAAGCTTCTGATGTACTTAGGTTATTTAGGGACCCAAACTCAAATGCAGATTCCTAAATGTGGTTACCAAAATACACATCTATCTTGTGAAGAAGTGGGCCTGACTTTGATAGGTGCTAAGCAACTGTTCTGCATTTCCGTCTGCTTTTACGTCACATCCCACCTTCTGCTACCTTCCTCCGTCCACATTTGTAAAAAGAAATTAACTTGGAAAACTAGGCTGTCGTCTTCTTTGCTTACAGAGTCGTCCCGCCCCAAAGAACCCAAATGCATGATTCCAGACAAAGGGGAAATCAGGAATGCAGTGGCTTGCCACTACAAAGAGGCTCCATTTGTCTGGTTTGTATAAAGCTGCAGGACAGCCTGTACACCGTGTGCCCCAGAATTACTCAGTCATCTAACAGTTGCACCTGTCTACAGAGTAATTGCACTTCCTTCAGCCTGCAGACAAATCAGCCAGCTGTGGCAGTTAAAGGCTGAAACAAAATGCTGAATCCTGGCAATTCCCTAACGAAGGGCTCAGGTTAGTTTGTAGGAGCTTCTGGGTTGGGAGTCATGTTAATCGAGCTACCAAAGCAAGAAAAACAACCTCCCTGTCAGTATAAATCAAAATATGTAGCTCTAAATTCTCTGAAGGTCAATCTGTAGGGTATAATTTAGGCTTCTTGCTCTGGTTTCCCCCAGCCTTGGGTGTAAGGGGGCAGCCTGTGCCTGTTGCAGGCTGCCTACGGTCTCCTAAAGGAATGGAGGAGTACAGCTGCTCAGAGTGGAGCAGAGAAGAATAGCAATTGGTTCCTTTATAGGGCAAATCAGTGAAGGGTAGAAAAAGCACTTTGCATCTTTGCTACAATACAGATGTACTGAAAACTCAGTTTGAAACTGTCCCTGTGCTTTAAATTAAAAAATGGTGTATTTCTGAGCTAGTCTTGCAGGGAACCTGATGTTGTTTGACCTGGAAATTGACCTCTGTGTGTAGCTTTCATTCCAGGTGGACAGACACCTGATTTTCAACAGAGGTGTATGAGTTGTTAGAGATATTTTCTGTAGTTTTTATTTTTTAAATAATTTCTCTATTTTGCTAGGTAGCAATGAAAAAAACAAGCTTAGCAAGTCTCATTAGCCATTGTTTATATTTTCTTCTCCAAGTTATTTATTTCCTTACTGACAAGTTTTTTTTCTTTTATGCATTTCAGAAAGCTTCCTCCTGTATTTCTTTTTATCCACAGCTTTTAAATGAAATTTCTTATGTCTCCTGGAAAAGCTATGTATATGTGTATACTTATAGAGATGTAGGCATATTCATATGTTTTTACATGCAAAGTCCAGGCAATACAAATTTCTATAAGTTTGTATTAGTTCAAAGATAGGTTTTTTTCCCTCCCTTTTTAGTTATATTCATCTTTCCCTGATATTTTTGCTTCTGAACTTATAAGTGAGCCAATATGGAATGTCTGAAAATGGTCCAATATGTTGTTATGCTACACCGTGTCTTTTTTTTTTCAGATACTTGTCCTTAATATCCAGCATGTCTAAGAAACTGAAATTTCTCACACTATCAGATTTAGCACTTTCTGAATCTTTCTGAAGCTATTTCAAGGCTTGTAAGTGGTCAGAAACTATCAGGTATTATGAAGATTGTGGCCATGTTGGAGGGTTATTGTCACACTAAAAACAATCTCTGTGCAGTATAGCACTGTCTCCTCCAGGAAATCACCTATTTTCCAGGGCATCAGTGGTTCTATAAATACTTTATGTCATGGTTAATCCCACAGGTCTAAGTCAGCAGTGACATATGAAAGCCCAGCTCCTGCTGATTTGAATAGGACTTTCACAAGCACAAAAATACTTTGGTCTATCTCCTGACAGTGAATGCTATTGGAATTTCATTGGAGCCATTAGAAAGGCCACAAGATGTTCTAATGATAATTGAAGGAATAGGAGAAAAATGAGCATTTGTAACTCCTTGAGAAGTTCTTCAAGCTTTGAAAAATCGCCCAAAGCTTCTCCTCCAGTCTGCAGTGAAGTGCTCCTTATTCATCACTGCAGAAATCTCTGATGACCCAGTCAGATTGTTGACACTTCCATTACTGCTTCTATTTTAGATGTTGTAATTAGTAATTTTTCATGTTTCCAGTTGTCCTTTCTCTTAGAAATTTAAACTACAGTGACAAATTAAAGCACATCATTTACCGATGATACTGATCAAATAGTGTAGGTACCTGGTACAAAGGGATTATTCTGAGGTAATGTGTTTTATTTTCCTGCCTTCAGTGTTGTCAGTGTTATCTCACTGTGTAAAGACTGAACTAAGACCATTACGTGTAATAGGTTGGCATTTCACCTTGGTGCAGTGAGAAAGGAGCAGGGCTTTCCTTACATAGAATAGAGCAGGCATACATTAAAAAAAGAATTATTACAAGCTAAGTTTCTTATCAGAGCCAGGCCATCAAATTCCTCTTTGTCTGATAAAGTTAAAAATACTGACTCTATTGGAAGAGTAAAATTTATTACCAAGCATAACAAAATGAATATGTGTTATGCAGAAAGTTTCAGTGCTTCTATATTGTTCTTCTCTTCAATCCTAATGAGGAGGTTGATTTTATGAGTAGAGATAAAATTTGTTTTTAAAAAATCAGTTAACAATACATTTCTTGGATAAGCACATAAAGTATGAATGGCTTGCTGTGGTATTGCTGCTACATCTGTCAGTATCACTAATTTCAACTAAATGCAACCTGATCATAGAACATGGAATGAGTGTCGAGATTTCTAAAGGCACTTTTGGTTGGATTAGCAGACTGCAGTTGAAGTCTGTGGTCTGTGTGGGTCTCTTCCAACTTGGGGTATTCTATGATTCTACGGCTGTTCTGCTCCTGCTGTACACGAGTAGCTCTGAAATTGCTCCTGAAGGTGACTGACAGTCCCTGAATTCTTTATTCCAGAAGAGAGGAAGGCAGGAGATGATATGGTAGGAGAATATAAGATAAATAAAGCTGAGGAAGTTTTCTTCAGAGTTCCTGATTTATCACTGCAATTTTTTGAGATGAGGGAGAAACGCAATGAAATTGAAAAGTTTTACAGATCCTATTAATGGAAGGAAATACTTCTGTGTGTAGCATGTTGTTCTCCTGTAGAATTCATTGGTACAGTGAATTCCACTGAGGTTGAAAGCTTTGAAGGATTTCAGTAAAAGTGTCTATGCGGAAATGAGAGCATCCATAATTACAGGCAGCACACTTTTATTGTGGCTTCCAGTTGTAAGATGAGTGCTACTTCGCAAATGCAAAGAGAAAATTCCCTTTGGGGCAGGTTTTCTGTTTCCAGTTTTCTCTGTATGAGTAAGAGCATGAAACAGTTCTGGATGGTCCTTATTGCATTATGCCTCTACCAGGTGAGGAATTAGTTCTGGTTTGACAACAGCAGTATAAATCATAGAATCATAGAATGGCCTGGGTTGAAAAGGACCATAAAGATCATCTAGTTTCAACCCCCCTGCCATGGGCAGGGTCGCCAACCACCAGACCAGGCTGCCCAGAGCCACATCCAGCCTGGCCTTGATCTAGGATTCTCCAGAGAGGTCAACTCTGATGTATAGATGCATAAAATTCTAGTGCTAGCACTAGGGAGTAGAGAGCCAGTGTGTGTCTTTCACAGGATCAAAACTCTCCTGAAAACAGCTTGAATCAAATAATAAATGTGCCAGAAGTATGAAATACAATAAAAGTGTTCTAATGCACACAATATAGGTACATCTTGTCTCACGCTGCTGCATTGCAAAGGTCAGAACTGCTAAAGAAGCTGTCATGCTCTTTGAAATGACATGGAGTAATCCCAGAATAGATCTCTACCAGCACCAGCCTTGTCACTTCTTGGATTTTCTTTTGTTGCCTGTCTGGCCTCACATAGAGTGCTGGTTGAATTTAAACGTGCCTCGGGATGGTATCTCTCATTCATGTAATGGCTGGTTACACACATATGTGAACTTCCATATTCTATACGTACCTTCCTGTGTTTTGTTTCTTCTCCATCTCTGCCTTTCTTTTTAAATAGAAATACAGAAGCTTTCAGAGCATGAGAAAGCTGTATGCAACAGTTGGCATATCTACAGTTAACAGTCTCTCATTTTCTCTCACTAGGAGAAAGATGATGGCTGCCTCGCTGCACTGATTGCCTGGAAGCCCAGTCCAGAGGCCCTTTTAGCTGGGCTCTTCTGCAGAGCTGCCCTCTGGGATGGGGCTGCAGGAAAAGGGAGTTCTGGTCAGCTACTCGTTGTGAACCCCACCTCTCCATCTTCTTAGCTCGCTTCTACCATCACATCCATGTATTAGGACACAGAGGGGATTAGCATTTTGGATTATTTTACAGAGGAGGAGCTTGTGAAATGCCTGGGACAATCTCTTGTGGTAGCTGTTGTGTGCTGGTGGACATGCGGTGCTTTTGTGGTCATGGTGATTGTTCCATCCTGAAAGGAGCTTGGATTTAAGAGGATGCAAAGAGGGCTCAAACTTATGCTTTGGGAGAGCATCTCTCTGCTCGTATTCTGAAGACACTTCATTTCTTTTAAAGACTGAACTAGCTGTACCTGCTAGATGCTGCTGCCCACGGTAATCTGTGCCACCCTCCCAGCACATTCTCTCTCATATTCCAGGGGCAGTCTGCAGTGTTAGGCTGTGCATCCCTCTCTGTTCTCTCTTCCCTTGCCAAGTCATCTGTATGTCTCTTCTTTGCACTTAACTCTCATTCCCACTAAGTCAGTGCCCCTTATAAGTCAAACCATAGGCATCTGTGTATCTTGCACTGTTCCCTGCTGGTTCCATGTTTTCTGCCAGAAATGATATGGTTCTTTACACAGATGCTTGGAGGCAGAAGGACAAACAGAAAAATATCAGTTTGAGTGCATGGTATCTTATCTCTTACTGTAGACTAAAGGTCATCAGTTAATTGTTCTGTTCCTGAGTTTTTCTCAAGCTTTTTGCTTACGCTCTGTTTTTCAATTGAATTCTTTGGAACAATTTCCCAAACATGTAACGCTGTCAACTGTCTGTCTTGTTTTGGTCTTTTCTTCTAAGGTATTGGTGCTTCTAGTCCTGATGTATGGAGCTGAAAGCTGATGATATTTATCACCATTATGTTTTTTTTTTTTTCTCTGTTTAGACATTTGGCCAAGTTATACATGCTAGTACTGTAGAGACTATGAGTTAACCTGCCCGTGAAGATAAATGTGCTGGTCTCCTACAAATGGCAGCAAAAGTGGTCTTCTTCAGAGAGCCTTCAGAGAGAGAAGACAATTTTAGTGACTGAATTGACTTATCTCTCTGTATGGGCAAGGAAGCTCAGGAAACTGTTTTCTTAAAGCAGTTGTGGAGCCCTGTGACAGCTTACTCTTAAGCCCAAGCTTTCATCTGCACTGTTTATTCTCTTCATAAGCACATCACTAGGTCTCATTATTAACACAGTTAAATGTGCTCTTGGAAAACTTGATTTAATTTCTGACTTTACTACCAAGATTCTAATGCCAAGTTGCTGAAAATGAAACCTTTTTGAAGTGTTCATTAACTGAATGTTCCTCATTTTCTGGATACTCAATTTGAGATGATATCTGATTTGCAGCAGCTCTATATACTTAGAGCTGCAGCTGGAACTGAGTTTTCAGCATTTAAAGCACCATATAAAGCTAAGCATGCTACAAAAAGAATGCTCTCATTTTCTAAATTGGATATCCCACATTAATGAATACTTTTATAACACAGAAACTTTCTAATCATTTTTTCAACAATCTATCCAGATAAAATGGAAGTATTGGGACAATAAATTTGTCAAAAATGTATTCCTAATGTGTACCTTAGAAAAGCTATGAATAAATCAATCATATGCTCTCCAAGTAGAGCTTGAGTTTGGTGAAGCAAAGTGGGTTAAACTAAGCAGAGATGAAATGATCTTGTTCTGTAATAAGCATTCAATCAGGGAGTTGTTCAACTGTTTCTGAGTAACCCCCTGTGGAGGCAAGCCATCAGAAATGGGCTGCACGCTAAACAGCAAGAAGAAAACATATTTTGAATAGCTGCTCATTAACTGAGAATCATACATCCTCTACACTAGTCGAGGCAAGGGTCTTGCAAAGCAAATTGTATTTGATCATGTAAGTGAAGGCGGTAGCACACTGTGTGACACAAAAGATTCAAATTAAGATTGAATAGGCAATTTTAATTCTGGCATTTCTTAATTTTTGACTATTCGACTTAGCTGTCTCAATAATGTTCTTTTAACTTGGAATGTTGTCTGTAATATATATAAATGTTGTTTTTAAATAAAACTGGTTTGTCTCCAAGTCATGTCATCTTCACGCTGCCTGTTGTTACCATTTCTAAAGGAGAAGCAGCTGGTGTGCTAAAAGAAGTTATGGACTTTGAAATCCTGCAAGGTTAGGAACTGAGTGGTTGGAGGGAGATATTTGCAGAAGATGCCATCTTTTCTGGCATGCTAAATTACTCCCACTGTTTTCCCCACTGTATTTAATGTTTTCCCACTGTATTTAATGGAGCAGAGTATAAACATTTGCTTTGAGGTGTTTTGTGGCTATAGTCTGCAAGTAACCCTAAGAGTAGCTTATTGGTGCTCCACGGTTGGAGTTTCTCAGTGGTTTCTCTGTCCACTTCATAAAAGGAAAGAGTTCTTCATAATAGGCAGCTGCAAGCTTGGCACGGGATCTGAGAGTCAAACTGAGCTCGACTGGCTCAGCTGTTACCAGCAGGAAAGGTTCTGCGATCCAGATTCAGTTAACTGCTCTGTTCACTGTGTTTAGACCAGAAGAGGATCCAGTTCCCACTCTGATAGCTCTGCAGGCTCCGTTGTGCTGAAGACAAAATACTCCAAGTAGGTGATAAGCACACTGGTGAGCAGGTGCACGTTTGACCACCGGAGCAGAGCTAGTAAGGAACAATGTGTGTTTTTTGCTTATTTTCTTTTTAACAACTAATTTTAAAGCATCTCTTTAGTTATTATGGAAACTGTAGTCTTGTAGTTTTGAGCGTTCATCGTTACATAGAACATAAATGAGAACTGACAAGTTTCTCTTGCTTTTCCTCATAATATTGACACAAAAGAAAAGGCAATTTGTAACTCCTTAAGGAGGACCACTAGATACATTACTGTAGTAAGGCATAGAAATAATTCTAGTTCTTTTAAGGGATCTCCCATTTAATCGTTATTGGGTGTTCATTGTATGCTGTGGTCAAAGAGTTCATTCAGAATTGTTCCTAGGAGTGGAATACAAATTGGTCAGAACCAGGGAGGATGTTTTGTCCAGCACACTGCACTGGCTGAAAGGTTTGTCTTCCTTGGCTATGAGTTTCATCATGTACAATAGCATATCATGGAAACATAACCAGCTTTTAGACCAAGATTATAGTGACATTATTGAGACACTCTTTATTAGAATAGAAAGTGGTCACCACAGAACTTGGTCTGTAATGTGTAACATGTGCTATATATATACTTTCAAAGGTATTCTTTGACCAATTCAGATGTTCGCTGTGCTTATGCTCAAGGGAATGTTCTGCCTCTGGAGCTGGGATTCTGGAAGTCAGTATTAGATTGCTGCAGAAGACTCAGTGCTTAGCTTGTACCCTGGGGCATAAATTGTAGCTGGAAAGATGAGAAAATATAGCTCCAGAGATGTGATTTGGAAAGTCACAAATTGCATGTGTTACCTCGTTATGATATATGTGCATATATATCAGAAAGAAAATGACTCTGTGTAGGAAGAGATGGTACTCAGTGCTCTGTGTATTTAAAAGAATCATGCATGTTTATAAATTACCAGGAAAGGTTTCTGAATGGGAACTGCATGCTTCAGGTTCTGACAACGGCATTCAATCTCAGCAGTTCTTAACAATCTTTTTTCTGTTTTGGCTCAGTTCTAGGCACAAGTGGCTTCAGTGTTGAATTAGCCACTGCAGAAGTAGTTTTGAGGTAGAGCTCCAAACAAGACTTTGGTCACATATTTAAAGTACCCAATGAGATCATACTGCTGTTACTAGGTTCTGTTAGCAGTGCTGTGTTGATATTCAAGGTCATTTAAGATGCAGTACAGTCTTACACCACGTTTCTGTTGACTTGTTTAGCGTAGAGCAAATGACTTAACACTGAGTCTGTTCTCCCAGTCAAGATGCTCCTTGCTGTAAGAAGTTGCTCTACGGAGAATTACTGTCTCTTTGCTCTATCCAGCCTCTTGTTTTTATGAAATGTGATTTTCCCTGAACCCTTCTGAAATTGGATTTAATTGGCCAAGGGTTTCGGAAGTTCTTATCAGCATGACAGTGCTAGGTGGACATATGCAGATGATCACCAAAGGAACCCAGACTACAGTGCTGGGACTAAGCCTGGATTACTGCTGCAGCAGTGAGCCCAGTTTTAGTTCCATAGCAGTATCTGTCTCTCTGTGAAACATGGTAAATGTGACAAGTTTTTGACCTGTTTCTATTTTCTTCTCTGTCTTCTTTTCCCAGCAGTTGGCCTGAAGCTGTTCGGGTATGGAGCTTTAATATTATACCCATGTGCTAGATGTACCTCATATCTACATAAGCCTTTGAATTTGTGTGTGCATGTGTCTTGGTCTTTGTAATCACAGTTGTTTCCTATTCATGTTGGGGGAAGAAAAAGTAACTTGAAACCTGTGGTAACTTGTGAAATGTGTTGTTGGCTCATTTGCACATCTATCACTTGTTAGATTTCACAAGCCCTAGTGCTTCTCCCCCTTATCAGATTTATTCTGAAGAGCTTTGTTCTTCCTGCTCCACACACCAGATGCTACTGTATTTTCTGGATGTCTGAACTCTCCACTCAAAGCCTGTCAATGTCTTTTGTATAGCTATTACATGTAGCTAACTTGAAAGTGGTATCTGTGTAACGTCTTGCTCTGTGGTATGATTTTTCTTTCTTTTAATTTTGCTAGTAGAAATTCCCAATGCAGTTGCATTTGTGCTAGAACAGGATTTACACTGATATAGCTAATGTCAGATTTCGGTAGCTGTCATTTGAGAATTTAAGATGTGTGATGCAGAAGCCCATGTGTCACCAAATCTGGCCTTTTTGTGGCATTTGTTTTCCTCAAGCAGGTAGTTCTGTTACATTATACAAAGTACAATATTACTGGTGCAGTTTCATTCACTTTGGAGCTCTTGAACAGCAAGGGAGGCCTTAGGATGCCATAGTGTCTGCATTTTTAAACCTGAAAAATAGAAAATGAATCCATACTGGAGAGGTTTGCTGACTTTAATATTGCCAAGCTGCAAATTTCTACTGAAGATGAAATTAATACCAGCAAAAGGAGCCACTTAACTGCTGGGAAATTGGCTTAAGAGCACCACAAAAGGACATATTGGCTGCTGTGAGTGCTGCATCCCAGAAAGGGTGTGAGGTGTAACTAATAGGTGGCTGTTAATATGCAGTATATTGCTTTGTTTGTAAGGATGTCTTCTACTGATAAGAATCAATACGGCAGTAGATTTAAATAATAAGGTATAATTTACCCTGGAGTAAAGCTTTTCCAAAGGCTTTGCCTCTTAAAAGCCAGAGAGCTGTGGGTGCCCCATCCCTGGAGATGCTCCATGCTGGGCTGCATGGTGCCCTGGGCAGCCTGATATGATGGGGAGTACCTGTGCCCCCCATACAGGGGCTGGAACTGATTGGGCTTAAAATCCTTTCCAGCCCAAGCCATTCTGTGATTCTATGATAGCATACCTAGAGTAGGCAAGTTTGGATACCTATTTTACAGAATGTTTTTGAAATAATAAGTGGCACTGAGAATTTTTACATTAAGCTGTAGTGTGTTGAGATGCAGATTCAGGACTTTGCAAGGAGAGCTCCAGCAAACAAATATCAACGGTTAAAAACAAACCTACCAGAATGCCACTCACCAGAAGATTGCCTTCTTTCATGGTGTTGTAAAGTTTCCTTAGAGCTAAGTCAGGCTTCATCACAACAGAGCCGCTTACGCTGGTATTTCACATGCACAGCCCATGTCTCAGCATCTGCAGAGCACCCAGAGCACATGATCCAGAAGTACACCTCTCTGAACTGAAATCAGCAGGCTTTCTGAGCAGCAAGAGGTACAAGCCTTTAAGCAGTTTAAACTGCTGCTTCCTACTGGCCTCCTTGGAATTAAATCACTTGACTCAGTAATTGGCATGTCCTCGCTGCCTGGAGCCTTAATACTTTTAATGATGTCCAAACAAATTAGCTATTAAACATGTTATGAAGCAGCTCAGTGGGAACTAACTTGAGTAAGCTGAGGATCAAAGCATGGAGCTGTAAAATGAGTCCTGAAGTGCTAATAACTTCTAATAACTTTTAAAGAGAGAGAATTAGATTGTGGGAAGAGCAGCTGTGTCATATGCTGATGACTTGAAGAGCAGCACGGTTGGGATGTACTGCTGTTTGTATTCTGACTGGAAAAACTAGTGAGAAAGCATGAAACTAGCATTTGTGGTTTTAGGAAGCTCCAGGCTAAAGAAGAAAGAAGCAGCGGGTGGGATGATCTGCTCTCTGTGCACCAGGCATGTCTGCGTAGCCCCCTGAGAGATGATTAAATGCATTTTGCTTTATTTAATTACTTCTTGCCCTCAAGATGCAGCACCAGGGGAATGAGATTGGTCTGTCCTGTCCTGAAGAGCAGGTGAACTCAGGCAAAGCCATTGCCAGAAGCGTGTTACCTGCTTGAATGAGGGCTGTTTGACCTGCACAACTTGAATCCTTAACACTATATGCAAAATGAGAATCCAGATGGTTCCCTTCCGTCATACATGCTTAGAAAGGAACACCCTCTTTTTATATACTCAGTGGACTTGATAAAAAGTTCAAGACATGAGACACAAAACCTTCTTTTCCCTTTCCCTCCTGCTCAGAGCTACCTCAGAAACTGTCGTGGCTTCTCCCTTCCTGCCTTTATTCCTCTTCATCTGCTTTCTTGTCTTTGCTCCCTCTAGTGTTCCCATGTTGGTGCTGTCTTGTTCTCCTGCTCCAGGCCAGGAGATTCACTATTAGGCTCGCTGGTGCGTTTTCCCTGCACTTTGCATAACGCAGAAATGACATCAGCCACCTGTCGTACCCTTCAAAAAGAGAAAGTAGCACTGAGCCTCTGCAGCCTTACTTCACCTCTTTATATCACCATAGCAGCATGCCAGTGCCAGCCTTTCACAAGCCTTGAGGCCAACATAAAATTTATTAGATTTTCAGAAACAAGCCTGTATCCTTGTGGCAATTTCCAAGCATTTACTTCATTTGCAGTTTGTGGTTTGGGGATTGCTTTTGACATTTTCTTCCTATGAGGAGCTGGGAAATTAGGAATATTATAGGGTATAACATTTGGGTTTGGAGCCACAAGATCTGGTAACAGTGCAACAGCATCCCAAATGTGCCAGTTCACCCCTTGACTTGCATGGCTTTAGCAGCAAGAGCTGTCTTAGGGGTGAGAAATACCATCCTGCTTATTAGATGAAAATGAGAAAATACGAAAGGGATCTGAGATCTGTGTCTCAGTAAATCACTACTGCAGAGAGTATGTATAATTAAGAGCAAGGGCTCTTCTTACACCACATTAAAAGATTCCCTACAGATTTTTGTTAACTGAAACTTAACTGTTTTATGTGCTGTAAAAATGTGTGATACTTTCATGTGTATTCCACATACGTGAGTGTGCCTGCATACTTCTTTGTGCACAAACATATTCAAAAGATGAGAAAATAGACTAAGGTCTCCCTTTTTATCAAGCAATCCAGATCTAGATTGTAGAGACTAAAGTCTTTCAGATTCAGAGCTTCAGAGTAGGTGTTTAAGAAATAAATTTGAAACATTTCAAAGAGCTCTCTTTAAAAGCACATGCAGTCTTCATTTATCACTGAAAATGAACTGACATTTCTGATGATAAGAAAGAAGACTGTGGCTAAATAAGAGTGAAAACTGAGCTTCTGCCTTTTATTTTAGGAATGATCAATTCCTTAACTATGCTATGAAGATAAGCAAGACAAAGAAAAGAGCTTTAGTTACTGCAACTGTGTAGGCTACGAATCTGTGGTAAATAATGGCAAATGTTTGAGTCAGACTGGTGTACAGTTCTTTCATTAGTACTAAATGTATTTAAAAAAAAAAAAAGATGCAATCAAACATTTGGAAATAGGTCTGGCAAGAAATTGTTAGATGACATGACATTAACTTCTTGTGAACTGCTCTGCATCCTCATGCTGAATTCTGACATGCCCTATGGTTGGCATTCAGGTTTGTGACTACGAGGAGGAATCCCTCCGGGTGCTGGGTAGGTTTGGAGCTGGTTTGCGGAGGACACGAATCCTCTACTTCTACAGGAACAGTGAAGCAGAAGAGTTTCCATCGCAGATGCCCATTACATGGAGAGATGCTACTCCAAGAGACAGGAATTTCTTCCTCAAGTTTCCAGGAGCGAGAGAATGGGTGAGTGACAGCTGAACACAGAGTCCACAGTAGCCATGTATCTGCCAGCTGCCACCTTCCTCCGCTCACCTTTTCAGTAAGCTGCTTCCTGAAATCTGTTTCTCGCTCGCTCAGTTTTTGTTCTGCAGTGATGCAATACCCCATCATGCCCAAACTGATCATTCTCCAGGGATACTTGGGCATGTTACTTCTAACTCAATGGAGTGACATTACTTCATGGTAGATATTTCTCACACACATTAAAAAAAGAAGAAAACCAACGCTTTTTGCTAAAAGCACAAAATATTACCATACAGCATATGGCACCCCAAGATATGAGTAAACTTGCAACATCCGCTTGTCACTGGCTTCCTGTGGTAATAACTGTGTTGCTTTGGGATTTGTAGTGCAGAGAGGGAGTTGCTCTGGGGCACAGAAGGTGTTTTATAACCCACTTGTGGATATGTGGTATTTGGGGTATTTGGGAGCAGGTTCTGGAGACAGTGTGAACTGCACTGAGGACAGTGTTACAGCCCTGAGTGTGCAGCATGCATGGGTTTGCGCTGGAGCTGAAATAACTAGTGTTTTGCTGGTAATAGTGACCTCTCTGCTTCCCAGTAGCTGGCTACAGAAAGAAGCACGTGGTAAAACGGCACCTGCTGAAGCACAGAGTGGCAGTCATAATCCAGGAGTGTCTCATTATCTGATCAGCAGTAATGTGTGTTTTCCTCTCAGTGCTGCACCCTTGGAGAACACGGCTAAATACAAGGTGCCTGAAGAGTTCAGAGGGGCCATTTCCAGCAGTGCTAATGGTGCCAGCAAATTGACATTATTGAGATATGATTGAAGAATCCTGGTAACGGGAATGAAAGGCTTAGAAGTGCTGCTGCTCCTGTTCTAACCAATCACTGGCCGTGTTAATGACACCTTCAGTGAAATGTGCCAGTAGGAAATGAGTATCTTTTTTCAGCATATGCATTCCTAGATCACTTTTTCCAATGGGACCACAGGGGGTTGACACGAATTACGGTACTGCTAGCACAGCTGTCCTACATAATTTGTTGTTGCATAAAGTTATAATTAACGATTTTAACAAGTACCAAGGCAGGCACGTTAGGAATCTGGACTACAGAGCCTCAGGTTCCATAATCAGGCACATCTGTTATAAACAGTTATATCTGTTAGATACAGCTTATTTAGCATGAGTGCTAAGAAAGGCTGGGTTTGACCCCTCACACAGAGATCTGAATGGGACTCAGCCTGCTTCAACAGCTGGCTGAGGGTTTTGTTGCTTGGGCAGTGCACTGCCTGCATCAGCTTATCCACTGTGGAACATGATGGTGTTGGATAAGGAGTCAAAGTTAGTGTTGTGTTGTAGTTGGTCAGAAGGGCAGTTGCTGGCTTTGTGATAGTATCTGTGAGGAAAGGTGTATCCTCAGTTTCCTTACAGCACCTAAAGGATGCCAGAAGCATGTGGACAGAATAAGTCTGAACCAGTATAACTGGAACTCTAACTGGAAGCTGTGAGTGAACGATGGCAGCCAGTGGATCCATAAATCAAGCAGTTTCAACTAGAAAGGGGACACTTTGCCTTTATTCTTGAAAAATTCTTGAAAAATATTTTCATTGCTCACTGAGATTAATTTTCTGAGCTCTGTGGATTTTTAGGATCACACCCAGAACAAACCTGTCAGGCCTGTTAATACACAGCTTGAGCTCTGGAAGATCTATAGGACGTTGCAGGAAAGTACAGAAACAGTAGTTAAAACAATATTTATATTTTCCTGCTCTGAATCTATTAAAATAGCACCGAAGAAAGGAGATGCATACAGGGAAGCTGCATGATGTTAAATTTTATATTAACTTAATGTTTCCCATTACAGGGTCTGCTAAATACCAGCTCTTCCCAGGCAAAGGGAAATCAGACTTGTTTAAAATTGTATTATTCTTCTTTAAACAGAGGAAAATAACAATCCTATCAGTTTGGCATTATTTTCCAACATCTGAACTTTACTGGGCCACAGAGAAATAGAAGAAAAAACTATTGATTTGGAGTTGAGGCCAACATTCTGTGAATCATAACTCAGAAGGGGAATGGAGAGGAATAGGTTCCTTACATTCAAGGTACAGTCTTGGAGTTTGCAGAACTGATGTATTTCATCCCTAAGACAATTGAGCATAATATTCTCATTTATTAAGTCTTGTTGCTGCTGTTGCTAATTAATCTTGGAGTTGCTGAACACAGATTGCTGTAATTAGTAGAAATTCTGAATGCTGATGTACACAACAGCAAAACTTTTGCTCTCCAGAGCAAAGTTTGATCCCATATGAAAAACATCTTTCTGTAGTCAATAGGAACATGGCCTTTGACATCTCTAGCTACAGATCTGCTGCAGTCCCTGGAATTGGGTGAAATGAGAATAGTACCTGGTTCCAGGCAGAACGTTGTAGAGTCCATGTTGTGGGCCTTGTGTTCTGTAAGCAGTGTAAGCCCTAATATTCTCTATTGCCTTTGTGGGAGGGAATGAGATAGAAATGTCAAACAGTAGCAGGTTATTGCTCAGAGGAAGAGGAGGTAGAAGTTTGAGCTTCTGAAACGTTCCAAAGTTCCCTGGAAAAGTATTCCACCGAGTCTCGTTGCAAACCGGCCGTTAGCAGGTTTACATCTCTGTATCCACAGAGCAAATCAGTGCAACTGAAAGCAGCGGTTTCAGACGAAGGAGAATCACTCCCTGAACAGTTTTAGATGTTAGCAGCAGCAAGACACAAACAATGCAGACACACTGAGAGGTAAGTTAAAAGCCTTTTGGTTCATCTACAAGCACTTTCTGGTAGGGGAAAACCAGCACGGTATCAAGATGTGACTTTCTTCAGAATTTGTTTACTCAAGCAGTGCAAAGCAGGAACTCGGCCTGTTAACATCAGATGTGCAGAACATTTTCATTTTTTATCTGTTCCCTTTTATCAGAGACAGTAATATAGCATTCTCTGGTTCTTCCAATCTCTATGCAAAGCAATTTAGTGGTCAGTGCATTAAAGTAGGCTTCCTGGTGGAGCAGGGAGGCCTGAGGCAGCCCCATTGTTGCACTGACTTGGTGCCAATCTTTAGATGTCCTGTAGTACCAGACCTTTTCTCTGTACGGTTACCAGAGAAGGGCAGAAAGCACACCCAAGGCAGGCAAATACAGTAATAACCTGAAAAGATCTCCTACCTGTTTCCTTTGTTATATAGCCTCTTTTTAAAGTAGGTGCCACCTAAGCCTTCAGGTGGGTGGTTTGCAGTCATCTTAATGTTAGCAACAGTTACAGCAGAGGCTGGGCTGTTTCATGAGATACGATCCTTAGTGTACTAGAGATATGAGTGCTCTGGTGTGTTTTAGGAGAAGCAGCGTAAATTAATGGAAGTATCCAAGGAAACAGGTGGTTTCTTCTGCATCAGTTCTTGAATAGATGTGGAATCCTACTGGAAATGGTGCAGAATTGTGGTATACCCCAAATTCAGATCTGCTCATTAGATTTCTTTGGTGGCATGAAAAGCATTTACTGCATCCCCTCAGCCTTACAAGCAGCAATTATCTGTCATCCTCAGAAAGAATGTTAAACGGCAGCAGATGTTGAAAGGTTAGATTTCTTGGTCACTGTTGCTGACATATTTTACACTTACATGCTATAGGATCACACTATTAACGGATACTCCTTCAAATAATCTATTTTCCCCATCCTCCTAACCTCCTGCTTTGCAGGAAAGACTTCTGTTATCAGGACCAACATCCTGTTTTTCCACAGATGGTTGCAGAGAGGAGACACCTGGCATTCTCTGGGTCTCTTTGCATTGCTCAGATGATATTAATTACAGCTCCAAGGGAAGCAGCCACCTGCTACCCTTTGCCTTGATGTTGTTTGTATTATGAATGGCATGGAACACAATTCTTTCTCCACAGACAAGCGGTTTACCCTGCTGAGAGTAATTCATTGCCATTTTCCAGGTTTCCGGATACTCCATGAGTGTTTGTAAGGCTGGAGAAAGGGGCACTCTGGCTGATTACAGCACAGGGTGAAAGTCATGGCTTGTGACTGCTTTCTGCATTGCGCCTAGCCTGATGTGCTTGCCTTCACAAAGGTCTATCTGTAGCAGAGTACATGTACTGATCTACCCCAGGTGTTTCCCCCTCCCTGTTAGTGACAATAGACCACCCAAGGGCTTATTCTAGTGAGTGCAAATCAAGTGAAGGCTTAACTCAGGTTATTTTCTCCTGAGAACCTAGATGTTTTGCCTTTCTCATTCCTCCACTGTTTCTTAGGTAGAAGGAAAATACAGAGTGACTCACTAATGTGCAAGACACAGATAGAGACTTTCTAATCACAATTATGGATCTGAGGGAGAGCTTTGTGCTTTAGAACTGTGTTAACAGACTTGAAAAGGTCTGGAAATTGGTTGCCTGCTCAGGTTTCTGGCATGGGGCTGTGGATCAGAAGTTGTTAATGTCTCCAGGGCAGTGGTGTCCTCCTGGAAGTCAGTAGCTGATCTCACTTTGGTTCCCACAGGACTTATGAGTTCATCTCAGTTATTCTCTTTTGTAGCCAAAGAAAGGCTTTTGTTTTAAAGGGGCCCATGAAATGCTAGCTGCCCTGTTTGGTGTCCAGCCTCCCTTCAGTACCACAGCAATATCAGCTGCCACCTCTCAGCTCTTGGGCAGAGGGGCTTTTGGGGGCTCAGTGCCACAGCAGTGCTGCTCTTTACAACCTGCACAACTGCCTTCATAGTCTCCTAATCTTCATGCCAGCTTCACTAAGAAAGTTGCTTCAGTTATGAAATTACTTCAAATATTGGAAAAAAAGCAGAGTTTTCCTGGTGCTCTTGGCCTCTCTGAAAGGATAGCTGTTCTGGAGTCATCTTTCTTCTTTCCTTCTTCCTCTAATGAAAAATACTATTCTATGCCCAGCATGCCTCCCTGGTTCTGCCTTCTTTGGAAATATGGTCTTTGTGTTGGATTTGGTTGAAAGATTTCTGCTGAAGCTATTTTCCCGAAGAGAGTGTTCACTCAGCTACACCAAACCACTTCAAGGAGCATCTGCTCTTACAAAACTTGGTAGCAAGCAAACACTCAGACATTCAGGAACTCTCTGTGCTGTGGGCAGTGGTGTTTCTCACTGGCAAAGTTGAATATTTCTTTTTTCATTTCTCGTGTTGGAATGTGACACTTTTCACAATGCTGGAATGAAATACTTCCAGCTAGCGAAGTAATGCAGTTCTGTGATCCCATCTCCTGATCACCATTTTGAATGCATTTGTTTCATGAGAAATTTCAAAACTTCAGTTTTCTGTTCTGGTTTGGGGTAGAATAAAGTTTGTGGAGCAAGTATTGGAAGTTCTGTCATTTCTCAGTTCTAGATTTTAAATATATCACATTTAAATAAAAAGAACAACAACAAATCTGGAGAAATGTATGTAAAGCTCTTCATGCTCTTTCACTGTTGCATCCCTGTCCTCCCATACACTCTTTTCCATCATCTTCCCTTGCTGTGCTTTAATTATAGATGCCCTGAGGCAGAGACCTGCCGATGTTTCTGTCAGTAAAGTGCCAAGCACATCTATGATGCTTTACAGATAATCAGAGTGAATGCATATGTTGTGATTTTTTTTTTTTTTTCTGTCTTTTAAAGGATTGATGTATACCTTACTGGGCAGGATTACATTTGGGTGCCATCCTTCCTTCAGTCAGATGTCTAACATCCTTTTCTTCTATTGTTTTGCTGCTGGCAAATAAGAGACGAAGGCCCCTCTCCCATCTTCCCTCATCTAAGAATTTTATTTCAAACCTTATCAACCCTATTCCCAGCAAAATAATCAAAATGTCTGAGTTATATAAGGGACAATCACCTCCAATATTCTTTAGCTGCTTCTGTAGTCTTTGTGTTTACTGAACTTCAACTCATTACTGAACACAGTAGGACAAAATAAGGGGCACAGTGTTTAATAAGAGGCTACATAGCTGTTGCTGTCTCTACCTAGAACTCCTCAGAGCTGGCACATCCAGCACCTTGCCAAGGGTAACTGTCTGGCAGATCATCATCTGTGCTCATAGAAACCTGGTTTCCAAAGCCAAAGCACTTCACAGGTTGCCAGGTGCTGCTCCTACAAAATCCATCGTTTCAACTTTCACTCATTTCCCAGAACAGGTTATTCCTCATAAAGAGCCAACAGACACACAGCATTTGGGAGGCCTGCTTCTGCTTTCCACATTGCTGGGCCTTCCTTTATGCTGTCTGCAGAGTGTCTGCAGAAGCGTGCACTCTCCCTCATGCAGTCCTGTTTGCTTTGCTGAAGCAGCATCAGTGGTGGTCCTTGCTCATCGTGTTGCTAAATATGTCTTATGCAGGCTCGACAGCTGAGATTTAAATTGCTTCTTGTCACTATTCACTTAAGCCTGAATGCAGGTGTTGCTATTTACCATAATGAGGTTTTACCTTTTTCTTTATTCACTCTCTTCCATTTTGTGCCTTGTATAGTTTCTTTTGCACCGATGACACATTTCCACAGTGAAATGACATGGCATAGGGAAACAAGTGGAAGCAAAGACTGGATGATCTCAAATCAAGTGAGAAACCCAGCAATGATAAAAGCTTCCCACAATCTCGGAGCTTACGCATTTGTGTGTGTGGGTGGGCATATAAGAAAGGAAAAATATCTTTAGTTTTGAAGTCTCAGATCCTTTGCAACAAGATAATGATTTCAGACTGAAAGCAGCATTTGACTGATCTTCTAATGGAATTCTTGGACAGAAAAGATCTATTCAGAGGGGTAGAAATTAGAGATAGCTGATAACAACACTGACCTGTGTTACATGACACTGAAGCTAAGTCTTTGTGGACACAGTTCTGTTTCAGAATACTGAATGCCATTTTCTGGTTACAAATCTAAATGTAGTTCCAAATTCTCTCCATAAAAAGAGAAGAAACATTTACCGACTCTCTCATTATTATTTTTTAACATTGCTCTGCATGAATTTGCCTTTCTTCATCTGTCAAGAGACTTTCTTGAAATTAGATAATTTATTCAGGATGAGGGAAATGGTTTTAAATGGAATAGATTTAGACTAGATATCAGGAAGAAATTCTTTTCTATGAGGGAGAGGAGACGCTGGAACAGGTTGCCTAGGGAGGCTGTGGATGCCCTTCCCTGGAAGCATTCAAGGCCAGGCTGGATGGAGCTTCAAGCAACCTGGTCTAGAGGGAGGTGTCCCTGCCTATAGCAGGGGTTTTGGAACTAGATCATCTTAAAGGTTCCTTCCAACACAAACCATTCTATGATCCTATGATTCCTCTTTCCCCAGTAAGGATTCGGGAATAAGTAGTTTTTCTTGAAAAGCTTTATTGGTTCAGTAGTTTCATTTTAGTACAACTGTGTTACAAATTAAATTATACCCTAACTTGCAGAAGGAACTTTAAACAGATTGTGATTCCCTTAGTTGTTGTCACAAGTGTTTCTGTGGACATTTCCAGATCTGCAAAGTTTGACTTTCCAGCTCAAAGTGATCCAGGATAGTGATACTAGGAAATCAAAGTAAGAAAAACAAGTCCATATGGAAACGAATGTTATTTTTTGCTTTTATAAAAATAATTGATTAATCCTGTGATGTGCCACCAATGAGTCCATGCCTCCTTAACTATTAGCTACATAGCTATAAGTTGCCCAAAAGTCCAGCCTATTTAACCATGGCTGCTGCTGATCTGCAGTCTTGCTGTAACTATCAGTATCCAAAAGGGTTGATCTGAGTTTAGTGCCATGTAGTGCTCCTCCCTGTGGTACACAGTGTCTGTAAGTGCTAAAGATTCAGCGGCCTGAGTGTTATTCTGTGGAGAGAAAAGAGATGGCTTTTAAATCAGGCTGCAAAATCCAAAGATGTGGTGAAAGATTATGGTGATCACAGCAGAAAGCATCCAGCATTCCTGCAGAACAGCCTTCTCCTGGGGGAGACACGTGGTGATTGTTCCTTGTTAAGACTTAGACATTACTCATCTTCATGTGCTGATTATTCCAAAACTGCTGAATTCCCAAGCATCTGTACTTCTGAAGCAATCTCCACTGCTGGAGACAGAGTGCTTGAGACAAGCATCTGGACAAAATGCTGGAGACGAGCTGTGAGCACATCTAGTGAATCCTTTCCTATAGCTCTCTTTTCAGTTAGACACTTGCTTTCCCCAAGGTGAAGCTGACATATTTTCCAAGCAGAAGCCTTTCATAAACAAAGAGTTTTGACCCATGGGATCCAAGACTATGAAATATTAATATGATGTCATGAACTTCTGAAAGTGACCGAGAACAAAGAAAAGTGTTGGACAAAGCATCTCTAGAAACCTCCTCTGTCATCCATCTTACTCATATTTTACCTTATGGTCTTCCTGAGAAACCTAAATCTTGCTGTGATATGATTTTTGCCAAAACTGTCATATGAGATTAGTGGAATTGTTGAATAATGTTATCAGAGTTGTGCTTGTTAAGATTTATATCATGACAGCCTTCAAAATGTTGTGGCATGCCAAAGGCCATTTAAGGCAGAATAAATGAGCTTAAATGAGAAGAGTGCCATTGAATGGTAACTCAGAGAAGTTTCACTCCAGATGTCCTGAAAGAGAGGAGCCGTTCTGCTCCAGAAAATGGAAGGATGTGTCAGGTTAAGAATGTAAATGTTTGGAAATGCCATTGTGAACAAAAGAAAGGAGAAAAATTGAGCAGGTTTCTTTTTTTGTGGAGGTGTCCAGTTTCACAGAAGTTAAGGTCTTTCTCTTAAGAGTACCCATATTTGCAGTTTGCAAATTGTGCCTGGAGTTCATATAGTTAGTGCATGCCTCAAGGATTTGAGATGTCAGCTGGGAAAGAAATTTGATACTAAAATTGCATTTTTGTTTTTGTTTCTCTCTTTGTAGTCTTCTTTCTCATTAAATAATTAAGATCCTAGCCTATTCCTTTGCTAGAATTAAATTGTATACTTTCACATTTAATCTGCTTGATGTTGAGCAAATTGAACTGAAGCTAGCAGACACAAAGCAGATTTGTTCTCCAGTGAAAATATACCTGTTTAGAACAGTAAATGGAGGAAATCTCTTGTGTGTGTCTGCCATTTGAGTTGAACTGACAATTGAATATGTTTCCTACTCCTCAGGAGTGAATTTGAAGACTGGCATTACCAGCTGTGGAGTGCTAGGAACAAGTCTCTGTCAGTGGAGATCGACAACTCATAAGTAGGTATTGTTCAGTCATCACAGTGAGCTGTAGAATTTCAGAGATAATTGTTAAGAATATGAAATTGATTAAAATTCATCATGTATTTCAACAAAATATTTTGATGCTACACAAATAGCAGTGCAGACAACGAGGTCTTTATTTCCCATGCATGGTTTTCCATGCCTTATACAACATATACAACTCTTCATAATTTTTTCATTAAAATCCCAGTAATTAGATCCCACTTCACTAAGACTGTATGTTCTGCTTGTCTTCAAACAAGCTAGCAATAAACAAGACCTTCCTGCTGATTATACTGTGACACGTTGCTAACATCCTAATAAAACCATCCAGATAGAATAAAGGCTAGTAAGGGATTTCGGAGTCCTGGGGTCTGTCTGCAGCCTCATTACGGAGGCAGCAAGTAGAGGGAGAAACTCTCTCCTTTCTTATGCCATGTCTTCCTACTCTTGAGAAATCTCTGAGCAAAGGTGCGTCCCCAAGAAAAAAAAAATATATAGGTGTAATTTCAGTGGGATAAAAAAATTAGTTTAGTGTATTTGTGTGCTAATAGAGAAGAAGAAATCTGTACTGCTGAATGTGATGCAGTTTTAAAGGAAATGGAAGCTGGAAGATGCAAGTTAAGACCTCGAACTACAAAAATAGCTGTAGAAGCAAATACGTAATGTGACATTACACAAAAGGATTAGTGGGAGTGAGAGTAATGTTAAACTTTGCTCTTTAATAGGCAGTGTGAGACACAGTCACGCTCAAAAGAACCAGATTCAGATATAATCACTGCATCTTCATCTAACTGACAGACCCCATGCCTATAGTTGAGCAGAATGGCTCACCTTTGAGTAGAGAAAAATTACATTCATCAGGTTTGCAGTCAGAGCACAGAACTGGATGAGTATCTTTGAAAAATGGCCTTACAGCTTGAAGACACTGAGAAAAGCTGCAGTGACCTACTGATAATATTAGCTTAGAGCAACTACCAGCAATTTCTTTCCTTATGTAAAGAGGAAAACACGGGTATTTGAACAATGATCTCTGGAGGTAAGAGATGAGAACTTTCAGGCTGTAGAGAGGCAAGGCACGCAAGGAATCAGCTGTCATCCCTGAAGGCAGGACACGGTGGGGTGACATTCAGCTGCCTCATCAAACGGAGGAGTACCTCACCACCCAGCTGGAAAGTGTTCATTCAGCAGCTAACCCACTGGCTGCCTTTGATTAGACAAGGGTTGTCCCATAGAAACGGCACTGCCCTCCTGCTAACTATTTCAGGAAAATTACACTCGACTGATCGTTGGAGAGAAGGGGCTTCGTGGTGTAAATGCATGGCAGTAACAGGCATCCCTCATCTGAGCAGATGGAAAACTTGTACTGATGGCTGGAAGCACTGAAACAGCCACTCAGGAGATTCAGCCTACATCCCAAAGGGGCAAGGCTGACTCAGACACACTGGCCGTCATACTGCAACAGCTTCCAAGTAAGGGCAGGGAAGCAAGAGCTTGTTAGTTGTTATTCTCCTTTGACCAGAAAGTAGGGATCTGCCCCTTCTGCAGAATCCCTCTTCCTCCTTGTCCAGTATGAATTTCCATCTGTGTTTTATTTGGAGGCAGAAGATACAGACAAAATATTCAGACCTGTGTCCTCAGAGCAGTGCAATGTGTGTGAACATGCAGCACGTTTCTGCAAGTTAAATTTGTTTCTAATTCTGTATTTGAAAATGAGCTTAAATGCTAGTGGTGATGTAATGTTCATTTACATTTAGATTCTGTTTCTATTTATTTTAATTCCTATTAACTGGATCTAGATTCTAACAATGTGGGGTTTTTTATCCATCCAGGCTCTCTTTGACATGAACAGCTCATTTTTTTCTTATAGGCTGCCAAATTTCATGCCTTATTGATTCAATAAAGGAAGAAGAATGACAGGTAGAAGGGGAAATGGATGTTTCCTCCCCAAGGGGAGATTTACAAATTTCATATGAACTGTTCCTGTAGGAAATGCTTTCTCTGATTGCCACAGAAATGGCTGTGGAAGGAAAGAGGTTAGAGGGTATGGTTCACTTCAGATTTGTCCAGGATATGCATAGCTGAAGATGCACTTTGGTTTTAAGATAACTCCTGTGCCATATTCCATAAACATGAACTGCCTGTATGTGAGATGGCTTAAAAATAACTGGAAATCTCTCATCTGCAGCCTGTCTCTTTGCAGTTCTTTGCTCTTGGTGCTGCTGAGTGCTCAGACACTCCAGAGCGATGCTGGAGGTAAGAGCTACCAAAGAACACTGCAAATAGTTATGCCCTCTTCTACAAACAGGCACACTGTTTGAACCTGCATTTAGCAGGAGTTCAAGCAGTTTCTCAGTCCCTTAATAGCTACAAGGCATAAGGCAAGGACAAAGGAGCCAGGGCATAAATTAACACGCATGTGGAAATCCTGACTCAGAAAAGCATGCTAGGGGATCAAGGCAAGGCCTAAAGTGCTTCTGAGCACTGGGTTCATTTATTCACCAGGAAGATCAAGGAGATTTATCTTCAGAAGAAGCAGAAGTAATAACGTGGTCATCAGCAAGATTTCTCCAAGTACTTACTCCCATAAATATCCACTGGGACGATAGAGTTCCCTAATGGAATGGTGTTGAAAGAGTTGCCAGAATAATTAGTTTTCTATTAGGATACACAAGACATTTGATACCTTTCAAAACTGTTGTTTTGGTCTCTCCACAGGCACAAATACCGTGGTTATTCTGGATTTGCCTACTTACATTTTTCTTCAGAGCAGAGAGGTTTACAAGAGCCCTATTTTTAATTTAAGATCCTGAGATAATTACATGACTTCAGTAGGCAAGAGACTCATTGTACTGTGACTCAATCCAGGCAGGCATGCAAGTAAGAGACTAGACAAGGCACTAAGAAATAATAAGAAAGCTCTTTTTTGTACACAAAAAGTCACATTAAACTCGTATTAAAAAGGCTGGAAATTGAAGAACTTGGCAATCACAAAACAGCAGAATGGAGGTTGATTCTACAAATGTTAATTAGCCCTTTTGCCCATTTATATTATTATAAACCCCTTAATTACCTGATCAGATCTTTTTCCAGAGGACTTCTGTCTTGAGGTTAGATATCACTGCCAGCTTTTTTTTTATCATTAGCTTACTTTTTAACAGGGAACATGAACTGAATGTAGCAATTGCTTTCCATTAATTTTTCTGTTTTATGGTGATCTGTTCTTATAGTACAAGGCTGCAGGGAATACCAGAGAGCACACCCCACACAAAGAACCCTATCCTGCAGCTTTCCACAAGTCTGGCAGAGAAGGTATGACTTTCTGTAATTTATTTGTGAGATTTTGTGATACTAGTAGTCTCAGAAACATTGATCTCAAGTAACCAGCTTTGCTCATAGTAAGGAAAGTTGCTGTGCAATTACTTCTGTGCTTGAGAATTTCCAGTCTTTCAGACATAATGAGCATATTTACCAATGGTGTAAGCTGAAGTAGCTCCTACAAACTTTGGAAATTTATGTACCAAGATGAAATTTGATCCTTTAGATAGATTCAGTCAGATTCACAGACAGGAATTCATCAAATCCTGAAAGACAGTTTTATTTGGTTATAACTTTTATTTCCTCACAGTTTTTTTGCTTACAATTGAGCATGTCTCAAGCTACCTGCCTCTTTATTTTCCACTTTCCTCTTTTGCTCCTCTCTCTCCATTGGAACTAATGAACTCATGGGGGAAGAAAATATACCTTGTGTAATAAGCTTCCTTATCAGAAATCCCTCCATATCCACTGTGCATGCTGCTCAGATGAGCATGTGAACAGGACAGCCACAAATACTGAGACCCATGGTTTGAGATGTGACTGGGAGTTTTGTTCACTACATACTGGTCTGAGACTGGCCACATACTTCCTTGTGCCTCTAAGTAGACAATGAGTCCTTTAAATAGTTGATACCCTGTCCTGCTTTTTGTGTCATATATACCAGTCTTGAGCTGGAGTGGAGGGCAGACACGGAGCCAGACATCATCCTTCACAGAGCTGGCAGCCTTCCTCCCTCCTGATCTCAGCCCTCTTGCTGTTGTTGGACAGCATGGCTCCCAGCTGAGGGGTAGGTGCAGAAGTCAAAGCAATGTTTCTTCCAAGGATCATCTTCTTTTTCTCTGCTTCCAACACCAGCTTGAGAAAATCAACTGTCTCCCTTTGATCCTTACAGACACCCTGCCTGAAGGAACCTTGTCTTTCATTTGATGATCATTTCTGCAGAGAAAGAAAAGAAGTGGATTGTGTCTTTGCCAAACACAGATAGAGCAACAAGCACACATATGAGGAAAGGCCATGTGTGTGGACTAAAAAAGTCAACAGCAAACAAAGGCATCTAATTTACAGAAGGGACTGATTCTCTTCTCTTTCCCAGTCCTGCATTTTGTAGAATGGGGCCCTCTGTTTTAGCCTGATAATGAGTCCAGAATGTAGTGCTAGCACTGCCAGACAACAGACCTTAAAGTTTTGTCAGTTTTTTAGCAGACACAACAGACTTCCAGCCCTTTTGCCTGAAGCTTTGATTAAACTCTTACTAAAGTTTCCCTTTGTTGATATATTCCCTTTCAGGCAAAGGTGAAGAGTAGGGAGAAAAACAGCCTGTGTCTGAGCTCCCATCCCTGTGCCTAATAATGCCATAGAGATCTAAGCCACTTGTTGCCTTTCCCTGCTCCGTGTCTTGTCTGGCTGGGTCGTGTGGCTTATGAAGTGCCTTGCTTAGTGAGGGCACTGACTGAGATGATTGACAGCTTTTCTGTATCAGGAGACCGAACTGCTCAGTCCACTGCAGGGAACTTTAAAGCCTTTGGAAAGAGCAGAATCTCCACTGCTCGCAGGAGGCCATTAGTGATTGTCTGCTTTTGAATCTAAGTTTAGGATGTACCATTAGGACCCCAGATAACCTTATCAGAGATGTTAAAAGGAGTTAGCAAGAAACTCTTGCTGATTGATTCTCATCTGACCACAGGAGCAAATAAATAAATACATAAATAAATAAATACATAAATAGAGATGTAGATAGAGGGGAAAATACCACCACATGAAGGGCTCTGACATGCATTAATAGATACTAGATGGCAATATGTTAATAACAGAGTGTCAGTGTTTATCAGGCAGTATGTGCTGGATGAAAAATCAGATCACGGTGCTGATAGCGAGTTCAAGAGACATGTTCTAAATTGGCTGCAGATTGTAATTAGCTTTTTCTCTTGCCCTGTATTTTTTTATCTTTCCTCCTCCCATTCTGATATGTCACTCACACATCTTCTCCTGCCAGGATTCAGGGGTGAAGCGGAGCCATTTCTGATCTTTCACCATGACTAGTCATTCCCGAATCTCGTTAACGTTGTCAGATCTTATCAGAAATGTGACACAGATGTCTGCATCAGCCCTCTGCCTGTCTGTGTCTGCCGCCACACAGAAATGTGGGGACAGAAAGCTGTGGCACCTCTGCCTGTTATCTTTAGCTAGCAAAAGTCATGGCAGAAAAGGCGTGTTAAACTTTTCCCGTGTATAATTCTTGCAGAACTTGCATAGTGCTCTAACATAATAGAAAGAGGAAAGGTAACTTTTTGATTTATTTGCAATTGAAGGTTTCTTCTTTCAGGTAGCCATCAGTGTAAGATGCAATTGCTGCTCCGTTGCAGTCTGCTGTAGCTTGGAGCACTTGGATGGAGTGCTGCTTGGCTGCAGTCACAATGCAGTGAGAATGCTGCTACCATTTAATCCTAATTACCTTATGTGGTGTTACTACATCACGTTAGCTTCATTGAACTGTGTAACTATACCCATAACCCAGATTTCAGCTTACTTTGTGCTAAATTCTCTTCTTGCTACCCTGTAAAGGAGTGGTTCCACTGAGCTCTGCAGAAGGATTAGGCTTTGTAGGTGAGGCAAAAAGTGGGTTCGCAGCTAAGTCTCTGCTTGCTTTTATTCTTTTTTTTCTTTTCCACCTAAGTCTGCTTCTCTTCAAACTAATCCAAGACCTTTAGTATTAATTCTGAAGTGTATACGAGGTTTCAGCAATAGGATCTGGGCTTACGAGTCTCGGCTACCCATCACTTGGCTTACAAGATGAGATAGCTCTCACTTCTTACCTCCTGTCCATGTGTCTGGATGTTTTAATGATCCAGGAGAGATACTGGAATGTATTTGGATGAGGAAGGAAGATAAAGATACAAAAGGAAGGCTGGGAAATGTGTATGCAAGAGCCTCCATGATAGCTTATTCCTCTATCTGCACAGTAGAGCATTAAGTAAGACTTCCAATCTCCTGGGCTGCACCAAGCTCCTTTTTAAAAAATCTTAGTATTTCACTGACCACGTTGGGGCAATGTCTCAGACTGGAGAGAGGTTCCCAGATACTTGTGGAGAAATCTAGTAATTAAAATATAGACTTTAATCAGAAGGCAGGGAAAAACATGAAATTTGGAATTCATGCAGGCTGCAGCTTCCAAAACATGATGAATTGCTGGTACTTGCTCAGGAAGAAAGAAAACTTGTTCATACTGCTTTAGTCCTAGTGTCAGTCAGTGAAAAAACACCTGATTTTCCTGAAATTCCCTACTATGACTGTGGATCTTTTGAGGGGAAGGGCAGAAGCAGAGGAGATGCTTTGTGCTGAAACACATAATGAAAGTGATGAAGATGAACAGTCACAGAGGTTCTACAAAACAGGGATAACATAAACTATACCTTGACATCTTATCTAAATTTAAGGACCAGTGATTGAAATGTCTGCACAGAGTGAAGCCAGCCTGAGAGATATTACAGGTTTGAGGAGTGTAAGCATATATCAGTGCCCTGGCTGGCTAACCTTGGGATGCTGTGCTTGGGACAAGAGAAAGATTACTGACTATTAGCTGTGAAGTTTATTACAAGGGATAAGGCAGCTGAGGAAGGGAAGAGGTGTGTAAAGTGGTAGGGATGCCGCCTCTTAACAAAGCAGATGAAATAACTGATTTCTACTTAAGCAGTGCTCAGCAGAGAGGCTGTCTGCCTCCATTTTCTTCTTAACATCTCACTTCTTATTATTCATGTTATCTCTTTGTCAGTGGCAGGAACACACTGCAGTGCAAGAATGTGTTCTGTCTACCCATGGTGCATGGCACTGCTAGCTAAGAAATGAGATGCTCAGAGAGGCATACTAAAATACAGGAGGATTTTAAATTTGTTTTAGATTAAATTTGTTTTAGAGGACAGCAAGCTTGCATACACCAGATCTCTTCCCCTTGAATGGAAAGCAAAATATCAATCTTTCCTTTAAAAAAGGATTTAAATTGTGAGACAAATGAACATGAATGCCTCCCTCTCTTTTATTTTAGGAAAAAAGACTGACTAGGAAGCTAATTAAGTGGTTGGTTAACTTTATGCATATAAGTAGCTTCATTTGATTTTAGGTTAAGTTGCTGCAGCTTCCTATTTGAAGGCATGAGCAGAAAGGCAGGCAACTAAATCTCCATAAAAATGCTATTAATCTTGAGAGGACCTTGAATGGCTCCTGCATTCCCCAGTGGGGCCTTTCCTGCTATTTTCTTTACACAGTCTCAATTCTGCTTTGCGCTTTTGCTTGTGTGCCAGTAAAAATACAGTAATTTGAGAAGAACCACGAGCCTTCCTTGTAATAATAATCTGCAGCTCCTGTTGAATAGAAATAGAGCTGGGAAGCATGTTATGAATGTGATCTTGGCTCAGCAGTGCTGCAAGTGTATGGACATACCAGCCAGTAGCTTAAATGAGATGCCTGTCAGATTTCTTTAATGCATGGTGGGTAAATTTTGAAAAAATGATCCATCATATGAGATTGCTGTAGTTCTGCAGTAAAGTCATGCAGTGTCCTTCATCATGGTCTTCTTGTGCAGGAAGACACAACCTTGTGCTTATTCATAATAAAGAAGATAAGATTTTTGTGTGTTCACTTAGGGACAACAGGTCAATCTATATTATGTAGTTTGCTCCAAAAGTAATGCCTCCTATTTATTTCCATGGAGACTACAATGGAGACAAAGGGCACAGCAACTATTTGATAGAGCAGATTCTCAGTTACAAAACGCTGTTTTCTCATAGTCACCACCATTAGCTGTGCATTTTCACCAGTAATGAACAAGAGCCAGTGTTTCACCACCCACCACCTTACTGTGCTCACATCCACTGTAGGTATCCATAAACGTTCAGCATGCATCAATGAATGTCAATGGGTGCCATTTTTTTTACACTGAGGAATTAAATGACGCACCATTGCTTCAAACACACTTCCATGTCAGACACCATTTTGCCAGACTGCCGCTCTGCTGCTATCTGTTGCATGGCAGCAAAATGTATCAGAATATTGCCAGGAAGGTTTAACCTCTGCTGCCATACCAGCAACATCCACCTCTAACATCATGGGCCAACATCATAAAATAGGAGGCATTGCTTTTGGAGCCGCCCTCGTGTATTTTGGATGTGAGCTTGGGTCAGCGGGGCCTTCCTGTCTGTGTGGATGCAGGCTGAGCACTCTGGTGAGCACAACCTCCTCATCTGCCCTACAGTGGTGTCACAGAGCTCGGGCCATGGGGTAAGTAAGCATGGGGGCTACGACAGGTTTTAGGATTTTCAAACAAAATGCCAAATGCTTTAGATTTGCATCCAGTCAGATTGATATGCTACAGCATCGAGCAAATCGCTCAGCTCTCTTTCATGTCCTGTCTTGCACAATTCAGGCTTTCTGGGCAGAGATACCCAGAATGTTGTGCCGATCTTGTGGGACTTGTCACTCTGAGATGTCACTCACTGGTGGCTGTGTGGGTGGCTGCTTGTGTAGGGCAGGCAGAGAGACTGTGGAGCCACAGGTGTGAATCCAACGATCTGTAATCAGCAAAGCAGAAAAGTTAGCAGAAGGCAGACGCTGAGCCAGAAGTAGCAACAATGCAAAAATATATTCAGAGGGAGCGACAGCAAAGGGAGAGGCAGAAAGAAGACGAGGCGTTGGATGGAAGTGAAGGTAGCAGTGGTGATGGCTCCTCCTGGGGTGCTCAGCAGGACCAGCCATGGACACACCTTTACCTCTCTGTACCACGGCCATGAACAGAGATGCCACTGACATTAGCAATTCATTGAGCTTTCAGGAGGATTTAGGATGGAAAAGCACACTCATTCCCACAAGCCCCCTCCAGTACTGTCTGTCGCTGGCAATGGGTGAGCTGCTAGTCATTTGTTTGGTTCAGCTGTTTTGCCTGCTGCTTAGGCTTAGTGGAGGTTTTCTGTTTTTTAAAGAAATGCAGCTGTTGTTTTGGTGGCAGTAAAGAGGTAAGGTTCCATTACAGTGCCTGAAATGTCATCTCCTGTTTAGTTTTAATCCTGGGCTGTGCCATAATGTGTGATGGCAAAGACTGAAGAAGAGGGTGATAAGCTAACGTTATGAACAGCTGTATTATTACCTGCATAGTGTTCTCTGTTTCCGAGCGCTGTCTAAACCTATGTGTGTTTAATTTATTGTATTTCTTTGAGTACACTTCATACTGTTTGCGTGTCTCTGGGAACTGTACTGAAGGAATCAGGCAGCCTTCTCCTCCCTGTTCCATTTCCACAAGGTTTTGTTACAGTCAGCTGGGGAGCAGCGGGGAGTTGTGTCTCCCTAGGGAAAGCCTGTTACAGTAAGGCTCGGTTTTTGCTCTGACTTTTATACTCAGATACTTTATTGTGGGAGTTGCAAGGTGCCAGGCTCGCAGGTGTCAAATGGCACTTTGCCAGCGTTTGAGATGCGCACAGCAGTTCAGCCACATGTCTGGCTGGGCTTTTTGGGTAATCCTAGAACAGGCTGGTAGAGAAGGTTGGCCAGTGACAAAGAAATCACTCCTGCACTGGTACAGGTGGTACATTATTTATTACACGTTTAGGAAAACAGGCCAAGTTTTCCAGTTCACACCAGACCAGTAGCACTGGTGGTTGACAGGCAGCAATCTTGATTCCTTGCAGCAGCCATCTTTACTGGGAGCTGATGCTGTCAGGTTGTGCTGGCAGTCAAAATGCTGATGTTTCAGAAAGTGCAGGTGGTCATGTGACACGGTTTTAAGGGTATTTTAAGTCCAGGGCCTTGGCCTCTTGTCAAAGAGTGCTGATACATCGCACTGTCCTCACACACAGCTTCATTTTTAATATATATTTCTCATTTCATTGCCTCTTTCAGGCTGCTACATGTAGGCTGCAGGTGTCTGCCCTCTGTGAAGTGGATGGAAAGCAGAGGATGCAGGCTGGGGTCTGGATGGTGATGTGCTGCTGCTCCAGGTAAGACCAGCATGTGCGTGGCTGCTGTGGGTCTGAGCCCAGGCAGGAGGAGAAGCCTGAGCCTGCAGAGAGCTGGGAGCAGGGCAGCGGTCTGGAGGGCTGGCACTGGTCTGTACTGCCTGCTGAGAAGGAAATTCATCTGCAAAGTGAGTTTTGATCTCAGCAGAGCTGTTTCTGCTGAGACCCTGGGAATGATGGCAAGGTGATTATGGGGTAGACGTCCATATCAATGAAATCAGCGGTACACCGTGGCTTTAAATTATATTACCTTATGAGTGTGCATGCACATGGTGAGGAGAAAATGAGAAGATACTGAATTTTCTAGAAACAGTTGTATGCAACTGCAACTTACTGTTATTTTAAGCTGACTTTATCTCCAGTGTTTGCTGGCACAGAAATCTCAAGAAACACAACTGCTCATTCAGCATATCAGTGTTTTCAGGATATGTGGATGAGCGGCACTGATATCAATTGCACATTCCTGAATTAAAATGTTCTTATTTACTAAACTCCTTGCTCATTATAGTCCTGAGCCACTGGAGAGTTTGAAGCTCATTTGTTTGTCAAACATGTTTTATGAGTTAATTCCTCTGTCAGCATTACTGTGGATTTGTATCCACTGGTAAATGGGTCCTTCAACTTGCCTGTGCTGTCAAAGATTATGCAAATAAATAAACAAAAACTTGAGCTGTTATGCTAGGGACAGTAAGTCCAGTGTCACCCTTGTGTTAACAACCAGCATTACTGACTTACATTCCTTACAGATGAATGCTCATTATGAAATGTGTTGCTTTGTTTTGTTGGGTTTGTTTTGGTTAACAGCTGCTAACATACTGAGCCTATTTGTTTTCAAACTGACAACTACTCAGGACCCAGAACAATTTACCTTCTTAAATAAAGGCAAGAAGTTACTCTTCCTAGAATCTCTCCAAGATTTTTGATAAGTCTCCCATGCTGAAGTGGGATGAAAAGTTAGATACAATTAAAACTTTAGCAGAGCAGAAGTCTGCAGAAAAAGACTCATTTGGTGTTCTAGTTTTCATAAGCCTTGCTTTAGCAGTGTGTTTACATGTAGGCTTAATTTTCTGTTTCTTTGAGTCCAGTCATATGCTTAGGCTTTCACTGAGTCACACACTGATGAGATTTCTGGGAGTCTGGTCTTGGAATGCCAAGAGAATAAACTTGAAAAATGGAGAAATACAACATGTTTTCCAAGACTGCAATAAGGCCGTGAACCTGTGTCTCTATCTCCTCTACGCTGAGCAATAAATGATGGAAGAATCTGTCTCTTACAAAGTGATGCCCCTGTAGAAATTAAATTGCACTTAGAAAGGCACACATAGTGCTCATCCAGGGTGCTTGAGATTTGCAGGGTGGCTGGTTGCAACATCTGGATATGAATATCTTGCTCAGCCCTTTGTGAATCTGGTGCTGCCTACAATTACTCACCTTCAAGATAAACAAGGGAATCAAACTTTTTTTGCTGTCATTTTTAATAGTTTCTTTTCCAGAACCTCTCCTGCCCCTTTCCGTAATCTCAGGTCTCCCTTCTTCTTACGTAAAATAACAGCTGTGTTGCAGAGCAGCAAACTTGGCTGCAGATTTTGGATGCATTTTGATCCCCTCTTTCAATGTTGACTGGGATTTTATTCCCATTTTAATCCCATGGCTGTGTTTGGCAGTTTGTAAATCACACATGCACATCACTGGAAGGAGTGGATAACTTCTATCTTAATCCGCAGCCTCTTGCTTTTATGACTCCTTTGTATCATCAGTCTTTATTTCCATCACAAGGAAAAAATGTCCTCCCCCAGCAGTGCTTCTGGATGAATGTGTTTTATTCTCAGCAGGATCAGAGGAATGCGATTTACAAGGGTTCTGGGCCCTCGGAATGCACAAGCATTGGTACTTCTGGAACATGCCTTTTCTATGATGGATGGGGCATATTATCTAAATGCTAATAAATACTGAGCCACAAATTGGCTCCATTTTTCTTCATTCCTTCACTGCCTGTGGTTGCTGAATGATGCTAAATCCAGGCTCAGACACATTGCGATACTAATTAGTTCCGATTTCTTTCTTTGTTCTTTCTGATAGGGCAATATGGATGTGCTGCCTCTGGGCATATTTATGTTCCAGTCTCCCTGGCTCATCTCCACAAAGAGTGCATACAGTTGGTGTGAGAGGGACAGGGAATGAAAGTGGTATAAATCTCATCTGGCACAGAACTCTCAGGTATAATTTAAAAGGGTCAGCTGGATTATATCTCCTAGTAAACTCTGTGGGACTTTCCCGTAAGGCTGAGGTCCTTTGATCACACACAGATGATACCAGATGATCTGCCAGATGAACTCTGGCAGATGAATACCTGCCACAGCATCTTCTGTGGCAACTCTCAGTGGTTCTCTGTAACCTTCTACATTTTAGATTCTTAAAGATAAGCTGATGAGTATTGGCTTTATCGCTTCTACGTTTGTGAAGTAGAGTTCACCTACAATTCTTTGTATTGAAGATGTTCTCAGCACCTGTTTGTTTTTGGCAGGAAGAAAAATAAACAAACCTCTCTGCATTGACATTATATACGCATCCTACAAATCTTGCATGTTGTTCCAAATTAAATTAAAATACAAAATGGAATTGTCTCATAGGCAGCCCCTCAGAAGGTCCCTGACATCTTCTCTGAACTTGTGGTACCAGTGCTGATTTTGTAGCAGCAGACTACTTGGAATAACCTGGCACTTCAGTACTGGGAAGTAATCTGTCCTTTCTTAAAGACTGGGTTATTAAAGATTGAGAGTCTTTTCAGCCCTCTGTGAGATCACTAGCAATTTTCCATCTCAGAGAATTCAGATGTTTGCCCGGTTATTGTGGAAACACTTCTCAATTCAGCATAGTGGGAATAGCCTTTCTGAAGCAAAGGCAAAATGAACAAATACATATTTAAAATATCTGTGGCTGTCACACATTTATTCTGTAAGATATAGCAACAGGCTTTTCCTTCAGGTGGGCTTTGGTCTTCTACCAAAAGACTCCAGAAACTGAGTGTATTGAATGTGGCCAACAAAGGTCATGGGTGATTTGACAACAGTGCACACAAGGAGACAAAACTTGATTCACTCTTTGGTGTGGCAGACAAAAGCGTGCAACAGGCTGATTTGAAGCAAGGCTGGAGGTGGGTTTTTGTTTTTAATTATGCCAGTGATTAATTACAGAAAACCTTGTCCAGGCATTGCAGTTACTTCCTATGACCATTTTTTTTTGGTTGGGCTTGCCCTCTATTCTGTAACTCAAACGAGGGGTTGTATCAAGGATGTAGGTTATGGTCTTTGTTATAAATGAAATGAAACGATTCAAACGGTTTGTCCTGTAGGGTGAAAAAAATAAAAGTTGCATGCATTTATCCTGGGGAGTGGATGATGGACATTCTATAAGTGAAATGTAAAAGAGGAGCTTGGGGGGGGGGAGAAACCAGTGCTCATGCTGTAGTGTCCTACCATCTCCTGTGGTCCTTGTTTGAAATACGCTTTTAATTTAATATTTCTCTCATTTATAGAATAGATAAGGGAGGAGATTTCATGCTCTTCTCAGTTTAGGCATTTCAGTAGCTTAAGAGAGTTTGTCAGTACTGTACTAATTGTACAGTCTGGCTGTGGTCCCTTGCAAAACCATCTCTGAGTGGAGATGCAGGCCCACATGGCATGCATCTGCTAGCTGTGTTTCTGTTACTTCTGTTCTCTGTGTTTATTTGTTTAGATCTACCTCTGGGCTCACCTGGTGTCACTGATTTCAGTAGGATCAAGCACAACTCCGAGTGTCTGGCTTCAGGGCTTTTATTCCTTGTTCATCTCTTCTAGGGAAGGCTGATAAAAAGTAATTCAAAGGTGCCCAGTGGGTGCAGAGCTACAATAAGCTGACACTGTCTGTAAGCAGTGATGAGACGACCTCGGCGGTCCTGCAGTATGATCATACTCATCCAAATACATAGATGAGACAATCTTGTTAAATAATTGAAGTGGTATTAAGTTCAGGCCTCTCACATTTAGTACTTTTCAACTCTCCTGCCACTTATTTCATTGCTCTTTGCAGAGAAATTACACTTTTCTAGTTTTAGCATTTGTTCTGCTCTGTGCCACTGGCTCCCAGCAGCTCCTGCAGACCTCCCGACCTCCCTCTTTCAGCCTCTAATATCATGACTTGTTTCCATGGAGACCAGAGTAAAGCGATAAATAAATGTGGCTGGGAATAGCAAGCTTCCACCTTCTGCAACTGGGATAAAACCTGGGGAATCATTGCCTGGCTGTGTGTGACACAGAGCACAGAGGAGCCCCTGGTACTCTCGGTGGTTTGCAAGAAGGGCTGACATGGTATGGCTCAGCACCCCAAATATTCAGGGTACACTGATTTTCATGGCTGAAGAGTGTTTACTGAGCAACGTTATCTTCAGGTTGTGCGAGTGAAAATAGTGCTGGTGCTTCTCTTGGATCTGACTGATGGAGATGTAGCCTGGGAGCCTGAAACACTTGGGTTTGGGTCCAGTCGTGCTGGAAGAACATTTCTTATTCCTTCCTTGTGCTTTATTCTTGAGGCTGTAATACTTTTGCAGCAATTGTAGAATTGTTAGGGTTGGAAAGACCACTAAGATCATCTAGTCCAACCATCAACCCATCACCACAATGCCCACTATGTCCCTCAGTGCCAACTGACCCTTTTCAGGGATGGTGACTCCCTGGGCAGCCTGTTCCTATACCTCACCACTCCTTCTGAGAAGAAATTCTTCCTAATATCCAACCTGGGAGGAAATTCCTTTCTGGGAATGGTTTATGTGCTGTCTGTCCCAGGGATGACTTTGTCATGGTTAAAGGTTTTATGTAATTTAAAAATTGAAAATTAAAAAAAATATATCAGGAGTGCTTCCCAGTGCCAATACTGTGTTTCATTCTCCCACACACTGGCATCTGGTTGCAGGTCCTGCAGGAATTGCTAGGGGATACTAATGACAGTGGGGCTTGTGAGGCTGCCCCGTTAATTAAAACAGAAAGATGGTCCTGGACTACACTGCCTGGCTTCAGCCAGAATTCTCCTCTGATTCTCTGCTTAGAGAGAGGCTGTTCTCAGCATAAATGGCTTTTCTTTTTGGAGGATTCAATTTAATCCAGTCCCACCATGAATATTTTCTCACATGGTGGAGCAGGTGGATTTCAGACTGAATGCTGTCTGAAGTTGTGGTAGGCTCTGTCTGAATAACCCCAACCCCGAGTCCTCTTTGCCTCTGGTGATATTAAAAGCTGAACTCACATCTGAATGCTCAGGTGGTTCATTTTAAAATAAATGAAATAAAATTTGGGACTTCCAAAGTGGGATTGGAAACTTTAAATCTTATTAGATCTGAACTGTCACACATTCATGCTCTTTTTACCATCAGCTCCTTTCTGTCTTGCCACTCTCATTAATTCTTGCCAATATCACATTTGTCCATGATCAGGCAGTCTTTTCTAGGCCTTTTTATTACTCATTACTTGAATCACTCTCTCTTTATCTTGTTTATTCTGCTGGGACACCCAGAAAATTTTCCAAGCTGTGAGCACAGGATTGTGCAGAAATCACTGCCTGCCACTGATGCTTCATTTGAAGATGCTCTCCTGTGATTTACCAATAAACTAGCAAGACACTTTGCTGCTAGCAGCCTTATACTGCTGAAAATTGTTTTTCAGGTGAGATGGTAAATTATGGTCTCTCGCTTCCTGTAGACATAGCTGCTTAATAGATCTAGCTTTGGTGTCTGATGTAGTCACACTGGAGGTCCCTAGTGTTTTCCTTCCCTTATGTTACAATAACAGTTGTTTTGTGCTGCTCTTCCCAGAAGGTGCTGCATTTCATTAGAGTTTCTACTTGCAGTATGGATTGAGGAAGGAAGACTGACATGGCAAGAAACACCTTCTTTCTTCTCTCCTTTCAAAGGCATTCCATTGATGTGCTGCACTCTGGGTTCATGTATGTGTCTGTTCTTAGATACTCCAGTCTAGAATCATAGAATCGTAGAATCGTTTGAGTTGGAAGAGACCTTTAAATTCCTGAGATTATGCTGCCAGCAGGATACTCTTATGGCTGAAGAGATGCTGGTGGGAACTGCTTTCTGTAGCCGTTTGGCCCTTTGAGGGGTATCCTGTGGCACTACCTTATTTATTATGGCCCCCAGTTTGGTTATCTGAACAGCTGTGTTACTGGTTTACTGCGAGTAATGAATGAATGAATGCTTATTTCTCTCTCCTGCTCTCCAGTTCTTCCTGTAATGTTTGTTAGTTTTATCTTTAAGACTCCCCCTAACTGTAAGTTCTGAAATATGCTTAACTATCAGCTATAAATAGCATTTAAAAGCAAAATACCAGAATTGTCCTTGAATTCTTAACTGTCCATTTCCTGCTCCAGTGGGACTAAATTAACCAATTACAAAGAAATATGGAAAGTGAAAGTGCATCAGGAACCGCATGTCCTTTCTAGAATCCTGTTTGACAGCCTGATTATCCTCAAGAAAAAAGAACCATCCTGGTACAGTCCCAGAGGAGCAGGATTAACAACCCTGGAAGCAATGAAAGAAGATTCACCCTGATGGGAAGAAGACAGATGTGTGTGTAGTTCAAGTTCATCTTGGCAGAGTCATGCTGAAAATGCCAATCTGACAATTTTAATGCTGGCAGGAAAAGGAAAGTAGGAGGGGGCTGGATAAGTGATAGCTGGTTCCAGTGCAGTGTGAGATCCAGTGGCGAGGCTGTGTGCACTAATAAACCCTGTGCCCAGGGTGGCTTCTTTCTGCGAGCACATATCAAGGTGACAAAGTACACCAGCTGAGATGATCGCTCAACTTGGGCTGCTATTGCTCAGCTGTGAGAGATGTGAGCTGTTTTTGCCTTGGGTGACAAGGTGTATCTGCAAGGAAGATCTGTGGCTGTACCTGAATTTGCTGTGACTTGCTAGCACAGATTCCGATAGTAAGATGGCTGCAGAAATGTAGAACTCAGTGCAGACCACTCACTTAAGAAGGTAGGTGGATATAGCAGGCTTTCTGCACTGAGAAATTGGAAAATGTATTATTCTCAGTTGTTGAAATGAGCCTTCTTCAAACATGGACTTGCAGGAATTTGGTCATTGCTTTGGTTTTCGTGGTCACAGAAGTGGTACAAATATTTGACCTCTTTCCTTTTTTTCAGTTGTGTGCATCAGTGGAGCACAGCACCTCACACTTAGCCTCATGCAGGGCTCCTGGAACATCCTGGCATCAGAGCAATAGTGTGCATTATTACAGAACGAGCAGGTTTTGTTAGTGCTGGAACATTTGCATGTAGTCTCAGTAGCAATTCCTCTGAGGCCCAATGTCTGTCGGTCCAGAATGCTGAGCAGGATTTCAGAAGGGATAAAGCCTTGTGGGAAGGTGCCAGTATTTCATCTTACAAACAGCTGAGGCAACAAAAGCATTGCTGGCTATTATTGTGTTAGGTTTTAATAACTGGTACACTCTGATCTTGCTAGAAGGTGGAAGGGGCTAAAACATGAGCAAAAGCTAGGATAGCTTTCTTTTAATTCAAGGCAGTTGCTTCAGCACAGGGGTATTGGATACCTATAGGGTACAGCATGCCCAGAAAGGCAGGTGCTTTTGTAAATAAAGTTTCTATACTGATGGGACAAGAGAAGAAGGGATGGGTGAGGCACTGTGGTTCTGCATTTGTGACCTTCATCTGGGTTATTTTTCTATGGAAAGTGTCCATCAGGGCACTTACTGACAAAAACACTTTGAATAAATCCAGGCAACCACCTGCTGGAAGACATGGCAAGCACATTATGTGTGCTTGGGGGACACACTGATGTTTGAAGTCCCAGTTAGTTTGCTGAGTCTGATGGAAAGGTGGTTTGCATTAGGGGGAGAGAGGGGAGGAAAAAAAGAAAGAATACCCAAAAGAGGAAGGCTTGTAAGGCAGTAGGCTAGACTACTATCTGCTGCACTGTCTGCATTTCATCAGTGGAAATTGCTTCTTATCTGTGAAACAAATTTCACATTTCACTCCAGAGGTGGTGAGTTTTTGTAAGTGTACACACACAGTAATGGGTTTTGATTTCCACAAATAAAATCCTGTCCTTGCTCTGAAATGTAAGCATTTTGGATGCAAAGTGAAAACAACATTGTTCCTTTGTATTAAAGAAGAACAGCAATCCCTTTCCACTGCAACTTTCTGAAGATGGAGAACATTTCCTTCTCCTCTCCTTCTGTTTTGCCATGAATACACAAGCTCCCAAAAAGTAATCCTCCCTTGGCACAAAAAATTCCCAACAACGCGAGCTTGAAGGGTTGCCCAGGGGGGAAAAAATCTTTGCAGATGTTACTGTAATTTCCCTAGTTTGATTGTGAAAACCCAACCTGCTTTGCACAGTACTCCAAGCTGTTTTCCTCACTCCGTCATGAATGGTAGTTTTTTTCTCCTGCTTTATGCAAGTTGCATACAAGTTACTTTTGCAAAGCTAACTTTCCAATCCAGCTAGCAAATAATTTTTCATTACAGCTCCTCAATTTTTCATACATCATGGACCTTACAGGGAAATCAATGGCAATGCAGCACCTCTGTTAGCAAGCTCTGCCTTAAAGGCATTGCAAAGCATAATAAGTATGATTAATATTTCTGTTCCTCAAAAACTTCTTGTTAAGCTACTGATCTTTTCTAATCTCTCGTGTGGCTCCTTAACACAGGTTTGCATCGATTTTTTTCTGCAGATCATTTTAGTTCTCACACAGTTTTAACTCATCTTGTGTTCTTGACGCAGTTTGTTGCCTCTGGATATATTGGAGGACAGAGTGAGCTGGACAATATCTTCAGACAGCTTGTTTTGGTTTTGCATTTGAACTTCCCAGGTCAACTCTTACCATGAGACAGACAGGCATGGGTAGCTTCCAGCTGAGATTTCTTCTGAACTTCTTGCTCATTTCTGCACATAATGAAGCATCTGTGTACAGATCACTTCTTGGATGTGCAGCTGGCCTGGGTTGTAGATGATGACTGAAAATCTGTCCATAAGGAGGTGAATTTGAATTGCCTGCTGTGGGTCAACTCCATTCTCAAATATAAATCTAAAATAAACCTTGCATGGAACACAGCAGATCCAACTCCTCAACTTCTGTGGCAAGCTTTGCTGATATATTAAGATGTATTCATTTTTACTATCATCAGCAGAGCTGCAGGAAATTATGCTAATCTGTAGTACTGGATTATACTTAATGTGGGAGACTTGCCTTTGATGTGAGGTCACCTGTTACTGCTTAGCATATAGGATGTCAGAACTATGCAGAGATTGCTGGTAGCTGTCAGTCTGTGCAGTATGGGAGCTGTGTTGAAAGCACAGGACAGAAGGAGCCTGCCCGCCTGCCTTGAAGGAATGTAGAGGTGGAAGGAATCACTGTTGCAGGCTGGGTCTGCTCCCATGGCTGTCTGCAGTAGGAACTGCAGGAGTGTCCAAGATGTCCCCTGGTCTCCTTCACCTTGTGTGCAGCAAGGTTGGTGTCACAGTGTTTGCATTCAGGTTGTCTCCATGCCAGTGGTAGCTGAGAGAGAACAAAAGGAGCTGGGAGAACTGAGTTGGAGAGAAAGCTGTAATTGCTAAACATGCATCATTTGCCTTAAGGTTAAGCTGGGAAGATAGGGTGATGAGGTAAAGAATTTGGAGGACATGTATACAAAGAGAGAGAGCATGTCCATGGGAGCCATGGAACAGCCACTACAGAGTGAATAATATTAAACAGCAGGAAAGCAGACAAGGTATGTTCTGTTCCTGGCACTGAAGCTGATCTCTGGAATGATCTTGGACAAGGTACTTGATTTACTTGGCTGTCACTTTTCTTGCACACTACTGGAAACTTCACTTGTTGTTGCTGCTGAATGGTTTTTAGGTGGAGCCCTGATGGCACACTGCTCGTGGGGAGCACACACAGCTGGGTGCCTGCTGCTGGGTTCTCTCCTGCAGGATGTCTCCTGAGATTCTGGTATAGGAAATTGACTCTTTTATCTGTGTATTTTAAGTGTTACCCTTTCTGCTGAAAAAAATCTAAAAAATTCTAACAGATAATAAATCTGTGAGATGCTCAGAATTCTGTGGATATACAAGTATTTATATATGCTAGCATCATGTTTTAAATTTACTTGAATATTCAAAGTCCAATCTGAGCTTGTCGTGCACACTTGGCTCCTGCAGTAAGCTGTGTGTTTAGATACACTGCTGTTAAATGGAAGAGTCTAGCTCTTGTTGCAGTTACATAGCTAGGGGTTACAGGAAGGGATTGTAGGTCAGTAAAATATTGCCAGTTGGATATAAGGAGAAAGTGGTGATGTTTGAGATCCTGCAAACAGGGGTCATCTCCCTGAAAAGGTGCTGATGCTTGAAAGCAGCGATCAGTGCGCTTGAGACTACAATGGTAGGGGTAAGCTTGTGGTATGCAATGGCATAGGAAATGAGGTCAGTCATTTCCTGTTCAATTGTTCAGGCTCTTGGTAAGGCCCTAAGAGGGACAGCAAATGCAGATTTTCTCCTTCCTCTCACACCTGCGTTTCAGTGCACAGCATATGCACTTGTTGAACTTTGTCTTTCTGGCATCTCCATGCCTTTCAGTAGACAGAGAAGGAATATAGAAGTATGTGCATAGCATAATCCATTATGGTTATCACTGAGCATTCAGAAAAAGCCTCAAGAATATCCCAGAGCACTGCTAAGGTTAATTGACTGCTTGAAGGCATCACTACACACTTTCCAGAAAATAATAATTTTTGGACTGAAATCGACAGGTCTGCATTCACTGTCTGTGGCTCTCAGATAAGCACTGCCCTGTCTTGAAGCTGAATTCGTCCTGTCTTGAAGCTGAGTTATCTGAGGTAGCTGAAATGGTGCAGAAGTGGTGAAGGTAGGTGTTTACAGCAGGTCTCTCTGCGACTAACCCATTGCTTAAGACACCTTAAAGCAAGGCACTAGGGGAGGGTCTGCACTATGCCAAGCTGCAACAGCTGATATTTTTGGCAGCAGGCAGAATCAAGACCTTTCCTGTCACTGTAGACAGACAGAGCAGTCACAGGTAGTCATGGTTATATCAAAATATTAAATATCTAAAGATGTTATATTCAGATAGGGCTCAGAGCTGTAGCTGACAAAAAATAAATGCATGAAAATCCAAAATACTGTTGTGCTGTAACTGAAATGCCATCACTGCAGAGCCAGCTGAGCTCTGATGTACGATGCATCGGTATGTTTTGTACTGCTGTGTTGGACACCTAGGGGCACATCTATGGTAGTAATTTGTTACCTGAGTCTCGTAACAGGAAGATGAGTTTAAGCTTAAGTATAAGGGGAAGAGATGAAGGAATCAGAAGATACCAGCCTGAATCTTTCAAGCTGATAGTCACTGAGATGGTTTGCAGTCTCAAGCGTTGCCTGAAGTCTCTGCTCTGAAAGTCGTTGCTGTTGTGATTACTGTTCTATATGAACAGCTGGATGCATATCTGAGCAGTATGTTCAGCTGAGGCTCTCACTGAAAAACCAGCACTGGCGAGCCTCACCAGCTCCAGCAGTGACGTACTCCCAGCAGGTTGGCAGATGTGTGCATATATGTGTGCATCTATCTCTGTATAAATAACAACCGTGTAGGTGAGGCTGTCCGTCTGAGCACCCAAGAATGTCTTTTAGCTGCAAGGTTTTCCTTGTTCCCAATTCTTCAAATCACCACATTAATCCTGTTCACAGCAATCTCAGTACAAACTGTTTTCTGGGAGAGGAGAGTTACTGCTTTCAGGACAAATGCGTATCACTGAAGCAGGTGAGTACATGCAATGCATTTCTTACTGTGGGATAATCATTCTGTATACCTCATATGCGTCAGCACTGTCTGTACAGACAGTAAATCAAGTGTTGAGAGCCTTCAGAAGGATCTGTACTTTCTGAAGAGCTCTGATACCTTTCCCATCTCTGAAACTTACCCTGTGGTCTCTGCTGCATCATCCTCAGGACTGAACCCAGAAACCTTCAGCACCGTGGTGTGGAGTACTTGAGCAGTTGATCTGATTGATCAAATGACTGGTGGTGCTACTTTCTGGGGAACAGATGTCTTCTCAAGAATATCTGTCTGGCAAACTAATGCCTCGGTGCCTCTTTGCCAGCAAAACAAAACAACCTGTAGTTTAAGAAAACCTGTCAAAATTATTTAGGTACCTCTCAATGTCAAATCCCTCGTGCTACAAAATATGACCAGGTTAATCTGTGTACATATCTCATTGCCAATTGTCTGCTTTTAAAGATATTTAAGACACAAATTGTGCAACCAATTTGTAGTGCTACAGAGGGACTGATTGGCACTGTCAGAAAACCAGATGTGCTGAGGCCAGTAAAAGACTTGATTTTCGTTTCTTTTTGCCCAGATGAATAGTTCAAGTAATTAGTTTAAAGAAACTGGATCAATAATTAGTTAAATGAACAGTTTGATTCAAAAAGCCTTGGGTTTGACCCTGTCTGAGAAGATTTTAGCAGTTTTGCTGGGCTCAGTTATGCTGTTCGTTCACTCTTGTATGAGGTTGGTTGGTTGTGTTGGTTTGTTTTACCACTGTTTATTTAGCACACTTTTTCTTGCTTAGTATATAAGTAGAAAAATAGCAGCTGCAGAAGAAATTCTCCTCTTGAGCACGCTGCTTGAGGATATGGAGCAAGAGGACAGCTGACTGTGGGGGATTTAAGAGAGGGTATCAAGATTTTCTGCAGTACCTTGAACTCAACCAGTCCATCAGTGCTTGGTAACTATTTGATCCACATGAAATATCAAGTCAGAATGCACATCAAAGAGCCTGTCTGTACTGCTGCTCACTGCTGTTTCGTCCTTAGCTGTCAGGCCCTGCAGAGCGCTGAAGCTGCTTGCCCAAGGCTAGAGATATAATCTGTTACAGGGTTGTAATTAGGAGCATTAGCCTGCTGGTCATATTTTGGTCTCTCTTGTCTTGTTTTTTTCCTGACTAAGAGCCCACCTGAGGCACTCTTCAGAAAATTCAGGTCAAATTTTTCAACTCTTAGGAATCTGGGAGCAATAATATATCTAGTCCCAGATTCAGTGTTCAAATCCATCTCTTCTCAAACTGGCACCACGCTGTGACCATTAAGAACTGAGACACGATAGAGGTTCTGATAGTCCTCTCATCTTAACAAATATCCTTCTAAGTTCTTCACTGAATATTTTATGTTTCTCTTCAGTATAGATTGAAGCCTGTTACAACGCAAGACACGTAACTGCTCCTTTAGTTTAGCGTTCTCAGGCTTGTTACTTCTTAGAGATTCATGGAGAATAGTTCTTCTACTGCATTTCAAGAAAAGAGTGTGTTACCTTTCAAGGGTAGAAAGCTAACATGTCATTATAGGAATCTTGCAAGGCAAGAAAATACTGCATGGATCTTAATTTTTTTTGTGATTTTATGTTCCTTAGTTCTTTTTGGAAGATTGGAAGATGTTAGATATATTATTTCTTGTAACTCTACCTTCCAACTTCAAGTGATATTCCATGTGCACACTTGCCTTATCTTCTCTGCGCTGTTTTATGGAGATGCAGTGTGCCTCCACTCTTGACTTCCCTGAATGGTCTTTTTCCTTTTTAAGGCACCTGGAGCTGGCAACATTTTTGCTTTGTGATGCTGATGCATGCAACTTGGCAAGCCTGCCTGTTCTTGCAGAGCAGATGAGCACTGAGTGAGGCAGGAAGAACAGGTAGCAGATGTAGAATACTTCTTACATACTTCACTCTGATTCATACGGGCTGCAAGAGAAAATGCTGCAAAAAGAAAATTCAGGTCTAGGGGGTGAAAAGGAGAGGGAAAACGCGTTTCAAAACAACTCAAGCTGGTGTGACCTACTGTGTATCTACTGCTGCTGAACACAGGGAGAGTGAAGACAGAAGCCTGTATTTCAGTAAAGGACTTTTTGTGTATAGGAAGGCTGTTTTTCGGTCTGCTCAGCATCGCTAACATGAGACTGTCAGCCCAAGCAGAGATGCCTATGATAACAGGGAGACCAGTGCCAGTGTGGACTTTCAGAGCCAGACACACATGCCACTCGTTTGTGTTAGTAAGCACAGAAATATGCTCTCTGCGCAGGTTTTATGACAGAGCTTTGTTGTGTGAGGCTGGAGAGAGATATGTGAAAACAAAATACACCCCAGGGGATCCTGTGCTGCTGAACCATTGGAGATGATTTGGCGGTGCGCCAGCCCCCTGAATAACGAGACTGAAAATGAGCTCTGACAGGTTAGATGTAATACTGCAGGGCCAGCTGTGCCAGGCACCAGCCTCCCCATTGGCATGCCAAGGAGTTTCAGCTGCAAAGGCGTGCGCAGGGAGAACTCATTCCACTGCAGAATGGAAGCAATGACCTCCTTCTGAACTGGGACTGCTGGGGAGGCTGAATCTGGGTTCTTGATTGCAGGGATTGGCAGTCCGTACCTCTGCTGAGTCTGATCTTATGAATGGGCACAGAGCAGCTCAGGAGTGTGCTGGAGCCCTAGATTTTCACTGCAAGTTGGAGATCTGTCTCATCTGGAAAATGCCTGAATGCTGCTCAATGGTTTGGTTTTCTCCGTGCAAGACTTTTGGTCCTGGAATAAATGGCATAGTGTAAAAAAAGGCTAAAATGAAACTTCTGAGCTCTTGGATGGCTCAAGGGGAACAGTCAAACACAGGAGTGGGTGTGGATGGAAAAACACAGCCCATTGAGTATTTGAACAGAGAATTACAGTATAGCTGCTGTTGTTAATTTGGATGGGGTGTGTTAGCAGAGCTGTGTCTGACAGGAGCCCTCTGTAGTCAACACAATGAAAGAGAACTGGAAGGAAATGCTTCTGCCTGTAAATGACTGTGACAGACCTGTGCAAGGAGAAATATCTGCCAGCGTGTTCATGTACACGAGGTTTATTCATTTAAATGATAAGTTTGCTAGCAAATTTTTAACAAGCCTACTCTAGTGGAAAACTCAGCCCTGATTAGTTTATTTCTCTCTCTGGACTTAAGAAAACAAAGGAGAAGAGAATATTTATTTATTTACTCTTCCCTCTCAGCCCAACTCTCTTTCAAAATGGAGAAGAATTTGCATATGAGGCCTGAATGCAGTTTGGTTCTGAGCAAAGCACTGCTAACACTGCCAGGTGTGGTGTCTGTATCTGCAATGCTAAAATATGTTCAGTTTTGAGAGGAAATGCTGCTTTATGTGTCCAGTGTGACAGTGCTCTCAGAGACTGGTAGGATGTGCAGGGGAAGCTGAGCTGAAGAAATCCTTTCATTGCCTTTGCTAAAGAGTTCTGCAACTGGAGATAGCAATGAACGATTGGAGCTGGGGCTGCACAGGAGCCCTTGCTGGCTGCTGTACATGGGAACATGGCACAGGTGACTTTACTGTGCTCTCGTTGGGGACATACAGGATGTGAGAAAGATAACCAGCTGCTTTAGTGCTATTCTTCTGCAGCACCAGTGCAGCCTGTAGTCCAAGTCTTGGTATATTAAAATCCGGATAAAGATTAGGAGCCTTATGTTTAATGTCTTCTGCTCAGAATTCTGACAACCATCCTGAACTTGAGCTTCATGAGACATTTCCCAAGATAAATCCAGCTCTTCTAAGTCACCTAATCTTCTGTCAGAAGCCAGGTAAAATATTTCATGGACATCAGTGTTTAATCTCGCATCAAAATTTCTAATGGGAAGAAGGGAGCTGTGGTTCCTCCCCATGCTGTGAATGTGAAGCCTGTTCTGCTGCTCCGGTGAAATATCAGCTTCACAGAACCTCCTGCATTCCTTGCCACCAGGAAGGAATGCAAGAGGTTCACAGCAAAAACAATGCTGCAGGCAATCCTGAAATTAGTCTTTCAGCCTTTTTGTCATCCACAATGCAAGTGAAATAAGGAGCAGTTAGTTTGCAGGACATCTGATGCCCCAACTGTCTTTCAGGACCAGATAAAAGCTGCAAACTAAACATTCATATGGACGCCGCTTTTAACAGCAAAATCCTTGAAAATGAAAACTGGAATCTGAAACTCTTTTCTGCCCAGGGCTTTCTTGGCAGCTTTAAGCACACTCTGCAACCTATTCTAATGTCTAATCAGGTTTTCAGCTAAAGGAAATTCCGTTTTCCTTATGGACATAAAGAGATTTTTCTGGCTTTTTAAAGCTGTTTTCTTCTAAGAAAATATATTCAATTATCTATCCATCTTCCCTCAGATGGAGGGATGCCATTGTATTTTATGTGATTATTTTTTTTAAAGGATCTTTGCAGTGCTGTGTGAAAACGAACTGATTCTTATCTTGGAAATTGAGAATCGGACATAGAAGTAATAAAAGTCAAAATGATTTACCAGAACTAATGAAGAAATTCAGTGATGGAGTTGAGATTCAAATCTAAATCTGTTTCCTTCTCTATACCTTATTTTAGATTTAGGTCAGCTCTTTCTGGGCTGCAATTTGGGATCACTGAAAGCAGTGCAAAGCCTTTCAGGAACTTCAGATGAAGCAAATATCTTCCCCAGATATATCTGAAATAATAACATAAGAAATTTATAATACTCCAGCACACTGTATTTCTGTATTGTACTTTGATCTTGAAATGTGCTTTAGTTTCTCTGTTGGCAGTGCCAAGCCCCAGACCCATAAATAGGCACTGGTAATCATGTAATACCTATCAATAAAAAAAAAAAGTTGATGCTGCAAAGCTATTCAACTATTTCTATAATATTTCTGAGCCAGATAATTTGCTGCAGCTGTTTTGAAGCCCTCGGCTGATGCTACCTGAGCACCAAACTGTGGTCAGGGCAAAAAAAAAAAAGGGCAATTTCCCCCTTTACCTTTATTACAGCAACCTTTGTATGAGGACAGCCAAATTTAACATCCAGCATTTCTTCACAAAGATTATGAGCTTCAGCCTACAGGCAGAAGAAGACAGTGATAGGACAAGGGGAAATGGTTTTAAACTAAAAGAGGGGGAACTTAGATTAGATGTTAGGAAAACCCTTCCAACCCAAGCCATTTTATGATCTGATGATACTGGTGACAGGAGGAAAGAGTTAATAGCACTTGGTGCAACATTTGCAATGCCACTGGCCCCTTACAGGTCCCTCATAGCACAACCTCTGTTGTGTCCATGTCAGTCATTACAATACACAGAAAATTCCAGTTCTGCCTCCAACAACTCAGTCTGCTTCTCTCTTTTCTCTTCTGGCTCTGAATCCTCCAGGGAGACCAGAGGGCAGCAAAGTGCTTAAGAAACTTCTTTATTTCTTTTCCCTTTCTTTTATTTTTCGACTTTCCCCTTGTTGCAATATGTAGTCTCTCCCTGCATAAGTCTAAAGCCTCATTTAGCAGAAGAAACCTCGTTTTTAATCCATGGGCCTATTAGGGACACAGCACAGCAGGAAACTAGTTAGACTGTTGAGTAGAAAATAGAGTTGGAATAAAATCCCTCATTCTCACTGCAATGCTAAACAATTTTTGTTTTAATAAATAGAAGTTGTTGATATTTTGGATGACACCATTTTTTCCCTTAAATTAATACCCTGCAGCGTAGGTATTGCAAGGTTTCGCAGACAGAACTTCTTGTATGTAACTCATCCCTTTGCTTGACACATATAATCACAAGGAAAACAGAGAGTTGGCATTTTTGTATGTGTGTCTTTGTTGTCTGGTATGTCTTGGTATGGGATGAATAAAAAGAGGACAAGGCCCTGGAGACTCCTTTTCACTCATTGTTTCCTCCTTTCATCTCACCAGGCCTTGTTTTAGTACATCTGTCTAGAGCCAAATTTCAGTTTGTTCCCTATGCCTATTGTTTTTTGCAGACCTATTTCTATGATTGTGTCTCAGTGCCTATTTGTGTTTTTCCTAGGAACTGAGAAATAGCAGCTGGGTGACAATGGTTCCAGAGCTGCCGTGGAAGGGCAGGGGACACTGAGGAACACTGCCTGGAGCCTTTTGTTAGATGCAACATCAAGGCAAGGAAGGCGCTACAAGAAATGGGAAGAGTCATTACATGCGACCAAAGGTAAAAGACTAGATGAGGCTGCTGAATTTATAAGTAATCCCTCAGGTGAGATCACAGAACCTGCCCCAGGGTGCTGACAAACCTTCACAGGGGACCACAGCCCCTAAGCCAAGGGCCCCATCCCAGGGGCACGCAGTCCTTGCCTGGGCCACGTTCCTGACTCACTGCTGGTATTTCCTGGGCTGACCTTAGACCTGACTGCTCTTATTACCTACTTCAACTACATATATTTGGCAATTTGTCACTGGACTAAATAGAACGGTGGTTTTGCAAAAGAAGGGCATTTCTGTTATTAGTGTGTATCTTGGCATGGTCCTTTGAATAAAACAGATTTTACTTTGTAGACAACTTTGGGCTGAAAAAGCTTCTGGATCAGCTGTGCTGCAGTTACAAGCATCAGTAGTTTGGGAGTCATCACAACCAAATATGTTCCTTACTGCACTATGGTTTTTATTTCCTTTTAACGTGAAAGCCTGTCTCTGTGTTAGTTATGTTCTGGAAATCACATCAAAAAACATCAGGTGGTTATGTTTTATTTTAGCTAGGAAGAAGGAGTTCCAATCAGTGTAAGAAAAATGGATCTTTTTTTTGGTCAATATAGTTATGGACACACAAGAATAATAAAAATGTTATCAATCCTCACATATATTGGACAAGAGTACCTGTAGTCAGAGTGGTATGTGTGTTGAAGGCATGTATAGAAATTGCTCATGCTCTCTAAAAGAGTATATTATGAAAATCCATTCGTTTCTTTTGATACTAATCAGTATCTGTTTATTCATCTTAATAATGACACTGATTCTAATAGTAATCACTGTCAGTTATGGTTGTCACGTGAACTGTTATAGATATTTTTCTTAATTTTGTATCATTAACCAAATACTTCAGAAACTAAAAGATGTTCTACATTCTTGAGAAGAGACCTTATATTAGGTAATTGAAAATCACATGCAGTGTAAGAACAAAGAGCGTGCATGCATTTACAGTATTTAAAAGGATAAATCTTGGTTTTGCTGGAATTTATTTTTTTCTTTTGACTTCACAGTTTTAAAATTAATTTCATATTTTCCTGTTCCATTCACAGAATTTAAAGAGAGAGAGTTCTGGCAAACATGTGGCCTTTTGGTTGGCAAAAAGATAAATTTGCTGGACAGTTTTGCACAGATATACCAACAGTGGGACTACAAACAGAGATGTGGAATGTTTCCGTCCCATAGCTCTGGCTGCAGAAGGACAGTAGCAAGGGGACTGTAGCAAGAGCCTCATTTCATCCTTTTCTCCCATCTCTGTGAGCAGCCAGCAGCTTTGTAAAGAAGTTATGGAGGTTCTTGTCTGAAGGGAAAGCTTCCAGCGGTGGGTGTCTTGACACAGACCACGTTCTTGCATACCTTTTTTCCTGTTCATATAACTGTAGATGTTCCCCCTGAGGTGAACTGTCAGTGTCAGCTGTCATTGCTCCACTGGCTTCAGGGGAGCTGACAACAAATCTGTCTCAGAGCCGTCCTGCTCTCTGCAAGTCTGAAACCCATTCAGCTTTCCAGCTCTTGTTCAGCTTTCAGTCCATGAAAAGCACAGGGCTCTCATCTCCTAAATCAACCACGATTCAAACAACTTCAAGACGGCTATCTTAAAAAGGAATTTCCTCTCCAAGTCTGGGCAGAATTACTTTCCACCGATTAGAGATTCAGAGCACTGAACTGCAAAGAGACCCAAGTAGGTGTCAGAAAGCACTTTTCGTGTTCTTGTAGCCTTGTTAACCAACACGAGGTGGGCTGTGTAGCAGTCCCATTCTCTGCTTGATACAGGGCCACACAACACAAGTCTTCATCAGCACAAGAGCCAGAGGTGACTGGCTGTGAAGTACTCCCAAAATTAAGGGTGAGTGGAGGATCCGTATTCTGAATCGTTTGTGGGACTTAGCTGCCACTATTGCATCAAATACAAACCTGGGAAATTATTTAGATGGCATCTCATTCCAAAATAATTAGGAGTTTTTAAGCTTCTTGGTGCCCTGATAAGGCAGAACTCAACATGCTGACATTTCAAAGAATATTTTGCTGATTGATAGGTTCAAATGCTTTCAGAGGTGGCTTATTTTTTCTTAGGGGAAAAATATATATGAAGTTCCCGTATCATCTGGTAGAAGTGAAGGGTCTGTAACTTCTTTCTCATTTACTTTCAGCCAGTTTATCTGCTTGAGTCGCAACTGGATTTATTTTCTCAGGGTTAGGGCTTCTTTAAGGCCCTCTTATTCATGCTGCCTTTCCTCTAAATCAGCTGATTTTCTGGGGAACAGCAAAGAGGCCACTCAAATTATAACTCTTCAGAAGCCTTATATATTCAGTGAGATTGTTTGCGATTACTGTTGTTGCTAATTAATATAAAGAACTGTAGCATTGGGCCCAGGTGGGTTTTTCCTTACTGGAACATCTGTCTGCAAAAGACATCATCTTCTCTTTCCTGTTGCTCTGAGCACACTGCTGGCAAGTTGGTATTGGTAGAAATGGGCATGAGTTTTAACTTCACAGTATAAGCAGCCCAAACTTTCTTTTGAAGCCCAAGGATGTGACTGCTTAGGTTAAAGAACGTGAAACTCAGGAGAAAATGAGCACTCTTGTACTATTAAAAGTGACTTAATCACTGGTGATCAGTAATAAATGGTGCTACTTGTTGGGCAGGGTCTGACTTTGAGGGCATTGTAATGAAGACTTTGGCAACAGGAGGATGGAGACAACTACATTTTTATAATTTAGGAGAGAAATTTCTCTGAGGAGACATAACTGGGGCTTTGTCTTCAAGGTCACCTGCTGCATGTTCCTTACTTTGTTAATTCCTTTCCTGGGGGACAGCATAAATCCATTTCATATGGGATAGGACAGAGAGTGATGACCTGAAGCTGAGGCAGCAAAAATTGAAGCTAAACATTGGTAAAATTATTCATGAGCTCTAATAGTTAGCATCAAGAACAGATCAAATGGAATAGATCTGAAGCAACATTCCTTAAGGGAATAAAAACTATCAGCAATTAGCGGTGACACGCAAAGCAGTGTTATTGGGAAGAAAATTAACATGCTGGAGAAAGCAGTTGTGTTACACAAGGTGCATGTCTCTCTATAGTTTCTGCAGTGAAAGAGTTTAATCTTCATTAGCAGTGTTGGTAGGATTGTATGGAGCTGATGAACAGAGGGTTTGGATTTGCCTAAACAACGTTTTTATCACTGCAGCAAATGCTGCCAGGATTAGCATTATTTTGATTGCCATTAAATGAATAGGGAGAGTGTTGGAAGGGAGACAAATTCCCAAAGCACTGGTTTTTCTTCTGTTTCTGGAAACGAAACCAGGTATGGAGCAGATTTTATTTCCTAAAGTAAATAAACTTCAGAGTGAATTTAGTTAATTGCCATCCAACAAAATAGCCTATCAGATGAAAATTATTTCTAGGTCAGTGGCAAGATCTGTGCGAGGAATTTAAAAGAAATGCTAATACTTCCTGGTCAGGAATTCAGAAATTAGGAGACAGTAGAATTACCATTTCTCAGAAATATTGCTTTGTTGAATATGTTCAACAGAGTACATGATTGCCAGCTGTGCCAACAGAGGATTTCAGTCTGTTTCAGCCTTTGTTGATCACAGCTGGGATCAGGAGTGACTGGCATCAATAAAGCACCCTTAGTCTAGAAATACCCATGGCCAAAATGTTTCCTTTTGTGCAAGTTCCCCACTTGGGCATTGCTGCTGAAGCTGGGCAGAAGTGACTACGTACCATTTTTAAGGTCAGATTGTGCATACCCTATTTGTAGTATCTGTCTCTTGGATTGCAAGGTGGGATGCTGGTGTCTGTGCTCCCTGCTTCTTCCAGTCACCTCAGTTTCCAGGGTCAGTTGTGCTGATTCAGCCCTGGGGGTTCTCCTTCATTGTGGGCAGCGCTCACGTTTTGCAAAGCTTTCAGAAACCACTGTCTATTGTCATATTCTGAAAAGCTTCTCTTGCATTAAGCTTATTTCCAAAGACCTAAATAATTCAGTATCACTGCTTTGAGCTGCATGTCATCACACATATTGCTGACTGCAAGGATTACAGTGCCTTGTTAAAGCCGGTCTGTCTGAATGCATGAATGACCACAGGGTGGGTGCCAGAGGGGCTGCAAGGATTGTTTCCATGGGCATAAGTCCTTTGGTAATGCCAGCCATCTGCAGCTCACCCGGTGCCCTGCTCAGCAGAACGGCAGACAAATTGCTTCCATAGAGTATTTAGGGGTCTGCTTACCAATGAGCATCCTGTTGTCAGGATAAGCTTTGGTCTGTCGTGGTTTCCTGTCCTGAAGCTACTTTGCTCTGAGTAAATCCTGGATCATACAGCATGCCTGACTAAACAGCGGCCCAATGACTCACATCAGAGGAACATCTTCACTTAAGTGGAAGGTTAAAATCACGCAGATCAATCTAGCTCTTCTGTCCTGGAGCTAAGACAGTGTGTGCCATGACACAACCTCAGCTCAGGAGGTTTGTCTGAAGGCTGTGCTTACCACACTAATCGTGGGTAACCTCCTCCTGTGGGACAGGGCTCACCTCACTGCTGAAAGATTGAGCTGGAAGCAGGCCAGGCTTGAGCCTGTTTTTGTTTACAGCGTGGGTTGAAATGGATTGGCAGGTGAACCACAGCAGGCTGTCCCAGACCATATCTGAGAAGCGAGGCAAGCTATAAATACAAAGGCAAACTAAGCCAGTATGTTTGTATGTGATCAAAACAAAGTGGTTTATCAAACCATTGTCTGATAGCTGAGCTGCAGTAACACTGCTTGCACCCCAGCAGTGAGATAAAATCCATTTTACACATGAAATTTGCTGAGAGTGAATATGCACTTAGTTACACAAGGTAGCAGGCAGGTGGCAATTTGCAGTAATATATTCACTTTCAACTGTGTGCCTGTGCTTTGAGATGATGAATGACTACAAAATGCAAATTAACCACTGTTAACGAGGAAGAAGAGCCAGGATACTGTTGTTGTTTTTTTTTTCCTGTAGGTTTTATGTGGATCAGGCTCAGCTGGTACAGACTCACGTTTCAGTGTTTAGCAGCAAAGGCAGCGAAGATGCAGAAACATCCCTGAGCACATTGCAGGTGTGTCCCATTATTAAAGCCATCGCTCTGTCCTGTCACGTATCCCCAAAGGCTGGTGGCTCTTCTGGAGACCTTGTAAGCCCAGCTGATTCCCTCAAAGAGTCTCTGTCCCCACATTAGGAGGAGGGAACAGAAAGAACACTGTGGTGGAACCATCCCATGATATTTGTACTACATCCTACTCCTCTTTTTATTATTATTTTTTTCTGACAGAGGGTGATATATCCTAATGGTCTTTTGTCAAATCATCATTATTCCTCTAGTTTATCATTTTGTATGCGTGAAGCTATTTACAGCCTTCCCTTTCACTTGCTTTTGTCTAAATGTATTTTAGGGCTGCTTGAAAGGGTTAAGGACAGGAACATATCCTTTTGGGAAAAATGCAGGGATGCATCTCAGACTCTTCTTTTTCTTTCCTTTCTGACATAGTCATGCACAGTTTTAACAGTAATAACTGGTCATTGTGGACAGACAGAGTGAAAACATGCAAAGAGGGACAAAATAAACATGCTGCAAACCCAGGTTTTTCTAACTAGGTTACTTAATATGGCCCTGTGAGATAACAGCAATGTGAGAATAAGACATAAGATATACAGGGCACCACAGTTCAGCAGGAGCAAGCATGCATTTCAGTATGCTCAGAGCACTGACCTGGGAACCCGCATCCTGCCTGGCTTTAAGCAGTTCTCTGGATGATTTAATTTAGAGTTGTATTACATTCCTCAGTTCCTCATTTGTGTCTCACTCAGTGATAATTTTAATCCCCTCATGAAGCAGTTTGAACTTCTGCTTTCCTGGGGAATGAAGCCAACAGACTCTATGAATATATCAGTGTACACATTACATGCATTTTCATTTTAGGACTGCACAAGAACTTAGAGATCCTCGTGCAAGGTGGGGGGAGTGAGCTACAGCATGGTCACTGATACGTACAGCAGTGAGATACAGAAGTCTCTTCTCACTGGGTTAAACCTTAACTCTGTGTTCCTCCATTACAGTGCCTTGGAATAGCCCCAGCATCTTCTTGAAAGGTGCTGGAAGGAGACAGATGTGTTCATTTGGTGCCACTGGGTGTCTCACTGCACACCTTTCATTGTCAGCCAGCTTTTAGCTCTGGGGTCTTACAGGTAGAACTGAAGTATGGCCGTCAGGTCCGTGCTATCCAGCTTGTAAGGAAGGAGAAGTGCAGGACAAGGGGAAATGGTTTTAAGTTGAGGGAGGGGAGATTTAGGTTGGATGTCAGAGGGAAATTCTTTACAGAGTGGTGAGGTGCTGGAACAGCTGTCCAGAGAGGTTGTGGATGCCCCGTCCCTGGAGGTGTTCAAGGCCAGGTTGGATGGGGCTCTGAGCAGCCTGGTCTGGTATTAACTGGTCTGGTATTAAATGAGGAGGTTGGTGGCCCTGCATGTGGCAGGGGGTTGGAGCTTCATGATCCTTAAGGTCCCTTCCAACCCTGGCCATTTTGTGATTCTGTGATTCTAGAAATGACATGAACGGTTTGTTATTTTCTTGATGCATTTTGCTAGCCAACTAGCAAGGCTTGGACGTGTCCCACCATCTCAGAGCTAACTGCTAGGAGGTGATGGAAATGCTAATTCCCTGTCAGAGGCTACCAGGCAAATTCTGCTCGCTGCTTCATTAGAGAAAAATACATCAGGACTGCTGTGAGATCAGCAAACTGTCTAGATTTACACTCGTGATAGAATTTGGCCCAAAGAGACTGAAAAGAACAGAGGTATCCCTTATTTCATTGAATACTGCTGTTGTGCTCTGTTCAGGAGAATATTTTAACCAGGCTGCATATAGTATCGCCTGTGCTCTATGACTAATTTCTACAGCAATACCAATTTAATACCGTAGCAATTTATTGACTGAGAAAGAAGGAAATTGCTTGGTTGAATAATGGACAGAAGAACAAACCCAGGAGGTGCGTGGCAGTTTTCATTGACCAAAGGAGTACGAACTGCAATGCAATGAACAAAGTTCCTTCGAGAGCAATAAATAAGGAGCTTAATACATCACTCGCAGGTACGAGCTGCTCAGTCTTTGTAAGACATTGTTTTTGTCTGCCTGGGAGCCAGACTCCCGACATAACCATTACTTGCACGGCCTCGAGCCATCAGTTTGCAAACACAGAAATGATGCTATTGCAGTGCCTCTGCTAATTCCATCGCCGCCCCACTGCTGTGCTAAAGCGGGGGGAGAAGGCAGTCAGAACACGTGAATTGTTCTTAAAAACAATTCAAAGGAGCTGGCTGCTCGTGTGTTTTGTCGCTGTTTTTTTTTTTTAACGCCGGTCTACTCGTGTGAAGTGGAAATGGTTTGTGCGCTCCTGCAGGTTTGCAGTTCGTTTACATCTGTTCTGAGGAACGGAGAATGGAACGTGAAAAATGAGCCAGCCCTGCTCGGCTTTCTGAGGATCCTTTCAGAAACACCGTGAAACGTCTGAATGAATCCATGAATTAAGCCTCCGAAAAGCACCGCTGAATAACGAGCCGTAATTGCAGCTCTTCTGTACCCGAACACGCAGGCTGCTGCTCGGTGCTCTCCTGAGGCGAGGAGGGAACTGCCTTCATTTATTTTCCTCTGCTGTGGGAGATGTGACGGTGCTGCAGTGGTACTCAGCTCTGTTTTTTCCCTGTTTTTTTTTTTTTTCTTTTTTCGCTGGTGAAACGAACTGCTGGAACCAACGGGGAAACTCAGCGCTGCGCATGCGCACAGCCTCGCGGTGGAAAGTGTGAGCAGTGCGCAGGCGCGGGGCCGCGGGTCGGGAGAGAAGGGTGTACGTAGGAACGCGCTCTCGCTCCGCGCACGAAGCGCATGCGCACTGAGTGGCGTTGGAGGAGCCCGCGCGCATGCGCCAAGTCTCGAGCCGCCGGGCGGCGCGCGTTCGGTGCGTGCTGCCCCGCGCGGGAGCAGGAACTGCGCGCGCTTCCCCGTGACAGAAAAGAGCGGCGGGCATGCGCGCTGCGTTGCACGTAGCGTGTGCATGCGTGCAGTCTCGTACCAGCAGCAGAGGGCAGTGTGCAGCCGTACCGTCTCTCGCCGCGGCGCTGCGCGCGCACACGGCCCCCGAGGCGGTTGGCGCTTGTGGGCATGCGCGCTGACGCGCGACGTGAGAGAAAAGCGCACGCGTTATTTCGTGCCGCACGGTAATCCGTGCGCCGGCCTCGCGCGAGGATCTGCTGAGCGCATCTGCGCTGTTTCACGGCGGTCCGGTGGCGCAAGCGCGAAGCCACGCGCCGGCTCCTGTCGCTAGGAATGTGCGCATGCGCTGTGTGGTCCGCGCCGGGCTGCGCACATGCGTGCCGCTGCCGGGCGTTGTGTTGAGGGAGCTGTCCGTTCGTGAGCATCGTTGGTAGACATTAGCAGGCAGGCTTGGCTTCCCTGCGGAATTTCCCTTCGCTTTGCGAAGGACTGTTAACGTACGAAGGAATGCTATTTAGACTCGTCCTACAGACGCGTTTCGTATGCTCAGTAGCTTTATCTCAGCGGGTTCTCTGCCGTGAGGGCGCAGCGCACCGCCGCCTTTCTTTGCGCACAGCCCGCGCCTTGGAGTCTCGCTGTGGGGCGCAAACGGCGGCTGCGCTGTGCTGGTTAACGTGACCTGGCGCACGCTGCCCGGCCGGGAGCTCCGTCCTCACCCCCTGGGGCTTCAAGCTGGCGGGGGCCGCGGCCCGCCATGGCTGTGGACCTCTGGCAGTTCTGGGCGGCTCCGGTCGCCAGGTTCGTTGCTGTGTGAACACCTCCAAAAGGACGGCAGCAAAAACACAACTCCTTCCCATACCGGGAGTCGAACCCGGGCCGCCTGGGTGAAAACCAGGAATCCTAACCGCTAGACCATATGGGAGGCGCTGATGAGACGTTTCTCAGTCCGCCTGAAAACGTTCGCTGTCCGCCGTTCTTTGGGTCCTCCACCCGGCGCTGTGCTGGATGTACCGAAACCCCTTCGGGCCGCCCTGTAAACACCGCGGGGTCGCTATCGAGTCGGCCGCCTGCAGACTGTGGCCGACCGCGCTGCCACCCCTCCTCCACACAGCCCACGGCACCAGGACGGCTGCCCTCACCCAACATGGCGGCCACAGCGTAACAGTTCCGCCCCTTCCTTCCCTTCGCCCCGCCCCTGCCGCCGTTGGCGGGGCCTCGTCACGTGATTTTGGAGGCGTGGTGGGAGCGGCGCTCACGTGACCGGTGCCGAGTCTCGTGAGCGCCGCGGGGCGGCCGCTGCCGGAGCGGGCGGGACCCCAGCGGCGCAGCGGGCTCACGCGAGGCCGTGGCTTTGAGGCCTGCTCCGGAGCGCGGGGCGCTCGGATCCGCTCAGCGCTGCGGGCAGCCCGGCGACGCGCCCCCGCGGCTTCCGCCGCCCGCGGGCATCGCCGAACCGGCCTGGGAGGTGCCCGGCGCGGATAGAGGTAGCGGGGCGCGGCGGGACCCGGGCTGCGCGGAGCCGTGCGGAGCCCACGGGGCTGGGAGAGGCCGAGGCCCGGTGCTCCCGGTGGCCGCGGCCGGGCTGCGCGGGAGCGGGGCGGTGGGGCGAGCGCTTGCGGTTCCCCTGCTTGGGCCTGCGGTCACGGCGATGCTGCTCATCGCGGGCGTGTGACGGGGCCCGCCTGCGGAGGGGCTGCTTCCCCTCCGGCCCCGCAGCGCGGAGCAGCGGCTGTCAGCACCCGGCCGGGCTGCGGCGGGGCGGGGGGTTCCCGTTTGCACGGAGCTGGGGCCGATAGGAGCTTGAGGCTGACTGCAGCCTGCGAGCGGGGCTGGAGCGGTGTAACAGTACTGTTGTCTCTGCAGGGAGGTGATGCCGAGCACAGCCATGAAGAAAAAGGTAAGCGGTTTGATTTCTCTTCCCTGTCTGCATTTGCTAACGTGGCTATGTGTTCCCAGCTGTATCTTGGAGTGTTCTGTGGCTGTCAGCTGCCTCCTGAGGCTGTCACAGTGTTTGCTTATCATGCTGGAAACCGGCACCAAATTTGAGTTTGTTTGCTGGTATGAGGGCAGGCTGGCAGCAGAACTGCACATCCCCAGTAACGGCTGTGTGAGTATTTCTGGTAGGAGTTGCGAAAGCTGTCTGCTGACTGTGGGCTTCCTGCAGTGTCAGGGAAGAGGATGTGCCCCAACTTGCTCTGCCGGCCTGGGGAGACCCTCTGGGTGTTGCAGGAACTGGTGCGGGCAGCTCGTCACTGCTCTGAGGGCTCCTGGCAGGGTGAGGCCAAACGCAGGGTGAGGCATCAGAGCTATGCCTTGTGTGTCCCAGCAGTGAGCAAATGCAGATTAGCTCAGGCAGTGATGTGAGGAGCGCTCAGCTCTCATTCTGTGTTGCATGAGGATTGAGTTTCCTCTCTGGCCCTGTATGCTGGTGTCTGACCTCCCCGAAAGGCCACTGTAGCCTGATGCTTGGGAGTTAGGTTCCCTTGTAGGTTGGCTTGTGCTGCGTCTTGGAGCCACACTGAGTGTCTGAAGGTGATGTGAAGTAGGAGATGCTGCTGTTCTTTTCCTGTTCAGCATGGAGCTTTTTGGATTCTGGCTTCAGCTAGGCTGGTGGGTGTAACCTGAGTGACAAACTGCTTTGAGAAAAGCCTTTGTCATGAAACCACTAGGGCTCTTCTGAGCAAAATGGGGGACTCTGAGTAAATGTCCTGACTGCATGGTCAGTTCCTTATGAAAGGGGCCTTTGCTTCCTCTATGATGCTGCAGTTGCTCCCATAAGAGCACCTTGTACCACAGGGCGCTGCTGCGCGTGTTGCTCTGAGGCGCTTGCAGCAAGGTGAGGACTGAGCAAGCTGCTTCCCAGCCAGCCCTTGGCACTGGGGTAATGCACCAGTGCTGGTTGTACTCTCATTAAACTGATCCTTGACGATAGATTTTCAGAGCTGTTGCCAAAAGTTGGATTTGACATTGTAACTGGAACTTGTTTCACAGCTGTTTTTGTGAGCAAGTCCACGTTGGCTGCCACTGGTTTTGTATTTATTTTTAGATCACGATGCAGAGTCTTGCCTTGTGTGATCGTTTTCCCCCTCTTCTCCACTCAGCCATCCCATAGTTTTCTGCTGCCAGAGGTGCTGCTTCTCTTTTGGCCTGAGGATCTGTGGACTGGATTCTGGTTGGAGACTGTTTTCCCTGCATGGCAGCTTGCTGTACCTGAGCTGGGCTGTTCCATTTGCTTTTAGCTTTCTGCTAGGGTTCTGACACCTGAAACTCATCATGGAACTTGTATTTCACCACTATCAGAGGAGAGAAACCAGACTGTGTTATGAAAAAGGAAAGAGCAAGATTAGGAGAGAAGTAATGAGTGGAGAATGCCAGTGCTGAGTAGGCAAGTGATTGCTTTCAGCATGGTTTTAATGGCTTGAGATAACTGTTTTTTTGCTCTCACTGAAAACATCAAGCCTTCACTACTGGTGACAGTGCATTTGGAAAACATTGCAGCCTGTGAAGGGCTGGGGAAAGAGGAGATTGGCAATGGGTCCTCTGCCATGGTGTGTAGGAAAAAGGGTTATGGGTAGCAGTGTCTGCAGGCTGGCTGAACTTTGAGTGTTACACACCACTATGGAAGGAGTGCAGTGCCTTGAAGGGCAGCGATTCCTGAGAGAGCAAAATAAAAAGGTGGGGGGCATGGTGTGGAGAATGCAGACAGGATGGAAAGGATTTTAGGACGTGAAACAAGGAGGTAATGCCATCTGCCTCCTGATTTCCCAGGTATGGTTCTCTTATGGTTTCAGTCTGTAGTACCAGTCAGGTCAGTTGGTTGCTACAGCTGCAAGACGGGAGCCATGGAGAAGGCAGAGCTCTGTGGTAGCTAACTCTGTTTTTTCCGTCTCTGCAGGTGCTGCTGATGGGTAAAAGTGGGTCTGGGAAGACCAGCATGAGGTCCATTATCTTTGCAAACTACATTGCCAGAGACACACGACGCCTGGGTGCCACAAGTAAGGCTTCTTTTGTGTGAGCTGGGCATTCTCAAGGCTCCAGCGCTGTACACTTGGAGGGGTGAGGCTGTTCCTCCAACTGGCCCTACCTTGCCTTTCCCCTGGCAGGAGCAGGGGATGCCTGCTGGTCATCACATCAAACTTCTGTCTGTGGTTCATCTGAGGTCAGATGGAGGCTGAAGTGAAAGAGAAAGGAATGCTGTATCCAATCTTGCTGCTTTATGGTTGGACTTTCATCCTTTTTTGATCAGTTGGCAGCCTCTGCTGCTACATGTGTTATTGGAGGAGTGCTCAGAGCCTCCTTGTGGTCCCTTTTTGGTGCTGACGCCTCTCTGCTGTGAGCCTGCTGATGGCTAGCCCAGCTGGAGGCACAGTGATCTTACCACGTGCCTGGGGTTTTGGCAGGATGATGCACTGATCTTAATTGGCTTCTTTTGCCTCTTTTTTTCCAAAGCCACTGATCTGAAAAAGCACTCAGTGGCTTGGATCACTGGGATCTAACGCTGTACTGTGAGGCACCCATGAGAATTGGTGTATGTGTCCTTGCTGTACACATTGTTGTACACTTTTCATTCTTTGTGCTTTTCATTCTTTGTGCTACTGTATTCCGTTTTTTTTTCTTTCTTTCTTTCTTCTAAGGTTAATTTAAAGCCTTGCAGAATATGCTGGAAGTATGTTGTTCTTAAAATACCACAAAAATCAGGAACGTGTTCCTGAAAGGAAACTGTCTGCTGTGCTTCTCAGGAGAGCAGTCTCCTGGTTAGCAGCAGGAAGGCTTTGGTTACTAGGGGAGCTGCATTTATCTGTAGCATCTACAGCTATAGGTTTATGCACAGCAATGCTGTTTAGATGGAGTGCTATAAACTGTGGGCTGTATTGCAGAGAATGGCGTGGCTTCCTGAGCAGGCTCTGACCTGGGTGTGTGGCACAGCTAGTAATCTCCCTGTTGTCTCTTTTCAGTTGATGTGGAGCACTCTCATGTTAGATTTCTAGGAAACCTGGTATTAAACCTCTGGGACTGTGGAGGGTAGGTACTTTTTTTTTTTTTCCTTTTGAAACTCTTGTGGGTTAACTGTTGAATAAGATTGGGAACGTAACGACAGCAGGCACCCCAAGGCACTAGTATGCTTTTTGTGTGTGGAGAGTATAGAACAAGCTTTGTGCATGCCATGTGAAACTGGTGAGCCAGCTCTGGGAAGAGTGGATACCACATCTTAGGTTTGCGCATGAAGGCGGGTGGAAGAGGCTGGCCTGATTATTCCAGTCTTGCAGTCTGAGTTATCTCCACATGAAAGGTGCAGTGCATAGGCCCACCCTTTCATTGCTGGCTGCATTTTTTGTCTGGCAAAAAGCCTGAGACCTTCACCTGAAGTTTCTCTTGAAAATGGTGATGGTGGAGGTGATGCTGGTTTTGAACTGCATCTCACGAGTCTGATCCAAATGAGGTGCATGCTGAGAAGGGATGTGAAAGATTAATGGTGATTCTGTGGTTCCTAGAAGCAGCTTTTTAAGTAATGTTCCCATTGACAGAGCCTCAGCAGAGCTGTCAAACTTTGCTAAGCTTCAACAAATCTAATGTCCTTATGTTTTGTCTGAGCTGTATTCAGCAGAAGTTAGTCAGAATGCACTTAGATCTTGTAAAATGGTTTTAAACCTGATGGTTTTACTGCTGCTGTGGCTTTTTTTGTATGCAGCTCTTTAAAAGCAATGTAGCTTTGTTTGTGCTAGCCCCGAGCACAGCTATGTCCTGTAGGAAGCTTCTGTTTCTTATGAGAGACTGGGAAGCAGATGCTCTTCAGGGGTGTCCCACTGTGCTCAGTTGGAAATGCTTAGGGAGCCTTATATCCTGGGGAAGTTAGCTGTCTGTGGGGCTCTTTTTCTGGACTCCTGCAGTGGGGTTTGCAGATCAGTGCGTAAACATCTCTAACAGGAGATATTTTACAGCACTTTTCCTGAAGCCTGGTTGATCTAATGGGAGTCTCCTTGTTCTGTTGCTCTGCTGCTCCTCAGACAGGACACCTTTATGGAGAACTACTTCACCAGTCAACGGGACAACATCTTCCGCAACGTAGAGGTCCTCATCTATGTCTTTGATGTAGAAAGCCGTGAACTGGAGAAGGACATGCACTACTACCAGTCATGCTTGGAGGCAATTCTTCAGAACTCTCCTGATGCAAAGATCTTTTGCCTAGTGCACAAGATGGACTTGGTGCAGGAGGATCAGCGGGACTTGGTGAGAAGAAGCTGATAGTTGCCATAGAAATGCTGTCAAATCTTTTGACTCTGCTAAAGCATTGCTAGTTCATACCTCAGGCACAGCCCCATCAGCACTGTTCCTGGAAGGGATTCTCAGATGTTGAGAGCTGTTCGAGTCCTTTTCTGCCTTTCCAAACTGTATGTCAGTGCTGTCTCTTGCATGTAGTAGAGCAGAGAAGAAAGCCTTTTCTTTTATAGCATCAATTGTAATGCTTTTAGCAGACCTTGGCTCCAGAGAGTAGGGAAGGAAGATAAAACTGAAAGAAATCTGGTGAATTTGAACTCTCCTCTGACCATTTGGATGACTTTGAGGATTGCGGTGGTGACGAGTGATGGTTTCCTTTTCAGTCTCATTTAAGCACTGTTCTAAAGTGTAATAGAAACAAGGGTTGAAACTTTTCTTGGTTAACTAGAAAGAGGTTTTTACCAGTTGGTGCTTCTGCTTCCTGTTGTAAGCTGTTTACTGCGGCCCATTTGCCCAGAGGTCACTTCTTGATTTAACACTTAAGTGTTCCCGGAGGCACCCTGCAGAGGCCGAGGATCAGCCTCCCAGGGAGGTTTTGTTTGCTGCTCTCTTCGGGGCTTTTGGAAGGTTGCAGGGGGAATGGAAGATGGTGGGTTTCTACCAACATTGCTTTTTCAGCTATGGCTAAAAGCAACCAGCTCCTGATACCAAGGGAAAAAATACCTTGTGTGTTAGACATCTTGGCCTGGGAAGTGCATCCCTGGCTGCTTTGCACTCCCTGACCTGGAGCAAACTTGGAGGCTCCTTTAGGGTGTAGTATGAAGTCACTTTAAATGCTCTGGTTCCTGGTGAGTGTGTGCCTGGGCAGCAGCGAAGGCGGCTTTGCAAGGTCCCATGGCTGCATCCACTCCCTGACCTTCCTGCAGAGGCAGACTTCTTCCTCGCAGCGTTTTGGCTCCAGATTGCTTGTTCTCTGTCAGTGGTGGTTCTCCTTTCCTAGTTCACTCCAGCTCAGTGTAAAAATAGCTCAACAAGTTTGTTCATAGGGTTGATTCCGGGACTTTTACCTCACTTCCATCTCTTCCCTACAAACTGAATGGAGACTCTTATGATCTTTGTGATGCTGTTTTGTCCATCTGGATTTATATAGTTGTGCAAATTCAAGCGAGGCCTTGAAGCGTTGGGTACACAGGCAGAAGAGGGGCCTTACTTTGCGTATATTTTTAGTGCATATCATTGCACACCCATCAAAGCTGTTTTAAAGTATCTGCTATTCAGAAGAACATGTGAAAAACTCTTGAACTGGGCCAAATCACTGTCCCTGTAAATCGTTGTTAAACCTTTGGTATCTCAGGCCCCAAGATGGTAAGTGTTGGCCTATGCAGCATGTCCTGGAGATCAGCTTGCTCTGTCATGTTCCTAAAAACAGTAAGGTGAGGTGAAGGTAGTCGTCATGCCTTCCCTTGCAGGATCACAGTGCCAGCTCTCTTGCTGCTTGCTTTTTTTTTTTTTTTTTTTTTGTCACTTCTGCTAGACATTGGTGAAAGGCTGTCCTCTTTGTTTTACCCCTCTTTTTTTTGTAACTGTAACTTCTAAGGGCAGAACTTGATGGGAGAAGGCTGTATTCTTGCCTTGGTGCTGCTTTGTTAATGCAGTTCATAGCTGTGAAATTCTCTAGAGCTTCCCTTCTATTCTCTTCACAAAGAATCAGTTTTTTACATCTGACCAGGGACTTGTCAGATTTTGGGTCCTCTGTCAAGCTATGCACATACACTTCCATTTCCACTCCATAACACTGTAGTTATGCCAAGTTTGAATCTCCTGCTGTGTGACAGCCAAGGTCTGCTTGTCCCTGCTATCCTAGTGGGAGGGGTTTCTGACAGTCTGTCCTAGCAAGCAAGCTCTGCTGCTCTCTTTTCTCTAATGCTCTGTGTGCTTGAGTATTGTTTGACATATGTGCTAGAAATGCAGTACAGTAACCACACCAAAGGCCAAAATATTTACACTCAACTGCTAATCATTTTACTTCACAGATTTTTAAAGAGCGTGAGGAAGACTTGAGGCGCCTTTCCCGTCCTTTGGAATGTGCTTGTTTTAGAACTTCCATCTGGGATGAAACACTTTACAAGGTTTGTATGCTGTCCTCGCTGTATCTGGCCTTTCCTTCCTCTCATTTGAAAACAAGAGCATGAGGAGGGTGAGTGGTTAGTTGCTGACTGGCCCTTGTTAGGTCTACAGTGACTCCTGCTTCTGCAGGTTAGCTGTTGTAAATGGCATCATTTGGGGTTTAATTAAAAATAATTAAAAGCCCTCCATGTGTTGTGCTCACAGCATTTTTTAACTGCTTAAATGCTTTGCCTAGCCACTTTGTGGCTATTGAAGAGTTCACTTGGGAAAACAGATACCACCAGTAGCCCTCAGCATAGCAGACAGATGCACAGCGGGGTGGGAGAAGTCTTTCTGTCTTGTGTAAGCTATAAGTGCTCACAACTGCAAATGGTTTTTGAGCATGCTGTGTAACATGTGGGCCTGAGGCAGAAATGATAATGCAGTCCTTGTCTTTCTTTGTTGACAGGCTTGGTCCAGTATTGTCTATCAGCTGATCCCAAATGTCCAGCAGCTGGAGATGAACCTGAGGAATTTTGCTCAGATCATTGAGGCAGATGAAGTGCTTCTGTTTGAGAGAGCCACTTTCCTGGTGAATACAGCTGTTCGGCCCTTTGTGTTTCCCTGCCCAGCCTAGGACGGAGTTCCCTGGAAGGAAAGTGCTGTTGTGGCAGTTGCCCAAAGAGAGGTGCCGGCACCAGAATGCTTTGATCCAGGCCTTGTGATATTGAAAGTAACAGACGTGACTTGGTGGCTCATGTGACCTTCCCAAAATTTCCACATCTAGTTGCTGAGATGAGGGCTTAGTTGGTATTTCCCTCTTCCAGGCTGTGAAGGGGTTTCATATCCCCATTCTCTCATTGGTCATGGGAGTTCTTTTGAGAATTCCTTTCTGCACAGGGCTTCTTAAGCTTGAACAAGTCTTTTCAGTTCCTCTTGGACTGGCTTTTTAACTCCTCCTTTTTTATCAAGTGCCTGGTGCTTTACAAACCTGGAGTTATGGATAGAGGATCACAAGCAATTGGGTTGCTGTGGGTTCTGAAGTTACCATCTGTGTGGTAACTGTGCTTCTAACCTGTTGTGTTCAAAAGGTAAAACGTGTTGGCTAAAACCACCATTGCTGCTTGACTTTCCATACTCTTAGTTTCTAGATTGGTCTCTTTGGACTTTATAACAGTGCTGTTGCTGATCTGAAGAAATTGCTTTTCAAGTCTGAGTGCTTTCCTTGCCAAACAAAGGCTTGATTTTGAAGTTACGGTGCTGTTTCTTTTCACTTCTGCTGTCAGAAGTAGACTTCTCCTGACAAGTTCTGCTTTTTGACCTTATGTAGATGATAAATAGTTTCACCTTGTTGATATGTAGTGGTATTTATTTGTACTCAAAAAATGCATTTTATTTACTGAAAAACAATTTTTGTAGCGAAGAATTCTGTACGGATTTCTCAGTGTAGTGGTGGCTTTTAAAGACTCTTCCCTTCTCACTGTTCTCATACATTTAAGCTTCTGCAGGGACTGCTTTCTCCTGCAGTGAAATCTTATTCTAAAATTGTATTCAAAGCCATAGTAACAGAAAAACCTGAAAAGTTGAGGAGAGATTGATACCAAAGCCTTCATGACATGCATGTGATTTTTGAATGTGGCTGAACTCGGACCTGTAGGAATAGCTGGGCAGGTGTATATGTAGAGAAGAGACAGTGGTTTTCTAAGCTCCTTGAGGAGGGGAAAAAAGAAAAGAAAAACAACCACGAAACAAATAAAAACAATCCCTTCTTAATTTCTTAAAGCCTGTTAAATATGGTTCCCTGGGTAGAAAATTGAGTTTAACACCTTTGTGCAGGGGTATGTTGATACTGATGCGTTCAGTAGCAGCTGGTTTCATCATTCTTATAAGCATAAAGCACACATTGTAGTGTTCTTGAAATCATGCTCTTTTGGAGACTTCTGTGGGAATGAAGATGCAACAACTTGAATGTGTGCAATCCCACTTAATGCTGCAGATTCCCTCCTCGGCCAGTTGGCTGGCTTGGCTGGAGAGGAAAGGTCTGTAGGCTGCCAGCCTGTGGAAGCAGTGGGAGTGAGGCAGTTATGGATCATCTTGCAATGACTCCTGAAAACTTGATCCTTTCCAATTCTGCAGCCTAGCAGTAAGGTCTGCACCTTGCTGCAGGATTTCTGTGTGGGAGGAGAAGGAGGGAAGTGCATTTGAGCACAGGCAACTTAGCACAACCTTAGTCTGAGTCAGGTGATGCAGAGAGAGCTCCCTAGGAAACAGCTGCCTTTGTTCCACTTGTCTGAGCTGGAGAAGAACAGCTTGCTTTGGTTTGAGAGCTGGGCATCCTGCATGTTGCAGAGCAGCACACTTTTCAGGTTTGGTGTGTAAAAGTCTGCAGCATGATAGATGTAGATAAACTGTTCCAGCATTTGTCAGAGGTCTGTTTGCCTTCCCGGAGGTGGTGATTTTGCATTTCCCCACCTAGCACCTTCTTGTTCTTTGAAACAAGATTTAAATGGCTGCTAAGTTGGAGTATTCAGACCCCACATGGACAGGAATGCCTCTTACATATCATATGTTATTTTCATCTGCACTTGTTAAAGGCTTCCTGGGGATTGTATGACTGCGACCTTCTTTATGATGAAAGCACCGCTAGCGTTGCTGCAAATGGTTTCCAAAGGCAGAGGGAATCCCTGAGCTGGGCACCACCAATTTCTCGTAACTGTTGTTGAACATGAGAAAGCTGTACTGAAATCAGTAACTGACTCTGCACTCTTTCTGCCTTTCAGGTCATTTCTCACTATCAGTGCAAAGAACAGCGGGATATCCACAGATTTGAGAAAATCAGCAACATTATTAAACAATTTAAACTAAGTTGCAGGTGAGCTGGTTTAGTCAGTGGGTGGGAAAGATACCTTGGCAGGTGTTTCAGTTTCATGCTGAAGCAAGGAACCTCTCCAAATAAATCCTAGTTCTATGCCTCTTCAGCAGTCTGAGGATTTGTGTTAGTTGCTAGAAAGCACCATGTTTAAATATGTCAGAGCTTGTCATCTTTCCTAACTTCCTCCTGTGGTGATTGTTGAAAGAGGTGTGTTTTGAACAGCTGTTTTCTTCTGGGCCTTTTTTTCCTGCACAGAGTGGGGACATTCCAGGACTGATCTGGCAAACCCAAGATGGCTTGGGAAGAGATGGGGCTTGCAAACTCCAATTGTTAGTATTTTGAATTGAAAGATAGAAAGCTTACTTCAGAGTAGCTTGTCTTTTGAACCACCTTCAGGTGGTTCCACAGTTGGTCAGCAACATCCAGAAGTTTAGAGCCTGAACAGGGAAGAGAAGTGGCAGCATGCTATACAGAGCTGTCTCCAGATATTTCAGCTTTATGCTTACCCCCAGAGGGTGTAAACCTCTTTTGGAATGGTTGAACCATTACTTCAGAAGGGAGGATGGTGCTGACTGCTTGGGCACAGTGTCCTCAGAGAGGCAGAGTGGGGTTGTATATCTTGAGTTACAGACCTTCATTGATCAACACTCAGGTGGTTTTTGTTGCTCTTGTTGGTTCAATTAAGCCTAAAGGTAGAGCTTTTCCTTTAAATGAATTGTAATCTTATCTGGTGGTCATCCTGGCAAGCAACGCTTGCCAGTAAATGCAAATAAATGTGGGACATGGGGGAAAGTCTGTCTGAGCACTATTACAATAACAGTGCATTTACACTTTCTTTTTTCCTTTTTTTAGTAAGCTGGCGGCTTCTTTCCAGAGCATGGAGGTCAGGAATTCTAACTTTGCTGCTTTCATTGACATCTTCACATCAAATACATATGTGATGGTGGTTATGTCAGACCCTTCAATACGTAAGTTGAAGCAAAGATGAGCTGCTGGCCTGCTTTTATTCACAGAGATTAAGAAGCTCAGAATGCATTTATCAGAACACAGCAAATGCCAAACAAAGCGATGAAAGTGATTTAATTCAGAGGTACAGAGGGATCTGTCCCACTGCCTTCCCTGTCTGAGCAGTGGGAGGGGAAGGTGGTTAGAAGGTGACTTTGCAGAAGAGATCTGTGCCATTGAGGGTTGGGCTATTTGTTGCTGTCCAGCAGAGAATTGTAGCAACAGTGGGGAACCACTATAACAGATGTGACCTGACTTGATAGGTCATATCTAATAACCTATTTTGGGCTACTTTGATCTGGCAGCCACAGCGATTTTTTGAAAAGGAAGCAGAAGTGGATCCTGTGTGTTTTTTTTTTTGTTGTTGTTCTTGCTGCCTGAATTGTCCTGGAGGGCAAGGGTTCTAATTATAGTAGCATCTGTTTATCTGAAGAACTTGGAGGCAGTGGTGCCAGAGGCACGTTTGAATACTTAGTTGTTTTCACAACTGTAGTTGAAGCTGTTAAGAATTAAAGGTGCTTGAGACCAGCCCACTGTCCTGGACAGCTGTGTGACTTACAGCTGTTATTCTGGAAGAGGACAGGAAGATTGTTTTACTGGATTAGGGAAAACCTGTGTGAACTCTGCAACCCTGAGTGAACTATTGAGCTGTGATGTTGCTGTGCTTGAGAGGCAAATGAGAAGCTGAGTGATTTCTACATTGCCATGTGAACAGACTAAATAGGTGTAGTAGATCAGCAGGCACCCCACACCTTCCAGCATTGTGTTTGTACAGCTAGGGAGCGGGAGGGTTGATCCCTGAGCTTGTTGGTTGGGATATTGGTGCTCTTTGAGCATTGCTCCCCCTAGGGAAGATCCGGTTTCACACTGTATCACTTCTCCAAATTGAAGTGAAATCTAGTACTGGGCACTGCAGGTAGAAGCTGTAGAACACCTGGCCCTCTGCTGAACACCCTGTAGTCGTCATAGAGTTCAGAAGTGTGAACTGAGGCTACCCAGGGATGTGGGTTCAGTTTTGCTAATAGGAACTCAAATACCTGCTGTCCTCAGGCAGCTTTCAGGCAGTGCTTCTGAGGGTTTATTTCTCACATCCTTTCTGTTTTTCTCCCCTTCCTGTCCCTTCTCCATCCTAGCTTCTGCAGCTACGCTGATCAACATCCGCAATGCCAGAAAACACTTTGAGAAGCTGGAGAGAGTGGATGGACCAAAGCACAGCCTGCTTATGCGCTGAACATTGGCCAATGCACATGGTCTTTGGCAGGAGAAGGAGTGGATTGGAACTACTTTTTTTTTTTTTTTAGGAGAATCTAACAATGTGGATGTATTTGTGGGCTTTGAAATGAGTGTGCTGCTTACCATCGCAATCTTTATTGTTTCTCCTTTTAACGTTGGACACTATCACACAGATGGTCTGGATACACTGCGGACCTTCAAAAGAGACTCCTGGCATTTATGGGGTTGGGAAGAAGTAAGGACAGGTGATGTGCACGTGGTCTCATGCTCCTGGTTGTCAGTGGCATGTGGCAGAGCCTTTTTGGATGTTTGCTCCCAGGTGATCGTACAAATCACAGGGATGAAGTATTTACTATTTTATTGGTAGGTTGCTAGAATACATTTATAAATTTCTCCTTGTCTTCAGTCATGAAAATAAATTTTTGCTACCAGGGATTTCAGATCCTGGAGCTTTGGAAAGTGGGTTTTCTTTCTTCTAAAACCCAGGGCAGCTTTGGCAAGCAGATGTGTAACAGCTGTGTTTTTCCTTTCACAGTGTTCTGGGGGGCACTGACTGAAGGTCATTCCAAAGTTTCATTTGAGGTTTTCTTTTTTCCATGCTGAGGCAAAATTTGCAGGTGGAGCAGTCAGGATGACATTGGCCTTTCAACACTTTCTGGAATGATTGAAAGATAACAGTAAAGAGGAACCAAAGGCCAAGCAGCAGTAGTCCTGGCATGCTCGGTCTCCCTGCTGGGGATGATATAGGTGCACAGTATCTGAAGGATGTGGCAGCTCTGGGCCATGTGTGCATGAGCTATATTAGCTGTGTTTGTCAGTTGGGCAGTGTCTGGCATCAGTATGCCTTGACATTAAGTCCACTTTAAATGAATTCTTGTGTGTGGTTCAGTTAAACATAGGAAGAACGAAAGTGCTGTGAGTTAGGGGAATCTGACTTGGGTGGGAGCTGATGCTTGTCAGCGTCTCTTCCTTTATTTCTTGCATCCAATTACTCCATAAATGAGGGTGTGGTGACTCAGCCTGGCACTCCACTCTGCATTCACAAAATCATGCTTTCCCCCTGCATCTCTGGCCCACACACTGGGAAAATACCTGCAAGGGTGAGCCTGTGATATGGGACATAAGAGCAAAAGGGCAGATCTCAGCTGGAGAGCTGAGGCTGGGCTGCACACAAGATCTTCCATTGATTCTAAATCTTCGTGGTATTAAACACCCATGTCTTGCACCACCTACTCAGCAGATGTGTTTGTGATCTGTAGGGCTGGGATTGTGTTCAATGAGGATCATCAAGGAAGTATCTCTGTAGGAGAGAAGCATAGGTGCTGGTTACAAATTGAAATGCCAGAGTTTCAAGGGAGCTTCTGAATGGGTTTGGGATGCAGCAGAGGGTTTCTGTTTGTCTTCAGTGCTTGCAGGTTCCTGTTCTGGAATGGGAGCAGCAGATCTCATGCACTGTGTGGCTGCTTTTTGATGGGCTGGAGTGAGCTGATCGCAGCTGCAGGTCCTCCTATGGATGCTCCCACAGTGCTCTGAGGTCAGTCCCTGCTTCTGCTCTCATTGTGGCTTTCTGCACCCAAGCCCTGTCCAGCAGAGGAGGAGGATGGCATGCTGTCAGAGCCTCAGAAAGGTTGGTGTCAGGTGCCTCCAAGAGCTGCATGTGCAGGAGATGGACTGAGAGCTGCAGTGCTGGTGTGGATCCCGGCACTTTCTGCTCAGATTACTTTCTCCTAGCAGGCAGCTGTTCTGCAATGGATGAGGCCAGGATGGAGGGAAACGCTGCCTTATTTCCATGGTTACAAACCAAGCAGGGTTATCTCGTGCTGTGTGTGAGAGCAGACTGGGAGGTGCCACTGTGTTTCTTTGCAGGATAAACTGCTTGGTGTGTGAAAGTGGGATGGTGCTGGGGGTAAGTGTGTGTGGGGGGGGAGGGGGAGAGAAGCAGGTAATGGTGGTGTGGGGGGAGCTGATCAGAAACAGGGGAGCAAAGTGCTGTTGCAGGTGTCCTGGCTCACTGAGCTTCCGCAGTCAGCGATACGATGACAGTGGCTGAAGTGCTGCTGTTCTCTTATTCAGAATGTGTTTTCCTCAAGCGTATGCATTTTGGGGGGTTCTTTGGAAATCAATAGTTTGCTCTCTGGCAGAAGTGCTGCTGGTGCTTCTCTGTGCATAAGATGTCAAGCAAGCAGCTGCAAGTGCTGATGGAAATAAGCTGATGGTTTCATTTCAAGGTGACACATCTTTTGGAGGAACCATGTTATGTTTGTCTCTCTCCTAAAAGAACACCTGGGGGCCTTTTCTGGAGCTTGGAGTTGCTGCCAGCAGAACAAGCAGGTTTGGTGGGCCAGGTACCCTCATCCTGCTTTCCAGTACATTCCTCTTGGGTACTGGGGGCAGTGGCAAGCTCCCCTCCTGCTCTGGAAGCTTTGCAGAATCTTGCCATCCTAAACAATCGATGTTGCACACATCTGGTCCTGGAGTGCCAAGCTCTGCTCTTGGTCAGGTTTTAGAGGTCCATCCTTTGAGGCCTGTCCATCGAAACAGTCAACATTCCATGTTGTGATTGTCACCAGTATTTTGAGCACAGCAGATTCCCCACTTAGCCCCATTTCCAAATAGCAGGGACTGCTGTGAGACCGAGGAGCAAACTGCAGGGCTGCTGGGAGCTTGGCTGTCCTCCCTGCAGCAGGGAGTGCCACTGTCTGCTCTTTGCTTGTGGGTTTTCTGACTGCTTCCTTCCTGCTGCTTGGACTGAAGGAAGCACAGGCGAAAAGAATTTCATTTTTATATTTTTAACAAAATGATATATTTGAAAATGGGAGCTGAAACTGAATGATTCCTTGCTGTGTTTTGAGGAGTTAATGCCTCAAATGGAGCTATCTGTGCTCCTTGTCCCTTCCAAGTGAGGTCTCTGAATCTGGGCTGTCTTCCACTGTCCCTTGGAGTAAAATGGTGGGAACTGACCCACTGTGCCAAGCCCCAGATGGTTACACGAGCAGTTTGGCACAGTTGGATGTGGCCTTCCCACCCGTGGGTGCCTCCATCAGGCCTCATCCTGTCCCATTTTGTCGTTCCTTTGCCCTGTCAGGGCCATGTGCTGCTGGGGCTTAGCATGGTGGTGCCACATCATGGAGCAGCTGGGTTAAGGCCACCAAGGGGAGACTTGAGGACCACTGTGTGTTCAGGAGGACGTGGCAAAGCCAGGGCTCTGCAGGGGTGAAATGTCAGCTTTGGCCAGAGCGGGGATAGGGCTGGGTGTGTGGGTGAGTATTTGGGTGTGTGAAGAGAGGAACAGGTGGGGGGGAGGGGGTGGCATGGGTGGTTGGAAGGGTAAGGTGGGATTAGATGGTGATAGAGGGAGGTACGTGGAAGGATGGATGTGTGATTAGAAGGGGATGAGGGTGGGGAAGGGAGGGTGGATGGATGGGGTATGAGTAAGGAGGGAGAGAGAGGTGGATACGGGGGTGGGACAGCGTAGCGTGCATGTGTGGAAGGATGAGTGTACGATGGTTGCACGAAGGGACGGTTGGATGTGTACACAGGGTCTGTATAGTGTATGCAGTTTGGTGTGTGAAAGGGGGGGCTGGGATGGGTAGGGGAAAGGGCAGACAGTAAGCAACGCTACTCCGGGCGCGTAGTGGGAGTGCCCTGTCCCACCGAAGGCTGGGGGACGCAGCCGTCCCAGCCGTTAGGAACGCTGCGGGGACGAGGGGCCGTTTTCCAGCTGCAAACCCGCCCAATTCCCCCCGGACGCCGTGCTCCAGCCCCCAGCAGGGCGGCAGCTCCGCGGGGAGACCGCGACACCCCCAGCCAGGCACGGACGTCCCCCGTTGTTTTTGGCGGGGTACGGCGCTGCCATCCCTGCTGCGAGGCTCCCAAGCCCCGGCTCGGCCCGGCTGCCGCCTCCCGACGTTTTGGGGGGTCTCCCTCGTGGCACGGCCCCATCCCCGAACCCCGCATCCGTTTCCACGGTAACGCGGCCGCGCGGGGAGCCGCCCATTGGCTGCCGCGGCCGCTGATGTCACTTTTGGGGGCGCCCCGGTGTTGGGGGATGGGGTGGGGTGTGGGCGTACCTCGCCGCGGCCCCGCCCCTCCCCGCCCGTGGGCGCGGCGCGGCCCCACCCGCCCCGCCCGGCACCGCCCGGGGCCCGGGCAGCGCGGCGATGCACTGCGAGGAGGCGCGCGGCAAAGTGAGTGCGGCCGGGCCGTGCGGGCGGGGGGCGGTGAGGCCACCTCCATCTTCCACCGAGTCTTAAAGGGGCAGCGCGTGCCCCGCGGGGGGGCTCGGCCCGGCTCCGGTACGTCCCGCCCGTGCCGCTCGGTGCCTTCTCGGGGCGGCGGCCGGGGGCGGGCCCGGGCGTGCGGTGGGGGCCATTTTGTGAACGGGGCGGGGGGAAGCGGGGGGGGGCGCGCGGTTCTGCGCGGGGGGTGACGGAAGGCCCCGCTGTGCCCGCGGCGCCTTTAAGAGCGGCCCCGCTGCGGGGCGCGCGCCGGGAAGGTCACAGCGGGGGAGAGCGGGGCGGGGGGGGCGGGGGTGCGAGGCGCGACGTCGCCGTGAGCGCGCCCCGCCCCACCTCACCCCCCCACGCCCTTTGCTCTTAAAGGGCCATGCCCGGGGCTGGGTCCAGAGAGCCCGGCGGGACGCCGTGGGGCGAACGGGACCCTCTCCTCCTCCTCTTTCACCCCCGGCTGTGCCTCCCCCACCCCTCCCTCCTCCCGGTTCCGTCCCGACCTCCGGCACCGCGGGCGAGGCGGGGCGGAAATTCCTGGGGGGGGCGTGGCCGGGCCACCCTCCCCCGGGGCGCTTCGGCCCCCCCCGGCACGGCTGTCGGGGAGGGGGGGCAGGAACCTAAACGAGATCGGGAGGGGTGATTCCCCCCCCGAAGCGTTCCGTCGGGGTCGCACGGCAGGGTGGATCCCCTCCCTCGTGCCTTTTGGGCGGGAATGTATGGATGCTATAGGAGTGCTATAGGAGCCGGTCCCTATAGGTGAGGCTGAGCCCCCTCCTTCCCCGCCATAAGACCCTATGGTCCCGTTGAGTTCCCCCTCCCGTTCCCGCGGTGGGAAATCGGCAGCGGGACCCTCCGAGCACGCCTCGCTACACCCCAACCCCGAATCGGGGTGCGGTGTACCGCTGAGCCGGCGCCGGGGGGACCCGAAGGAGGGGACGGCCCTTTGTGCCCTCCCGTGGCTGTGGGGTCCGTGAGTGCGCCCAGCTCCAGGGGTCCTTGCCCGCGTCCCACCCATCCCCAAAGGAGCGCTGGGCGGCTCCGCGTGTGCGGGGCGTGTGCGGACCGGGCGTGCCCGGGCGGGGACACGCGTGGGTGTGGGTGTGCGGGGCCGTGGGCCGCTCTGCGCCCGCAGCAAGGTGCGTAACTGGGGGTCGGCCGGCTGGGAAGGGGTCGTGCGCCGCGGTGGTCCCAGCGTTCGGGGGTCGTGCGCCCGTTGGGGCGGTTGCAGGGGGCGGCTCCGTGCGGTGCCCGCGGGGCCGGGCCGTGCCCGCAGCCCCTCCCTGCTGCTCGCCCGCCGCGGCCGGGCCCTTTTAAGGAGCTCCACCCCGGGCCGAGCCAGGGTGGAGCCGTGAGGCTATTCGCACCTCCCGCGCGGCACGGCACGGCACGGCACGGCACGGAGCGGCGCGGCGCGGGCCGGGAGCATGATCCTGCCCGCCGAGGGGATGAGCGCCGCGCATTCGCGGAGGAGCCCCCCCCGCGGAGCCTGGCGGGTGAGCGGCCCCTTTAAGAGGAAGGGGTGTGTGCGGTGGGGGGGGTTGGGAGGGTCGGTTGAGGGCAGCGCGGCCCCTTTAAGGCGCGGGGGAGGGGAGCGGGGTGGGGTGGATGGGTGTTGGCCCCGCCCCCGGCCCCCTGCAGCCCCGCCCCTCCATCACAAAGGCGCGTGGGGGCAGCGGTTGGAACAGGTGCGGGGCTGCCGGTTTCCCCCCCCCCTGCAGTGGGTTATGGTGAGCAGCGAGTTGGTGAATTGATGAACGCGTTAATTAGCGAATGAGCGGGGCGGCGTCTGGGCGCAGAGCGCTCTGACACCCCCCTGCTCCCCCCAGTTTTGGCAGGCGGGAGGCTCGGGGCGGGGCAAAGCGGCCCCCAGGATGAGCTCGTCCTCGCTGCTGGCCGAGGCGCCGCTGGAGCCCCCCGTGCTGCTGACCGACATCAAGACGGAGCCCCCCGAGGAGCTGCTGGCCTCCGACTGCAGCCAGCCCCAGGCTGAGCCCGTCGACCTCTCCCTCAACAAGTCCAAGGCCCCCCCGCCGCCGCCCCCCGTGCAGTCCTCGCCCCTGCTGGTGGCCCCCCCGGTCCCCGCGCCCACCATCTCCATCGCGTCCTCGGGGCTTGGCACCACCTCAGCCATCCCGGCCGTGCTGTCGCCCGGCTCCATCCTGGCATCGTCGCAGGGCAGCGGCGGGCAGCAGATCCTGCACGTCATCCACACCATCCCTTCCGTCAACCTGCCCAGCAAGATGGGCAACCTGCAGACCATCCCCGTGGTCGTGCAGTCGCTGCCCGTCGTCTACACCACCATGCCGACCGATGGCGTCACCGCCATCACCGTCCCGCTCATCGGGGGCGACGGCAAGAACACCGGCTCCGGTAAGGGGCTTGTCGAGGTGTTTGGGACCCCTGTTCTGTGGGCCCGGCGTGGTCCTGACACAGCCGTAAGATGTGTCCCCGTCTGGTAGGACACATCCCCTGCAGGGAACCCAGTTCTCCACCCAAGGACTCCCCAGGACCATCGGTAGCTTAACCTCCAGAAGGTCTCCCCAGGCCCCAGCATGGGACAACAGAAGCCCAGAGGCAGCCCAGCTCTGGCCATCCGCCTGTGCTGAGCAGGGGACAGGGAGGTGCTGCTGGCTGCCTGCCTGCCCGTCCCGCCCAGCTCCACTTTCAGTCCCCGCTGTGTCCCCATTCCCCGAGGGCGGGGTGCCCTGGATGTTCCCCGTTTTGGGAAGGAAGAGGTGTCCTCAGGCTGCACCCCTCCCCCCCCCATCCCCCATAGCCCTGTGCCAAACCCCCACGGCACGGGGTCACCTCTCTGCCCCAGATCGATGTGGGGTCGTGGCGGGGTGGGCTGAGCCCTGCGGCGCGGTGGCTTTTCTGGGAGGTCGGTGATGTCTGTCCGCACGCTTCGCTCACCAGCCTCCCCCACCCCGTCCCTCCTTGCTCCTCAATAGCTTTTCTTTCCCACCCCCGCAGTGAAAATGGACCCGGGCGCCATGTACCCCATGGACATGCCGAGTGACAGCGAGGACAGCGCCTCGGAGAGCGGCCCTGCGCCCTTCCAGGACCTGCAGCGAGAGTGAGTGCGCCCGCGGGTGCCATCCCCGTCCCCGGGGCGGACAGCCCGGTGGGGGCCGCCACTCACAGCCATCCCTCCGCCCTTCCCCAGGTCCGCCACGCCGCGCCTGCCCCGCGCCGACTCCCCCGACCTGAAGAAGCGGCGGATCCACCAGTGTGACTTTGAGGGCTGCAACAAGGTGTACACCAAGAGCTCTCATCTCAAGGCCCACCGGCGGATACACACGGGTACGTGGGGGGGCGGGTCGGGGGAGGCAGCGGGGCTCGGTGCCCTGCTCGGGGGGGGGCTTTAACGGGGCGCTCTGCCCCGGCGCAGCCCCAGCTGCGGGCCGGGAGGGGTCGGGGTGTGGAGGGGCGCGGCGCCGTTACGCCCCGTGCTGCCGCTCCGGGCGGGTACCGTAGTGCCCCTAATGCGCGCCCGCACTGCGCGCCACCGCCGCGGGGGTGGTACCGTAGGGCACCTAATATACGCCCACACCGGGCGCCGCGTTTAGGGGGCGTTACCGTAGCGCTCCTAATGCGCGGGAGCGTACAGCCGCACGAGGGCACTGCTGCTCGGGGAAGGAATGACAGCCGGACGGACTTGACAGGCTAGAAAAGTGGGCCTGTGGGAACCTAATGAGGTTCAACGAGGCCAAGGCTAGATATTGTGTTTGGGTCGGGCGATGCCAGGTATGTGCACAGGCTGGGAGAAGAGCTGCTTGAGAGCAGCCCCTGTGCTCTGCCCTTGTGAGGCCCCATCTGCAGGACTGTACTGAGGGCTGCAGACCAGGAAAGACGTGAAGCTGTAGGAGCAGGTCCAGAGGAGGGCTGTGAAGGTGATCAGAGGACTCGAGCAGCTCAATGAAGAAAGGCTGAGAGAGCTGGGGGCGGTCAGACTGGAGAAGGCTCCAGTGGGACCTCATTGCAGCCTTCCAGTACATGAAAAGTGCTTATAAGCAACTTTCTGTATGATCTGATAGCAATAGGACAAACGGAAACAGTTTTAAACTAAAAGAGGGGAAACTTAGTTTAGATATTGGGTGGTAATTCTTCAGTCACAGGGTGGTGAGGCCCTGGCACAGCTGCCCAGAGAGCTGTGGGTGCCCCATCCCTGGAAGTGCTCAGGGCCCAGTGGGATGGGACCCTGAGCTGGAGAGGAGCAACCAGCCCATGGCAGGGGTTGGGACCAAATGGGCTTAAGGTCCTTTCCAGCTCAACACCTCTGTGATTCTATCTATGATCATGGTGCAGCTAACGAGGCTACAGCACAGCTGTTTTAGGGGTGTTACCGTGGTGCAGCTAATAGGCAGCCACACGTGACGCACAGCCGTGCTGGGGCACCGCTGCGTGAAGGGGTGTTACCGTAATGCACACCTATACTGGGAAACCATTGCTTTAGGGGCGTTACCGTATTGCACCTACTGCACGCCCACAACGGGGAGCCACTCCTTTATGTGCGGTACCGTATTGCACCTAACGCACGCCCCCAGGTGGCACGGCGTCCAGCCGGTGGCGCCCGCGGCTCGTGCTACGCCGCGGAAGGGCGGACGAGGAGGGCTGGAGGGCGGTGGCTGCTGGGCACAACCCGCTTCCGTGCTGACCCCCGCTCCCCGCAGGCGAGAAGCCCTACAAGTGCACCTGGGAGGGCTGCACCTGGAAGTTCGCCCGTTCCGATGAGCTGACCCGGCATTTCCGCAAGCACACGGGCATCAAGCCCTTCCGCTGCTCGGACTGCGACCGCAGCTTCTCCCGTTCCGACCACCTGGCCCTGCACCGCCGGCGGCACATCATGATGTGAGGAGCCCAGCACGGGGAGCGGGGAGACGGAGGCAGCCTCGCTCCCTGCGTGCGGCTGAGGGACTGCGGGGCTGGCGGCGAGCGAGCCCTGCACCGGTGCGGGATGGTCTCCGGGACGTGCTCCTCTTCTTCTGGACCTCTCCTCCCCGCTGGCAACGCCCGGAGGCTCCTCTCGCCGCGATCTCCCGGCCTCCCCCCTGGCCCTGCGCGCTCACCTTCCCACGGGCGGTGCGGACGCAGCCACAGCCGAGGTGGGGAGACGTCCAGCCTTGTGTCTGCCTCCTTCCAGCCCACCTGCATTGCCTCGTCCCGTGCCGAGGGACGGGGAGAAAGGAAAAACAAAAGGGGGAGGACAGAAAGAACCCTGACCCACCCATAAGAGCACCGCCGCCAGGAAAAGGGAAACTTTGCGGAACGTGGAACTGTGATTTTATGGAGTTCTAAGGGGGGTGGGGGGTGGGGGGGATCACGCCGGCTTTCAGTTTTCGGAGACTATGGGACAGTTGAACCATTTATAAGTTAAAAAGGCATCAGCCTCCCTACGGACTGTGGCCACGCACTTTTCTTTGTAATTGTAATTGTTGTTTTTGTGGGGTTGGCCCGGCTCCTGTGCTGAGAGGGCAGCGGGGTGTGGGGCTGTGGGGGGGGGGGGGTGAGCGAGGGGACTGTGACCCTCAGGGCCGCTTGAAGGGAGGAGCTTCAAAAAGTTGCTCTAAAGCTTCGGGAGGAGGCAGAGCCCTTCGCTCCATGGCTCTCTTGGGGGCTTTTCCTCTCTGTGTATGTGTGTCTGTGTGTCCCCATCACATTCCCTATCCCAGAGCAGCATTCCCCATCTGATCTGAATGCTTGGTGGTGGGGGACAGCCCTACATCCTTCCCTGCAGCCTTGGGGAGACCCACGCAGCCCCGGATCAGGAGCTAAGGACAGTGCTTGGGGGCCAGCACCACTGATGGCCCACAGCAAAGGTCTGCCCTGCAAATCTGCCCAGGACAGCTGGGATGGTGGTGGAACCCTTTGGGGTGAAGGAGTGGGGACTTTTTTTTTTTTTTAAACCATGGGATTTAAAACTCCTGAGCTGTGATATTTGTATGAAACCATTTGACGTTTTTCTACAGGGGAATAACATTGGAAGCAGAGGAGCCTGGTGGTGTGTGTCTGTGCTGCAGCAACGGCAGACTGAGCACTGGGGATGAGCATGGTTGGGCTTCACCATCTCCTTTGCAGGGTTTCCAAGTTCCTCCTCTGAGGTTTTATTGAAAAGCAAGCGGTCTAAAAAAAGGAAAAAACTAAAAAAACCTAAATTGGGTGCTTTAGCTGCAACCCGTCTTGGCTTAGGTGCACCAAGAGGAGAGCTGATATGTGGAGGGGAAATTGACTGCACCAATGATGGAGACATGAAGGATGCAACATGCACATCCCCACACTGCCTGTCCCAGCTGCCCATCACGGCTCCGTCATTTCCCACTGCAGGCTGGGCATGGCCTTGTGCTTGAGGAGGGTGCCTGGATCCTGCTGGGCTCCCACCTCCTCCCTTAATATCCCGTCTCTGTCAGCCCCATCCCCTGTCCCCTCAGGGCACTAATCACCTTTAATTGCTCTGAGCATCCTCACTCCACCAACCCTCCTGAGCCCAGGGTTCTCATGGAGCTCCCTCACCTTCCTGAGCTGTGCTGTGGTGTGCTGGCCATGGACCACAACCTGTGGGCTGACATCAGGGCTGCCCTGTCCCCATGGACCTGCCTGGTGGTCACCTAGACCTGCTGAGTCTCTGTGGGAGCTGCTGGCCTTCTCTGTGCCCAATGCATGGGGACACACGCCTCATGACCTCCTCTGTGAGGCTTACGGACCCGAAGGCCTCCAAGATGTGCTCTGGAGGCTGCAGGTAAACATCTCAGCCTGGTGATGTTCACAGGTGACTTCCCCATCTGTCTGGAAGCCCCAATGCCTCCTTGCAGCCAGTCAGTAGCCCCTCTGGTCCCCACCTCTACAACGGCAAGGTGAGCCCCAGAGATGTTCGGATTGACTTGTTCCTTGGGGCAAGAAACAGGGCCCAGCCAAGCTCAGTGACCCCAGACCCTTCCCTATGTCTCCTGGTTCCTTCTTGAGACAGCAATCCTGACCCACTCTCCTTCCAACACTGTGCTGAGGTGACCACAGCACCTGCAGACCCTGCCTGGACAGCAGCAAGGATCTAGGCTTCAGGTTGGCTTCACCACGGCTCTTCTCATTGGCTTCCTGATGGGAACTGGGTGCTGATCTTCCAGGTGGGGGGCGAGCGGTTGACCCCACGTTGCCCCATTTCTCCCCCAGGCTGTGGGGTCGCCCCGTGCTGTGGGGTCACCTCGGTTCGTGGTTCTGGGGGGCCGGGGGCCTCCTGCCCACACTCACCGGACTGGTTTAGCAAGAGGAGGGGCAGCCGCCTGCTTTGAAGGGCTCCCTGGAAAGGTTCGATGGCCGCAGGAGAAAGGAGAAGGCAGGAGAGGTGGTTTTGGGTTTCAGCGGGGGAGCGGGCAGCCCTGCAGAGCTTTGTCTGCTGCTGGTGGAGAAAAGGAACCCGGGGGATCCTCCTGCATGGGGCTCCCCACAGCCTCTGAGCCAGAACAGCTGCACCTGAGGGGAGGTGAATGTGGGGAGGATTGGGGACCGTGCAGAGAGGTGGGCGCTGCCCTCAGCTGCGGTTTGGGGATGCTCAGCCCCCGGGTAGAGCTGTGCACCAGGAGACCTCCGTGTCTGGGAGAAGGGGCAGGAGCCCTCGCACTGCAAGGGCAGAGCTCTGCCTGCTGGGGGAACGGGGCCGCAGGGGAAACGGGTTGGGGCTTTTTTGGCTAGAGAGGCAATCTGTATTCCTGTGTTTTCCAGTTTTGGGCACTCCTGATATTTTTTTTTTCTTTGCCCTCCTTAAAAAGGGATGACTTCAAAAACAACCTGGCCGTAATTGCAAAAGAAAAAGGAATCCACAAAAAAGACAAACGTGAACTGGGCATAATTGCAAAAAAAAGCCAAAACATAAAACACCAACCCAAACCAAACAAGGCATAATTACGAGAAATCCTGGGTGTGATCGCTTGGCCTTTCCGTCAGAGCTCAGGAGGAAAGCTCTGTGCCCTCACACTCGCACCTTTAAAACTTTTTTAAGACACTGTTTAAAACTTCGAACGAAACGAGGGAAAAATAAAGTGAACTCCTTCCCCCCTCACCCACTCGCTTTCCTTTTCACCCGTCTCCGCAGCCGAGCGCTGAGGAAGGAGGACCCCCGCCCCACGTGGAGCCCCCCAGGCTGAGCGCACCCCGACCGACCCACCCCGCTGCCGCCGTCCCGTGCCGGGTCCCCGCGGGACCGAGCGGAGTCGGGCGCGCCCCGAGGCCGCTTTTATCCGCCCGGGGCCGGCAGCGGGGCCGCGGCGGGGCCTGATTGGCCCGGCCCGGCCCGGCCCGGCCTCACCGCGCTGCAGGTCGGCGATCTCCTCCTCCGAGCCCAGGTAAAGCCTTCCCCGGCACCCGGCTCCCAGCCAGCTCCGGGGCCGCACTGCCGGCGTCTTCTCCTTCCCCACCCTTCCTTCCCTTTTTTTTTTCGCCTTCTATTCCCAACCCCCTTTTTTTTAAAAAAAAAAAATAATTGTACTATTCCCCATTTCTTCCCCTATTTATTTTTTATTTTTTACCTTTCTTTTTCTTTTGTATTCTTCCATCGTTATATATACTTTTCCTTTGTTTCCCCCCCTTTTTGTCATTTCCCCCCCCCCCTTTTTCTCCTTTTTCATCTTTTTCTTTTTTTTCCTCCTTTTCCCCTTTTTTCTCCTTTTTTCCCTTCCGTCCCCCTCTTCTCCCCTTTCCTCTCCGCCCCCCTTTCCACCTTTCCCCCATTTCCCATCCGCCCCCTTTTCTTCTCTCCCTTTCCCTGTCCCCCAGCTCCGTCCCTGGCAGTGGCACACACAGGGATGAGCAGCGGGCTGGTGTTGCGCGCCCCGCTCCCCGACGACTCCTCAGCGTTCACCCCGCTGAAGCCCGTCACCATGTCGGGGGAGCCTGGCGAGGACACCTCCGTCTTTGAGGACATCAAACCGCCTGCCAGGGCCCCGGACAACCCTCCTGACCTGGCACAGGTAAGGCGGAGGCCCCCGGTAGGCTGCTACAGCCTCCGGCTGAAGACCGATAACTGCGTGCATTTGCTTTAATTCTGTTTTGTTCAATTTATATGGGGTTTGATTCTGCTTTTTCTCTTGCTTTTCAGCACCTCAACCGCTTTGCCTGCTCATCCTTTCCTCTCTGTGGCTCTTTCTCCCGGCCGTGTTTGGTTTCATATTTTTCTCCTTCCCTTCCTTGCACTGCTCTGTGCTGCTGTTTTGGAGTTTTGGAGCAGAGCTCTGTGCCTGGAATGGGTTTTGCTCGCTGCAGGGAGCACCCAGGGCCCTGCGCCATTGGGGACACCACAGACACTGGGATTGCATGGTGCAAGGGGAGCATTTCTATGATTATTAGTCTTATTTCTGCCTCATGGCAGGGAAAGAATGCACCTGAAAATTCCCCAGCCCAGTGTTTCCCCCCTCACTGTTCTCTGCGGATAAAGACCAGGATTTAGGGTGCCGGCGCCTCTCCCTGCCACAAGGCCGTCCTTCCCAATGGGAATCAAATGGGAGCTGCAGTTCCGGCCTCTTTCCCCAGACACACGGGGCGAGCGGGGCCATGGCTGATGATCCCCGTGTTCCCAGTGCTGCTGTGAGCGGGGCCCCGCGAGGTGGCGGGAGGGCGGCTCCCAGCCCCATGGCTGCCCCATGGGGACACCTCGTCCCGCTCTGCCCTCTGCCATGGCTTGCCAGGACGGGGCTGGCTGTTGGTGCTGCCGGACAGGGCTGTGACCCGTCACTGCTCCGGCCCCACAGCGTGTCCCAGTGCCCCCAGGAGCCTGCCCACCGTGGTCTCCTTATCTCAGTCCTCTTCCCCACTCCACAAATCGCTGCTCTAACAAGGGGAGGGGGGCAGCTCTTTGCTGGTGGAAACATTATGTGATCCGTGTTGGGAGGAGATTGGGCATTCATGGAGTTTGCACTTGTTTTGGCCCTTTTCTCAGCCTTGCCAGCTACTTTGACCCAAATTACAAAGCGAAAAGAAAGGGGATAGAAATGTTTTCCCATTCCAGTTTCGGCTGGATTGACCAAAAAGAATTTTTCCCTTTAAATCTCAAGAGGCTGGTACTAGAAGGGAGAGGGAGAAGGTAAATAAACAAACCCAAGGTGCATTCGGGGAGGTGTTCCAGGGAAGAAGGAGACGTTCCCACTGCGGCACCCCCAGGGCTGGCTGCTGTCAGAGAGGGGGCTGCATCCCTCTGGGCTGGGTTTGCTCTCGGGCAGCTGAGTGACCCCACTTCTGAGTGCCCTGAGCCTCTTGGAGCCACCCGCAGCTTTCCACCTGCCTTCCTTGGGTGCAGGTGTTGTCCTCTGCAGTGCAAACCCAGACCCTGCCCTCCTGTGAGAGCTGCCCCTCAGCTGGTGAAGTGAGGTCATGAGAACAGGTCTCTGTGACCCAGGGGATGATTCTGTATGGCCAGGAGCATGATGGTGGTGGCATGTTCCTTGGTCCCTGCCAAGCACGTGGGACAGGAGCTGGCTCCTAGTGTGTTTTCGTGCAGCTGGTGAGCAGCACAAGGTGCTGCGAGGACTCATCACTATGGCTGGATTGCTAAAACTGGGGAGAATGGGGCCTGACAGGGGAGTCCTGTTGTAGGATTTGAGGATGGCTGTGGTGATTCAGTGGGTCACGCTGGTTGCAGGTCTTGCAGAGCTGATGCTGGAGGATCACTTGGGCCTGCTGCAACACTGGGTGAGGTCAGGACCCAATGCAGAAGTGGTTGTGAAGAGAGAACAGAGAAAACGCAGCCTATCTCCTGCCACGACTGCATGTCCTGGCAGCTAACAGGGCAAACTGTGCCCCGGGGTGTACAGAGCCAGCACTGCCACCAGGCGAGGGAAGGGATTGTCCCACTCTGCTCTGCACTGGTGTGTCCTCACCTCGAGGTTTGAGTGCCTCAAGATAAGAAGCATGTAAAGCTATCAGAGAGCATCTAAACAAGGGCTACAGAGATGAGGAAGGGCCTGGAGGACACGGTGTGTGAGGGTCCCTGGGTCTGTTGGGTCCAGAGCAGAGGAGCTGAGCAGAGCCCTCACGCAGCTGCAGCTCTCACAGGGAGCGGAGGGCAGTGCTGAGCTCTGCTCTCTGTGGCAGCTATGGGGCCCAAGGGAACAGCATGGAGCTGTGTCAGGGAAGGGGCACGGGGTCAGGGAATGGGTCTACCCCAGAAGATGATGGGCATGGAACATCCTCAGAGCAGTGGGCATGGCCCTGAGCTGTCCGAGTTCAAGGAACATCTGGACATCATTCTCAAACACTGGATATTCGTGGTTCTGTGTGGAGCGAGCGGTTGGACTCAATGGTCATTGTGGGTCCCCTCCAACTTTGGGATATGTTCTGATTGCCTCCCTTTCCTCTAGTGGGTCTTGTGAGGTGCAGGGATGTGCTTTCCTGTTCTTCAGTGACCCAGTGCCCTGCACAGCATGCTTGGAACTGGGGTGATGTGTGCTTAGAGGGGACTGGAGTCATCATGCTGGGATCAACTGGTGCCCACAGCCTCCAGGACCAGCCTGCAGATCTGCACATCTGGTGGTCTCTGTGCTTGGCAGGTGTCTGCAGGGAACTGAGCTGGTGTCTGCAAAGAGGATGGGCTCATCCCCATCTCCCCACGAGGAGACCTGTTGGGGTGGTGGTGAGCTCAGCTTAACTCAGCCGCTACCACTACGGTTTAATTTTGCTGCATCCCCCAGACGCACAGACTCCCTGGTGGTGAGGTGTGGGACGAAGCAGCTTGGCTGAATTTTGAGCTGTGGGAGCACAGTGGCTTTGTGCACGTGGCACAAAGGGCGATTGTTCCGCCGGGACGCTGCGCTCGGCGGGCGGCTGCAGGAGGGGATGCAGCCAGGGGGGCTGCAGGTGTGCTGCTGCCTTTCCTCCTGCTGTTTCCCGGAATGAGGGAGGTTGCAAATCAGCCAGGAAAACGTGTTTGCTTGTCTCTGACCACTAAAAAGGCAGGGAGGGGAGGGAGGGAGCGAGCAGGGGACTCCGAGTCGTAATAAATGCAACGGATTTCCCTTTATCACTCTTTCTGAATGGCTGTGGGAGGCACACGTAGGTTGGAATTACTCACGAAGGTTTAGGGCAGCTCATTTCTGACCGGTGCATCATCCACTACCAAGTTTCCTCTCTCAAACCTGTTTGGTCAGCTACCTACGCTACTTTGTTCCCTGGTCCAGTGAGCTCCTTTATCTAACCCATCCACTGCAAATAATCGCACTTACCACCGTCTTGTTAGCTGAGCCCCTTGATTAGAATATTTGCTTTCCTTGTGCTCCATTGGTGAATTAGGTGAGTCACAGGGTACTGTTGGTGTTTGGGGATTGGATAACCAGTGTTTACAATTCAGATGTTCTCAGAACTTGAGCTAGCATGAAAACTCTCAAAAAAACCCCATGGGCTGTTTCCCACATCAAAGAGGCTCAGCCCCTTCCAAGCTTAGATTGAAACTCAAACAAAGATTCTTTCATTAAGTTCAGAAATGCTTGGAGAATTCTTTGAAAATTATTTTTTAATTTTTTTTTAATGTGATGAGAGACCTTCGAATTTCCACCAAGGACAGGATTTGCAAGTATTCAGATGTATTTAATGACCTTACTCCTTGTAGTATTTCCAGTACTAGCAGGAGAATGGCAAGAGATCTGTCTCATTAGAGTCAGGTCAGATCCTCCAGCCTCCAAAAACACAGCTACTTATTTCTTGTAGGAGTGCAGTCTGTTGTCCATCCACTACCACCCCTGTCATATCTGAGGCGACTGCTTCACAAATGTGAGCCCATCTCGGAGTGGGCAGGGAGATGCAGATGCCTGCTCACCAGCCAGCCCAGCCCTTCACGGCATCCTTGCCTGTACATCAGTTTTTTTGCTAGCAGAGGGAGCTAAACAAAAGGAGGGGTGGGTTAAGGCTTTCGATGAAAACCCCTGCAAAGAATGCAAGGTTTGATGGTGTTCTCTAATAGGTGGAAATGACTCAAATCTGTTAAACGAAATGGAAAAGTTCAGTCACTCCTTTCTGACTGTTCAATCTGTTGTTATTTTAGAACAGAACGTTTCATTGCGAGCGTCTTCAGTGTTTGGTATTTTGGTGGCTCTGCATCGTCCTTTTGAGAGAACTTGATCATTAGCTTGACTGGCTGTTTGATATCATCTCTGGGATACCTCATGTTTTCCAGGGCCTGGCATCCATTCTATGAAATGCTCCTGCTGGATCTTCTCCAGGGCTCAGCACCCTTCTCCATGTGACCTTTCAGCCTGTGCCCTGATCAGTCTCCCTTAATTAGAGCAATTGGCTATTCATTTCTGTGCATGGAAAATGTGGAAGGAGGGGGTTTATGGTGAGGGAAGGAAGCTGGAGGACACTCTCTGAGGATTGCTGCTTGAGGACCCTGCTGGCAGCATGGATGCCAGGAAGTGTGCAGGGCAGCGTGCACACCAGAAAGGACTGCACTAAGTGTCCTCTCAGTCCACAGTGGTGATACTGGCAGTGTTTACTTGGCTTTGTAACATGCTAGGTGCTGTGCAAGCCCAGAAAAAAAGTTGGCCCAAAGACCTACTCACTCAAATGCAATGTTTCTACATGCCTTAGGGTTTGTTTTGTTTTGCTAACTGGTTTGGCGAGGAAGTTGAAAGCTGCAGAGATGGTGGGATTTCTGTCTGCACATGAAACCTGACCTTGCTTCTCCCAGACGTGCATGGAGTATTGGGTCTGCTTCGCTCATTGTACGAGGAAGAACAAGCTTTTTGGCCTGTCTTATCACTTGCTGATTGCCAGGAGGACTTCACAAGCCTCAGCAAGCAGCAGATGACTCACTCTGCCTTTGTCAGACCTTGCCCTGGGAATGTGAATCTTTTCTTCTGATTGGAAGAGGCTGGGTGATGAGTATGAGCTTTCTGATGGTTTGAGTGAGGTGGAATGAATCCCACCCATAATCTGGCTGGAGGAAGCTCTCTGTGAGCTCTAACAGCCTCTCCCATAGTTGGTTCAGGACCTGCTGGAGAGCTCAAGAACCAACCTAGTGCCCACTGGCCATGCAGTGGATAAATTTGTCTGGGCCATTTTGGAGAACATATGAGAGCTTCCATCTAGTCAGATTTGAGGAGAGGAAGTGCTGGAACAGAGGCTGCAACCAGGATGGAGAAATGGTGCTGCAGGTGGGCCAGCTTGTAGCTGAAGAGAGCAGCAGGGGCTGTGTGGCTCTTGGAGGTCAACTTTTGGTTGTATGCCTTAACTGGGGGAACATTTGAACTGCATGTTTTGCCTGGGGCTGATCTTCCAGGATTTGAAATAGCATTGTATCATTGATCTTTACAGAAAAACATCCATACCAATGTCCATCCAGTGCAGCCTCCAGCAACGTGTGCCCACTTAGGTTGATGGAAATCCTCCAGTTGGCTTTGATGGGCTTGGCCCCAGCCTCTGCTGAGCAACAGCACTTTGGAAAGAGAAAACTGCATACAAAGGCATGACTCACTTATCAAGAAGGTGTCCTCATGTCATCCCCTCCCATGAAGACACAATTTCAGAGGGCTGTCCTTCTGCCAGGGCAGAGTAGGGAGCAATGGGTGAGGAGAGAGCTGTCCCTCTTTCCTACCCACTCTCAGGCTCCATGCAGGCAATTGTTTTGTGCTTGGTAGTTCTGGGAAAGGGAAAATCAGTGTGGGGTTTACTCTACTGTTGACGTGAGACCTCTCATCCCAACCTAGATCTGTCTAAGGCTAGGTGGACCAGGTGGCTGTGTTGTTCAGTAAGGCCTAGAGATGGTGCAGCAGGGCCAGAGCTTCCTCTAAGGTCTATTGTAGATATTTTTCACTTCATTTAAGCCGTTGTTTTTGGAAAGATTTCTGCTCGTGTTCTCAAAGCCCCCTGAAACTTGGCTGCTCCAAACTGGCCCTCTTCTGGGTACTTGACCTTGGAGCTAGATGACGGAGTTCTGCTTTCTCTGGCCTTTGGGATCACTGACTGTGGTGGCATGGTTTCTGTGATAAATAACCAAGGTAGACTGCCTTTCAGCGAGTCCTTATCAGTCGTTGGAGGAAAGGAATAGCAAACAGAGTCAGCAAGCCTGCTGGAAACACTGCTGCCTATTGGCTCAGCCGGAGGCCATCTGGCCACATCTGCCTCGATGGCAAATCTTGGGCTTAAGAAAATCCCTCGGTTCCAAGAGGTGATAATTAACTCAGGTAGTTCAACTGCAAGGGCAGAATGGAGCTCCAGAATAACCCTCCAGGGCAGCGTGGCTCAGCTCCAGCTCCAAAATTTGGGAAAAGGATGCATCCCTGTGGCCTCATCTTGCTCTCAGAGGTGCACTTGCAAATAGAAAGGTGTGAAAATTTCAAAATTGGAAACTGGTGGGGCAGATCATCCCTGGAAGCCATCTCCATGGGCTCCAGAAAGAGCTTGCACAGAGACTTCAGGTGGCCCAAGCTCGTGAAGATGAATCTTGCCCCATTGCACCTAATGCTGAATGCTCTAGGGGCAGTGCTACCTCCAGGAGTTGCTCCTCACCTCTTTGGGATGCAGCAATCAGAGGAACCAACGTGTGGCACCCACCTACCTAAGACCAGGGTTTGGCTTTGCTGCCTGCAGTCGTGCTGGGCTGTTTGCAGCAGCTAGGCATTGGGCCCTGTGAACTTGAAAGGAAGAGTCCCGGGGCTTTCTCTACTAATCCTGTTTTGCAGAGAGTTCCAGAAGACTTGAGGAACAAACAGAAAATAACGTTGATCGAGGTCAATATCAAAACCAAATGATCAGAGAAACAAATATTTACCCAAGTCAATATTTAACTAGGGAGACAATAAATGCTGATATTGAACCAAATCTGTATATAAATACGGTCTATTTATAACGTGTCCCTTTAAAGGGGCACTGCCAGGTACTTGCCATGGCTTTTGATTGATGATTATCCTCCCCATTGTTTGCCGATTCCCTTGGAGGCTGGAGTTTCATGCAGGTGCAGGCAGGAGAAACAGACTGCACTACGTAATCCCACAGCCCAACCATGGCTGCCCTTGTCCCATGAATGCTTGGGGAGGACCCCCCGAGCTGGGCAGTGGGCAAGGGGCTAAGGGTCCCCACTTTGCAGAGCAGGAGGGGGCTGAGGCCAGGAGGGCTGGAAGATGCCAAGAAACGAAGAAACTCTTTGCTTCTTCCCCCTCCTCCCCTCCCCCCCAGCTGCTCTCTGCCAACTTCATGAGCTCGTTGCCTGTTTAGCAAACATCGATTTCTCTCCTTGTTCCTCTGTGGTGACCACATTTGATGTTTCTATGGCGGTTTGTTATTTATCAACTTCAGATTAGAAAGCGTTTAATCATGGGAAAGACATGTCCCACCTCCTGCCTGGTCTGCTGGCTGTGCCTCACACCTTTTTAACGATGCTCCTGGTTAATCGCTGGCAAAATGGCCTGGTTGGCTCAAGCTCCCATTTTTGTGTGTCCTGCCAAGAAATGTTGTCTGGGGCTCTGGGTTTGTTGATCAGTGTCCTGATAACTACCCAGCCTGCCTCAGATGGGATTGAGATGAGGGATGGGGACCTCCAAGGCAGGAGACTCCTGCAGGGTTTTTGGAAGTCAGTGGCTGGCAGGCTGGCAGGAGTTGGGTCTGTGTCTGCTGGCCACAGGAGCATCCATTTGAGGGAGAGAAGAAGAGTGGGGAGCCCTTTCCTTCGTCTGTATGGGTTTTTGCTTTCTTTCTGCTGGCAGGTTGAAAAGACCCTCCTATATGGTCAGAAATAAATACTGTGACTTCGAGGGGAAAATGCAGAAATTCAGCATTTTTACTGCACTGAAAGCTATTCCCTTCCTGGCCAAACTGAAAATCCCGGTTTGGAGGAGATGCCTCTGAAGCATGGAGGTTTTGTTGATGTCTGCTTTGGCTGTGTTTCCCCTTGGCTTCGTTTTTGCTGGAGCTAGTGACCCATGACTCCTGGCACCGTTGTCAGTGCAGTCAGTGAAGCCTGGGGCATCTCCTGACCCTGTGCCTCATCCTCATCTGCAGCAATGCCATTACTAATGCTTATAAGGGAAGCTGGATCACTGAGCCCTCCAAAGAGTCGCTCGGCCTTCATCTGCAAGGCCCTGTGTAGTCTTTTTCCATAGGGCCAGAGTGGGATGGCTCTTGCAGTATTGAGGTGCACTGAGCGCTGTGGCTGTGTGATTGGCTTAGTTCTCAAAGAGGCAAGAAAATAGTTAATTATCTGCCTGTGCCTGTCAGATGGGGAGAAGGGAACAGGCTGAGCATTTCTGGTCATTCCTGCCTCATGTGAGCCACCGCAGAGTCCTCAGCTGCCCTCCCAGGAGCTTGGCTGAACTGTGCATGTGATATTGAAGCTGTTTCTTGCAGGTGATGGAATGCAAATCCCCAAAAACCATCATAGCTCTCTCCCAGAGGCTTCACCATGAAGCATCTGTTCATGCTTCCAGTCAGCCCATGGGACCAGCAGCCCTATAGGGGTGGCAGATCTTATGTCCTCAGCTCTTTTGGCACCTGTCCTATCAAGGCCACGTGGTTTTGTGGTCTGTCATCAACCTGCAAGAAAAATCTTCCATTTGGATGCAGCTCTCAGAATATGTACACCTCACAGGTGGGAAAACTTAGTTGAGTTGGTTTTGCTGGTTTGCTTTGAGAGAGAGTGAAGCCTAATCTGGTTTCCATCCCCTGCTTCTCTGATTGTCCAGCCTGTTAAATGTGTGAGTGATCCTATGGTGAGGTGATGAGGCGTTACCACAATCCTGGAGAAACCTCATGGTTAGGGTGAATGGTAGTGGAGGAGAAGCATGGCACACTGAGAGGCGGCAGCAGCTGCAGGAGAAGGGTGTGGAGTGAAAGTGTGTTGTAGGCTGTTGTTGATCCCGCACACACGGTGTCAGGGCCCTCTCCACCCCTTGGCGAGGATTAAGACATAAAAAACAGAGCGTGATTGCATGAGCTGGGAACCGGGTTTGCCCCTCCTCCCCTTGCCTGTGATTCTGAAGAGGAAAGCAAGCCAAAAAAACATTGCTGTTGGTGAATAGAGGGAGGGCAGTATCATGGCTGTGTTCCCACCTCCAGGCTGGAGGAAAATGGAGGTTCTCCCAGCTGCTCAGGATGGCTCCCCAGCTCTGGGTAACCTCTGAAGAGAACCACTGGTGAAACTCCAATGGAAATAGGGTACTAGAGAGAACAGTTTAGGGGGCAGGTTTCTACTCATTGTCCCTGCAGCCCTGCTTGTTCCTCCATCAGCCTCTGAAATGCATGTCCTGGGGGTCTGGCTGGGGCTGCAAGGGTGGAATATACTGAGATACGGGAGGTGGGCTGGCTTCAGGAGGACCTTGCCACTAACACAGCCCTGTCTGTTCCACAGCTGCACCCCATGAGGATGGAACAGCGGATGCCTCTCACTCTCGAGGTGAAGAGCTTTCTTCCTTCCTCTCTCTGCTTGTTTCTGCCCCTGTTTGTAAGAGGTACCTGTAAGAGATCCCCCCACCTCAGTGCGGGCCATCCAGCAGCCCATTCAGAACAAGGTGGTAAGGACGTGGTGGCATCTCCCCTCTCCTTCCTTGAGGTCCTGCCACTAGCAGGGGTGCATTCCCCCTGCCTATGGTGTCTCTACCCGTGCTAGCCATTTGGGTGACAGTGAGGCTATCTCCTCCATTGCGATAAGTGGTGTAAGCAGCATCTAGAAGGAGACACCTGCATTTGGGATTCTTGAGTTGGATCCCACCCAGGCATGACAGGAAGGCATCCCTGCATGTAGTCATCCCAGCTCTTGTGTCAGCTGTGAAATGAAGAGTGGTTTTGGGGTAAAGTGTTAGGTGGGAGGTGCTTAGGTGAATGGTTTGGTGTTAAGTATTTGCTCAATGCCCAGCAAGCAAGGAGCTGCCTAGTGTTGCTAGGTTTTCCTGGGCCACAAACAAATCAAACAGCTCTTCTGAGGACACCTCTGGGGTCCTGCAAGTTCTAGAGCATCACCAGCATCACTGTGATGCTCTAAGTTCCAGTAGGGTGGAACCTCCACCCCTGCAGTGATTCTGCAGCCAAGGACAGGGCTGAAAGTCTTCCCTGTCCCATCAAGGACGATTGATTGCTCTTCTGAGAAGTTGTGCCCTAGCAGCCCTTTTCCCCTGGGGCTGCCTAGGATCAGAAGTGGATTTATGAGGCTCCATGGAGTGGG